>NC_056737.1:1590563799-1590896299 GCF_019279795.1 Protopterus annectens
ACACAGTGTGCCGAGTGCTTGTGTATACTAGTTTGTTGTATGGAGTGTGGCAGGCACTGTCAGACAGTTGTGGGCTGAGCACTGATATGTGGTATCGAACATGTGTATCCCCTGATAGACAGACAGATGCTATATATGGCAGTTAAGTGATATCAGTACATTAGAATATTAAATGTGCCACATGACTTGCTCACATATTTTTCCTTCCAGGGTGATGGTGCATCAGCGAAACCCACCTTATACAGCAGTAGAGGATCAGGAGATCCACCAGAGCCTGGTGCAGAATTATTGTGTGCTGTTTTCCAGGACCAGCCACCAGAACCAGCATGAGAGGGCTGCACTGTGGCAAGATCTTGTCTGTCGGGTAAATGACATAGGCATGCATAACCGGACATATGAGCAGGTATGCCATCACTGCAGTGATTTAATTAGACATGTCCAGCAGCGTGCATCTGATATCCACAGACAACAGCTTGCCACAGGCGGTGGGGTACCTATCCACCCCCCCTCACCAGTGTGGAGGAGCACCTCAAGTGTTGTGGCTCCAGGCCAACAACAGCAACATCCACAAACATGTGTCATCATGGAGGCCGGAGCCACCAAGCATCTTGAAATGGAGCGTGCAGGTAACATGCCATATCTGTAGTTGACTGTTCTCTGTACTGGTAGTTTATGCGTGTGTGAGATGTGTACTGTTTGTGTAACTGTTAACCTGCCTATTCTTCTGCAAGATTGATATTCTGAGCATAATCTGTACACCTGTGAAAGCCACCTGTTGTACTACTGTACTTTATCATACTCACAGTATCAATGGCACAGTTGTGGCCACTGGCAATCACTCTCATATTTTTGCAGGTCTCTCTGGAGTGACAGCAAGGCAGCCAATCCATGCTGGTGAGTGTGTAATAACAATACTATTGCTAATGACATGTGCATGTCATATGGAGGTGTAGTCTGTGCACATGTAACACACCTACGCATAATGCATGCTGTGCATGTTTGCTGTGAGACTATGCATATCCCATTATTCTCAATAGCTGCCTCACTCACATGCAATACACAGAGCATGACACACGTGTGGCAACACAGTACTGGACATTGTATAGGCATACCTGATACACATGTACACAACACACACGTTTGGCATACACACAACACCTTAGCCTGCTACACATGTCCAATTATGACACCTGCTGTATGGCCACCCTTCAGTATCCCACTTATCATCTACGCAGCACACATAATATACCTGAGGGGTAGAGGCCTATCATGTCTTTGTGCAACAGTCTTGAACAAATAATACATTCATGTTAGGCAATGCTCACTATTGGCCACCTAACAAACTCATGTAACAAGTGGCTGTGTAATTGTGGATGTAGTCATGTTACTGCACGTCATGTACAGCATGCTAGCTGCCTGTCTGGCACACATTATTATTGTCGACTGACCACAAGAAGCATGTTGATCATGGCTCACGTTACTACACCACATCCAGTTCCACCAACCATAAAAGTACACATAGCAGTCATTGCGTAGCACCGTCATGTGTTGTTTGTGTGTGTGTGTGTGTGTGTGTGTGTGTGTGTGTGTGTGTGTGTGTGTGTGTGTGTGTGTGTGTGCAAATATATGCACCCACAGCTTGTAACACTTGCACAACATTATGTCCTTGTACACATTGTGTTCCCAGGGTGGAGACAATCACTGAACAACTACACACAAGCATCAAGTACACATATACTGTTATTAACAAGGGCTGTCTACACTTCCACTGCATGTTCCTGTGCAACACATAATCTGCATGCTGACATGTGTGCAGTGATGTTTTTCCTTGTGATACTGTTACCCACCCTAAAATGGTACTGTGTATGTGTTGGATTGCAGGTGTGTCTGTGTTTGTATCTGCCGTACTGAGGAGTGTGCCTGTGTGCTAATATCGTGTACACATTTGTAAACTGTGTTTCCTATCTTCCTCTCACAGGTTCTGATGTTGCTCTGGTGGAGTGCAGCGGGGAACCTGAAGCCACTGCTGGGGATAGTGATTACGATGATACATGTGTAATGGCACAGGGAGGTGTGACAGGGTCTGTCGTTGGTCAGCCAATTGACACTACACAGCAGTCAACCTCATCAATGCGCACAGTCATCCTGCCTATACATCCATTGTCACCAATGTCCTTAGCTGAGGGACAGCATACAGTGGGCATTGACCAGGGTAGTGCGGTATCATTGGCACATGCATCCCCTCACAGCAGCCATGGCCAGATTCCTGACATCGTACCACACAGGCAGATGTCCAGCGGTTCTCGTGGGAGCATCCGTGGTCATACTGCCCCTGTCAGACGTGCCCACAGAGGTCTTTCAACCTCAGCTATGTTCCGGGCTGTAATGCAGGCACAGGCACGTATGGAATGGTACACCAGACAGGGTCTGAGGGAGCTTAGAGCACATCGCACAGCTATGAATGACACTATGCGTGACGTTGCGTCTGCCATCCGTAACATCAGCGAGGTCATTGATAGACGTTGGGGGGACACATTAGATCACTTCCACAACTACATGTCCAGGAGCCAGGACAATGCAGGACGGTTGAAGTGTCAACGTGGACGTATGCCAGCAACATTATCAGCTGGCAGTCATCGCGGACGACAACAAACCCGCAGCCGCTCCCATAGTGCCAGTACCAGCCCCAGCAATGCTGGGTCTGTGCTGTCATTAGACCATCCGAGAAGACCACGTGCATGTGGCTCTGGACATTCCCAGCAGTGACATGTGTCCAGTCAACAACCCACTGCTTCTGATGACAGTACCCAGTCTGGCTTAGTACCCGATACTGTCCGTAGCATCCCTGCCAGGCACAGGTACCGTGTCCGTGGCCAGAGACAGTGATCTGTATGACCTGGCAGGTACAGTCTGTGGCTGTCCACAAACACCCGTATATGGCAGCCACGTGGTGGAACTGTGTGCATGCATACACACATAATGCTAACACATAGGGCTAACACATACACATTGCAGCAACATTGCCCCATGTTGTACTGTTGTCCCTCACTAAACACACACACACACACACACACACACACACACACACACACACACACACACACACACGTCAATTGGATGTGTCAATGGCAGACTCTAGCAAACCAAGTACACACCCTGTGCATATGATGAAACTGTGCCACCTCCTGCCATCTGTAACACTGATGCAGGAACAGGGTAGCATGGTGCTGATGCACAGGGTGACTACATGGCACTGTAGTAATATTATCATGTTGTTAACAGTACAGTGTAATGATATTGTTGTGGGTATATTCGAGCATGCATGATGCATTACCTATGTTTGTCATTGCAGTTTTGTATACACCAGTGTTAATTCCCAAAGTGTACTCTGTGCACATGTGCCACATGGCTGTTGTGTGTACCTGTGCCTGCATGTGTTGGGGTGTGGACAGTATATGTGTGATGTTTGCAGCACTGAGTTGCAGGTGTACATTTGTGAACATGGTTAGCATGGAACATGACATGGTTTGACAGTATGCTGTGGGTGATACGGTTTCCAAATGTCAATGGTCTGCATTCTGGTAGTATACACAGCTTACATAGCCTGACATTCAGTGGTCATTACATGGTGTCTCCTCAACTGATACACAGATGTAGGAACCTGGTGTCAGTGATATCCCTGCAGTACTACACTACACCAGTAGCCATTCTTACTGAGCCACACACATCCCTGGGAACAATACTCTTTGGCATATAGCAGTCTCACGTACATGCCAACACACTATGGATATGTCCTTCCACGACTGCAAATACATACAGTGGCCTACAATGCATTCTACACATGACATACCTAACCACCACAAGGGTATCATACGGACAGATACCGGTTTTCCAAGCCATGCTGTATTGCTGTAATGCAAATGTGGTATTGGCATCGGCATGTAGTTAACATAGTATTCCAACAGTACCATGTAGGTGGTAGCACCCATCATGTAGAACGGGTAATGGTGTGTACATGTGGATAAGTGTTATCTTGTCTTTCCTGCACTAAGCAGCATAACAGGCCATACATATACAACTACCATTGTGCAAAACTGCCTTTTGGTTTGGTGTGTAGTTCAGACCCCCCGCCATACCCAGTAACCACACTTGGCTTTCCTGGGAACAGTGTAGGATATGCAGGTCTTCACACATACCATTATAGTGGTTGACTTCAGGTACACAAATATTGACTGGGGATACTACTCAGGCCCTCAACAACATCACCATACAGCCACTACAATTTGTGAATCCATGTGCTATGGCACAACCAGTCACCACACCCACAAGGGGGAATACATATTGGACCAGATCATTACCAACATGGGGACTCTATGTTCCACACCAGAGGTAGAACCGTCATTGTTAAGATCAGACCATAAACAACTTTCCCTGGACATCCATATCCCGTCCCCACCCCCAGCCAAGGAAATCACTGTAAAGAATTTCTCAAAAGCAGACTTTGCACTTGTGAAGACTGGGGTGGAATACTTCAAAGGCCCCATGCTGGAGGATAATACAGCCCAATCTGCAGAATCCTTTACAAACGCATTGTATGAGCACCTGCAGGTATGCATTGATCATGCTATCCCAAATAAAACCATGACTCCTCCAAAACAGGAGACCTGTCTGGTTGACCCCAGCCATATACAAGCTGTACAACAGAAGGAGGAAGCTACTACATAATAGAGCAATATCCCACAGACCCACATAGATCATAACCTCTCCTTTGCTAATCACATTGACAGAGTCATTGCAAAGACCTTTATATAGCCCTCCTTATCACATGGGTGTTTGCATGTAGATCATGGGAGGTCACTGTGGCCCTCTACTAGTCACTCATCAGGCCCATATTTGACTACAATGCCCCTTTTGGGGTGTACCTTACGCAACACCTGCGGCAACTACAGTGAACACAACAGTACCTCCCCAAGAAGATCATGGGCTACACACAGATGTCCTATGCAGCTCAACTAAAGGATCTCCAGCTCTACTCAGTTGCTTAACGCCTACTCAGAGGTGATCTATGCCTGACGTACGCAGCCATTTCAAACCCAGAAGTAATGGACATGCTCCACCTCATAACATCCAAGACCCTTAGAGCTACACACTCCAGGGACTTAAAACTCAGTACAAAAATAAATAGGACATGCTGCAGGGACAGATTCATTACCCAGAGGCTCCCCCTCACTCTGGAATTGAATCCCAATTAAAGTTAGACATAGCCCCTCGCCAACCCTCTTCCAGCGAAATACAGCCGCATGGATGGGAAATTGCAATTTCACCCCTGGGATCTCCACTGTGTCTCTGTTTGACAGAGGCACAGCAAACTAGCCTTAATGGGTGCCTTCTGTGACCTACTTGACAGAGGCACAGTAGGCTACTCTACTGGGGAGGTGGACGCCAAACACACTCTGCCTAGGCTTATGAATTCCCTAGGGCAGACAGCCTAGTATTGACCTCTGCACCTATGTTTATGTTCGGGATGCACAATATTTGTTGCTGCTACTGTTTGCAGGTCTTTATTGCCGTAGCTTTCCCAGTTTCTATGAACAACTTGTGTATCTGCGTAACATGTTTGATCATGACAGGGTTCCAGTATATTAATATATGTGTCTGTTGTCATTTAACTGTGTGCACAGGGCAGATTGCTGGATCATGGGAGGTTCCTGGCTTAACACATACAACTGCCAGATATGTGTGACTGACTGCTATACTCAGACATGGCCTAAGTATGTGAGCATGCCCAGTTCAGGCTTTCCATGGTTTGTTGCCTGACATATGTCTCATTTATCCAAGTGTGTGAGCATGCCCAGTGTGACCTTTCCATATGTTGTGATCTGGAGTCCACTACATTTCTGGTTGTGTGTGAACATGACCAATATTGACATTTATACTGCGTGTGTTGGAAGTCATGTTGTGTTCTTACTGCCAGGCTCCTCTGTGTCATAACTCAACAGGGATTATGCTGTGCCTGCAGGGTTTCCATGTGATAGTTTGCAAAGACTTGGCAACATTCCCTCATACTGGCTGAACACTGCAATACTGTCATGGTGTAGTGGTTCAGTACTTTCACTATGGTGCACAGTATCATGGGTTTGAGTCCCATCACTGCTTTAAATGTTCATACTTGAGCAGACCAGACTGGTTAAGGGCTAGTTGGGCAACTATGAGCATGTTGCATTTTGTTCAGCTATGGCCTACTTAAACCAGGCTTGTCCGACATTGCTGTGTATTCACCAGCTTGGGTGGACATTGCCAAACATTACTCCACATTGACCACAGTTGTACTAGTTGGTGTGTGTGATTCTGTTCATAGGTTCATACTAGGCTATCTGCCCTAGGGAATTTATAATCCTAGCCAGAGTGTGTTTGGCTTTCAACACACATTTTAAGTGGAGTTTGCCATGACATTTTTCAAGGTTAGTATACTGTGCCTCTGTCTAACAGTGACATAGAAGTGATACCCAGGGTAAACCTACAATCTCCCATCCACTCATCAAGATTCCTCTTGAAAAGAGTCAATGAGGGACTCTGGCTAACCTGGAGTGGGGTTTACTCAAGAGTGGGGGGAGCCTCTGGGTTATGAATCTGTCACGCCAGCATGTCCTATTTATTTCAGTCCTGAGGTTCAGGTCTCTTGAGCGCGTAGCTTGATGGGATTTTGAGTTTCCGAGGTGCAGCATGTCCATTGATTCCAGGTTGGACATGGCTTTATACATCAGACACAGATTGCCTCTGGGCAGGCGGTATGCCACTGAGTGGAGCTGCAGTTTCTTTAACCGGGCAGCGAATGGCATGTGTTTGAGCCCTTTGATCCTCCTGGTGAGGTACTTTTGTGGTCTTTCCAGCTGCTGCAGGTGTCTGATAAGGTACATCCCACAAGGGGCATTGTACTCAATTATGGGGCTGATGAGGGATGAGTTAGGAGGCACGATGACCTCCCCTGATGTAGATGTGAATACCTTCATGATTAGGTGGGCTATATGAAATGTTTTTCTAAACACTTTGGCCACGTGGTTATCGAATGAGAGATTGCTATCAGCTTGGGTCCCCAGGTCCCTTATCACTTCTTCCATACTTAATGGGTTACCACCTATGTGGTAATTTGTGGGCACTTAGTTTTTGACAAAGGGGAGGACTATACACTGTTTTGTGTTTAAATACTGTAGTAAAGAAAACCAAACCAACTGATAAAATAAAATGTAAAAAGTCCTGGACACCACGTAGGTTTAAAAATACTTTATAGTTTTCACGAAACACAGAGGATGAGCGCTTTAGTCTAATGACTAGACTTCATCAGATAAAAGCACTGGTACAAATTACAACATTTATACACAAATTCTAATTAAGTTAATTACACTCAATCAATATTTAAAGGAACATATTATTACCCTGTATGGGTGAAACTTATATTACTAAGAAAGACTTAGTCATGTTTTTCTTATGTGCATTTCTACACAGTAAAGTATCTTATAAAATGACAAAAAAAGTATTTAATATTATAATCAATTAATCAATTTTATATATAAAAATATATGAATATATAAATATATAAAAATTTTATGTACAAATATATATATATATTTATTTTGTTTAAACATTTTCAGCTTTTTTGTACAGTACAGGTTTGATGCTAATATAATCGTTTAAGCCAGGTGGGGTGTTTGATTTACACCTAAGCTGCCATAACAATTCCTTGTGTAGCAAAACATTTTTTACATCACCCCCTCCCTTAGGAAAATCCCTTTGAACTAAATCAATAATACCAAATTTGAATCTTATAAATGTAGAAGGACAGGTTACACTGTGTTTGTACAAAGCACTAGTTTCTTTATGGGTCCTGATGTCGTATAGATGTTCATAAATACGGTCCTTGAATGCCCTCTCAGTTTTACCTATGTAGTATGCACTACAGGAAGTGCATAAAGCCATGTAGACCAACTTTTTAGACTTACAGTTACCTTTGATAAATCTCGCCACACTTTTCAAACTATTATTTAGTGTAACACTTGCCTCACTAAATATGTATGCACAAACACTACATGCTCCACAAGGATTAGTAGCCTTATACTGAATAAATTCCTTGATTCCTTTTTCAAAAGTCCTCTTAAAATTGATTCCCACCTTGTATGTGAAAATAGGTTGCTCGCCCACTAACTTGTGTATCTCCTTATCAATTTTCATTAAATTCCAATTACTTTTGATAATGTCTAAAAATGACTCTGAAAATGTGTTGTATTGAATTATACATGCTGCATTATATTTGTTCCTTTCCAATTTAACTGCTTGAGAGATCTGAAGCGGTGGGCCTAATAAAGCTTTATATTTAGTACCCCATTTTTTATAACTTCTTTTAGAATCTGTGACCATTTCTAAAGGATATTCTCTTTCAATGAAACATTTACCTAGGAAACTCATTTCCCGTTCTAAATCACAAAAGTCAGAAGTCATCCTGGCTATCCTGACTGCTTGACCTTTAATCAAGCTTTTCTTTTGTGCTAACGGGTGATGACTACTATAGTGCAAAAAACTGTTGCACCAAGTAGGCTTTCTGTAAATGTTTGATTTGAAACCTGTAGAGGTCTTAGAAATAGTAACGTCTAAATAGTTAATGCTATATTCATGGTATGAGTGTGTGAAAGAGAAAAAATGTGTACTTGAATTTATATAGTCCATAAAAAGATTAAGTTCTTGCTTAGATCCACCCCATAACACAAAAATGTCATCCAGAAATCTCAAATACAGTTTAATATGGCTATAAAAAATGGAGGGAAAGACGTATTTGTTTTCCCATTCTAATAATACAATATTAGCGTATGTGGGAGCACAAGCGGCTCCCATAGCAATACCGCTAATCTGTTGATAAAACTCACCATGAAAATGAATGTAGTTTGAATCCAATATTATCTCAACAAGTTCTAACACCAAAAGAATACTGTCCCTAGATAAAGTGGAATGTTTAAAAATACAATCACTAAAATATTCAAATCCTTCTTTTCTAGGAATACAAGTGAATAGGTCCTTCACATCGATATTAAGAAAGATACAATCCGTACTCCACAGATCTTGGGTCATTTTACTCAAAACTTCCCATGAATCCTTGATTAAATGGGGAGTTTGATTGATAATCTCCTTAGTGTGTTTATCTACATATACAGCCAGTGGATGTGTTTTAGAATTCCTTGCAGATACTATCGGTCTAAAAGGGGGTGCTTGTAGCGATTTGTGCACCTTAGGTACTCCAAAAATGTTAGGAATATTTGGATGCAGTTGTTTTAAGAAATTATATGTCTTAGAATCTATTCTATTTTCTAATAGATATTCTTCAAGTAATGAATCTATTCTGCTATAAGTTATATGTATCTGATTAATGGAGACAGGGGTATATGTAACACTATCTAATAAAATATTAGTAATAATGTTGTTGTAATGTAATTAAAAGAGGTAATAGAATACAAGGCTATGTACAAAAAGGTTATGATAAAGGTGGATACCGGGAAACTAACTTGGTCTCTGATAAGCCCGCAGACAATGATTATCATGAAGGTGAAGAAAATATTAGACATAGACCATTGGATGAGCTAGACTCTTTTGGAGGGGAAGAGGGTCATTTTTTTCTTCCCAGGAGGTCAGAAAGGATTGCGAGCAGGAGTACCTTTCAACCGGACCCAGGACATCCAGGACACTTAGACACAAATTATGGATGGAAAAAAGTGGGGAAGAAGATGAGATAGTTCAAACAGATGATCACCATGGTATACTTTATGAATACAAAGGGTTTAAAATTTTTAACTATACTAGCCACAACCTGACTAAACTACATTTCAATTTATTTTCTAAGGGATTCAAATTTGTAAAAACGCAGTATGGTGACATTGCTAATATGTTAGTGGATTTGAAATTATATTTAAGAAAACTAAATTTGAATATCACATTCAATTTGGGAAAAGATACTACCACTAACAACTACAAGGGGGAAGATACGTTGGTGAGAAATAGTACATTCAACCCCCCACTACATCCCACCTTGTTGTTGTTTGAAAAAGTTGTCACTGAGGAAATATATGCAAAATATGTTAAAAATGGATGGCAGAGAGTAAATTCTAATCTTACTAAGGAAGAAAAGAGTTTGTTATACCAACTGCAGACACAATCTACTCAGCGAATTATGAAACCAGACAAGGGAGGGGGGTTATTATTTATAATGTAGAGGATAACAACAACATTATTACTAATATTTTATTAGATAGTGTTACATATACCCCTGTCTCCATTAATCAGATACATATAACTTATAGCAGAATAGATTCATTACTTGAAGAATATCTAGATATTCTTCAAGACATATAATTTCTTAAAACAACTGCATCCAAATATTCCTAACATTTTTGGAGTACCTAAGGTGCACAAATCGCTACAAGCACCCCCTTTTAGACCGATAGTATCTGCAAGGAATTTTAAAACACATCCACTGGCTGTATATGTAGATAAACACACTAAGGAGATTATCAATCAAACTCCCCATTTAATCAAGGATTCATGGGAATTTTTGAGTAAAATGACCCAAGATCTGTGGAGTACGGATTGTATCTTTCTTACTATCGACGTGAAGGACCTATTCACTTGTATTCCTAGAAAAGAAGGATTTGAATATTTTAGTGATTGTATTTTTAAACATTCCACTTTATCTAGGGACAGTATTCTTTTGGTGTTAGAACTTGTTGAGATAATATTGGATTCAAACTACATTCATTTTCAAGGTGAGTTTTATCAACAGATTAGCGGTATTGCTATGGGAGCCGCTTGTGCTCCCACATACGCTAATATTGTATTATCAGAATGGGAAAACAAATACATCTTTCCCTCCATTTTTTATAGCCATATTAAACTGTATTTGAGATTTCTGGATGACATTTTTGTGTTATGGGGTGGATCTAAGCAAGAACGTAATCTTTTTTATGGAATATATAAATTCAAGTACACATTTTTTCTCTTTCACACACTCATACCATGAATATAGCATTAACTATTTAGACGTTACTATTTCTAAGGCCTCTACAGGTTTCAAATCAAACATTTACAGGAAGCCTACTTGGTGCAACAGTTTTTTGAACTATAGTAGTCATCACCCGTTAGCACAAAATAAAAGCTTGATTAAAGGTCAAGCAGTCAAGATAGCCAGGATGACTTCTGACTTTTGTGATTTAGAATGGGAAATGAGTTTCCTAGGTAAATGTTTCATTGAAAGAGAATATCCTTTAGAAATGGTCACTGAGATTCTAAAAGAAGTTATAAAAAATGGGGTACTAAATATAAAGCTTTATTAGGCCAACCGCTTCAGATCTCTCAAGCAGTTAAATTGGAAAGGAACAAATATAATGCAGCATGTATAATTCAATACAACACGTTTTCAGAGTCATTTTCAGACATTATCAAAAGTAATTGGAATTTAATGAAAATTGATAAGGAGATACACAAGTTAGTGGGCGAGCAACCTATTTTCACATACAAGGTGGGAATCAATTTTAAGAGGACTTTTGAAAAAGGAAACAAGGAATTTATTCAGTATAAGGCTACTAATCCTTGTGGAGCATGTAGTGTTTGTGCATACATATTTAGTGAGGCAAGTGTTACACTAAATAATAGTTTGAAAAGTGTGGTGAGATTTATCAAAGGTAACTGTAAGTCTAAAATGTTGGTCGACATGGCTTTATGCACTTCCTGTAGTGCATACTACATAGGTAAAACTGAGAGGGCATTCAAGGACCGTATTTATGAACATCTATACGACATCAGGACCCATAAAGAAACTAGTGCTTTGTACAAACACAGTGTAACCTGTCCTTCTACATTTATAAGATTCAAATTGTATTATTGATTTAGTTCAAAGGGATTTTCCTAAGGGAGGGGGTGATGTAAAAAATGTTTTGCTACACAAGGAATTGTTATGGCAGCTTAGGTGTAAATCAAACACCCCACCTGGCTTAAACGATTATATTAGCATCAAACCTGTACTGTACAAAAAAGCTCAAAGTGTTTAAACAAAATAAATATATATATATTTGTACATAAAATTTTTATATATTTATATATTCATATATTTTTATATATAAAATTGATTATAATATTAAATACTTTTTTTGTCATTTTATAAGATACTTTACTGTGTAGAAATGCACATAAGAAAAACATGACTAAGTCTTTCTTAGTAATATAAGTTTCACCCATACAGGGTAATAATATGTTCCTTTAAATATTGATTGAGTGTAATTAACTTAATTAGAATTTGTGTATAAAAGTTGTAATTTGTACCAGTGCTTTTATCTGATGAAGTCTAGTCATTAGACGAAAGCGCTCATCCTCTGTGTTTCGTGAAAACTATAAAGTATTTTTAAACCTACGTGGTGTCCAGGACTTTTTACATTTCACTGTTTTGCGTTTAGCTTGAGGACATGGCTCTGGCACCAGTTGTCTGTTTCTATGAGGCCCTCTTGTAGGATGCTTGTGTCAGCTGGAGGGTCGATTATGGCGCCCAGTTTGCAGTCATCTGCAAACTTGTTCACCAACAGTCCTTCTGTGTTGGCCTGTACCTCTGAGAAATATATACCCAACAAGGGAGGTCCAAGGACTGAGCCTTGTGGGATGCCACTTGTAGCTGGTTTGGGGTCTGACATGGCTTCAGCATTTCTGACCATGTGGGTTCTGTCCTTGAGCCAGTTTGCAACCCATCTAGTGACATAGGGGTTTATATTGAAGCTGGTGATCTCATCTACGATGACCAAATCGGGTACTGTATGGAAGGCTTTTGCGAGGTCCAGGTAGGCTGTGTGGACTACCTTCCCCTCGTCAATGGCCTTAGTGACCATTTCAAATGACTCAACCAGGTTTAAGAGGCAGGATCTGCCCTTAACAAAACCTAACTGGGTAGGATCCAGTGTCTGTGGGCCCCAATATGTTTATTTCTGAGGTCCATGATGATCTTTCCATAGCTTTGCAGACCAAGCTAGTCAGGCTTCTGGGGCGATAGTTTGCAGTATCCATTGAGGCACCACCTTTCTGGAGAGGGACCACTGTTGCTGTACACTGCTCTTTGGGTACATATCCTGAGGTAAGGCTGAGATTGAACAGTGGTTTTATGTTTGTGTTCAATTCTTCTTGGGGTTCATGTTGGACACACCTCAGGACACCGTCTGGTCCCATTGATGCTGTGTGTTTTGCTTTGGAGAGGCTGGCTGTTACCTGAGCATCTGCAATGTCAGGGGGCCAGCACTCTGCTGGGATAGATATTTGCCCTTTTGGTGGGGAGGGGGGAGAGAAGTTTGCACTGAACCTGTCAGCTCAGATGTTGGCAATGTCTGTGGGTTGGTGTACTGTTTGTCATTTTGGACTACTTCTGAGCATATCTGGGGATTCCCACACAGGTTCCTACCATAAGTAAAGAATGCCTTGTGATTATCCTTGGTGTCCTGTACAATTTTTATCTCAAAGATAGCCTTAGACGATCTTATGTGTGGCCGTAGTTTTTCAATAACACTGATCAAAGATGCCTTCCCTTTTTGGGATTTTGATCTATCATATAGTAGCTTCCTCCTTGTATTGTATGGTTTGTTTATGGCTGGGGTCCACCGGACAGGATGCCTGGATTTGGAGGATTGGGTCTTGGTTTTATTTGGGATTGCATGATCCATGCATTCCTGAAGGTGTTCATAGAATGCGTTTATAAAGGGTTATGAGGTCTGGGCCATATTTCCACAGGCGCAGGGGCTGTGAAGGATTCCACCTCAGTTTTGAGGAGTGTGACATTTGCTTTAGTGAATAATTTTCACTGTGTTTTTCTGACCATAGGCTGGGATCGGGATGTGAATATCCAGTGAGATTACTCTCTGGTCTGATCTTACCAGTGAGGGATACACTTCTGGTCTTGGGCATAGAGTCCCCATGTTGGTGATGATCAAGTCCAGTATGTTTTCCCCTGTTGTGGGAGTGGTAGCAAGTTGTTCCATAGCATTTTGGTTTATAAATTCTGGGAACCTTTGGGCTAGGGTGTTGGGGCTAGGGTAATGCTCCCAGTCTATGTTTGGGTAGTTGAAGTCGCCCAATATAATGGTGTTTGGGGAGACCTTCATATTTTCATGTGTTCTCCAGTCTGCCAAGTGTGGTTCCTGGGTTTAGGAGGGTGGTCTGTAGCAGACTATGAACTGGAAGGCGGTTTTAGCCATTGTTAATTGCACATGGATAGCCTCCGATGATTCATGCTGTGCCACCAACCTGGGGGTGTGGGTATCTTTGAAAAATATTGATACTCACCCTCCTTTTGTAGTTTGTTCTACGTTTTGCAGCTGTAAAGCATGGTATGAGGTGTAACCTGTTAATGCTAGGGTGCTCTTGGGAGCCTTGAACCAGGTTTCTGTACTGCACAGATATCAACATTCTCCATGCTGAGGAGAGTTTGGAGTGTGTGTATCTTGCAGTTTAGACTTCTGGCATTGAGTAGCATTACTTATAGTTTCTTATCCCTTGTGATACCTATGGATGTGGGTTTGTGTTTTGAGTCTTACCTAAAAAAGGCACTATGGGGGTGACAAGAGCCTTTGGCAATATCCAAAAGGCCACAGGTGACAGGTGAAATCCATCCCTAGCGAAGCATCATGTCTTGTCGAGTATGTCATCCTAGGCTGACAGGCATTGTATCCCCTTTCACTGACAACAATACTTAAGCCAATTGTTGTAATTGATCATCTTGTCTTCATATTGTGGCCTCATGTTTGTTGAGGGTAGGATGATACTCAAGGTCATCAAGTTTGCATATACTACATGGTGGTAAATGCAGTTTAGCACTACCTTACATTGCTTAACACATGGCAATCATGCCTCAGGTGGTGCTGCAGGGCTGCCTATGTCAGATGCACATACTGCACTCCCTATACATGTTTGGAAACAGGTAGTGTCAAGTTAGGCATCCCTTTTACTATATGTGCGAGTCAGAGAGCGGTATCATTTCCAGGGTTCCTACTGAGCCAGTGTATGTGCTATGCATTGCCTCTTTGCCAAGGCCAAGGCATACTGGGCACGCGTCTTTCTGCCTACTGGGGCTGGCTCAGGTTGTTCCTCCTCCGAGTCACGCTCTGCCTGTGATGGCCTTGGCACTGGTGGGGGGCTGTTTGGCCCAGGCCTATGCTGGTCCTGCTGCAGCTGTTTTCGCAGAATCATATTATGTAGCATAGCACATACCATGACAATTTGGGTACATGTAGTTGGTGAGTATTGCAAGGCTCCACCAGATGTGTCCAGGCACTGGAACCGTGACTTGAGCAACCCAAACACACGCTCGATTACATTTCGTGTTTGTGCGTGTACCTCATTTTGGCGTTCCTGTTCAGGTGTGTGTGCGTTTCTGATGAGTGTCATCAGCCACGGCTCCAGTGCATAGCCAGCATCCCCCACTAAGTGACCATGTGGGATGTACCAATTGGCAAATATCTGGTACAGCTGCTTCAGATGCCAGATCTGGGAATCAGGGTAGCTTCCAGGGCAGCCAGCACACACATTCATTATTATGCCCTGGGCATCACACACGACCTGGCAGTTGATGGAGGGGAAGCCCTTGCGGTTAATGTAGGACCTACCCCGCTCACCGGCTGGTGCTTTGATGCGTATATGCGTGCAGTCTATTGCACCCACTACTTCAGGGTATTCTGCTATTTGCTGGAAGAGACGCATATTGCTGGCCAATACATCATGGGAACTGAGGAAATATACATGATCACCGACATGTGCTGACATGGCATTCAGGAACTGGTGCAGTACCCTGGATGCTGATGCCGGTGATATCCCCATCATATCACCAGTTGGTCTCTGAAAGGTACATGTTGCTAGTATTCTTAGGCCAACACATACCTTGGTTTCCACTGGGATGGGTTCCCCTCTGTTGGTTCTGTGTGTGTGGCGTGGCCTGCACAGCTCAACAATTTGCTGCAGGAGGTCTCTGTCCACTCTATAGCACTCCACTATCTCCAGCTCATGTAACCCCTGGTAGGTGACCCTGGGCCTGTACACTCTTCTCTGTCTCCTCACTGTGGGTTGTCCGGCAGCATTTGCATTGTCACCACCCTCAGCATGTTGCACATGTCGCCTTATAACAGCAATGGCAGCCCCTAGCATTTTTTGTCTGAGTGTAGCTTTTTCAGTTTTCACTTCTAGTAGCTTACTTCAGTGTTGCAGTGTCTCTTGAGAGAAACAAACTGCACTGTTTGCAGAGTTTTAAGTGCTGGGCTAGTGTTCTGCCTATGTAATTGCCTGATTCTGATTGTTTGCACCTGCTAGCTCTACTAGTATTCCCTGGTAGCTTCCTACTATTTGTTGTGCTTCCTTTTTCCTGTTTCCTCAGGGGAGCGATGCGCATACAAGCGGAAACACGCTCACATGCGTGCACACATGCTTAGACGGACTAAAACATGCTTATTCGGGATAAAACACGCACACACCAGCGCAAACACGCTTACAGGTCTTCCAACAGCCTTATACATGCTTACTCCAGCTTAAACGCGCGCACTCACACTTCCACACGCGCACTCTGTCTTACTCGAGTTTACAGGCGCGCACACACACGCAAACCCGCTCAGCAAGAAACTTTGGTGTTATCCACAGTATACACCTTCCATTTCTTGGCTTTCCCTGGTCTACCTGTTGACACACCTCTTTCCATGATGTCTAACTGACAGCTAACACATGCCACTGTGCTCCAATGAGCTTCACTACTTTCATACATACTCCCCTTGTGATATCACCTATCTCCTACTCTGTTCCTCCCAATATCCTACTCCTACACTCCACTGACTGTGTTCATTTGCTATGTAAAAGTGCGATTCACTATACTAACACTCATTTACATAGGACTGCGTACTAATGCTTGGTTACATGTCTTAGACTGGGCTTCTCCCCTTAGCAACCCCTACTCGGTGGCCATGTTGTCTTCAGCCTGCTATTCCCTTACATTGTCATTTAACAATTTTCATAAATTCCACGTTTGTGGCTTTTATTGTCTTATTTTATGATTTTTATAGCGCACCCCGTTTGCGCAGCGCTGCGCTAAAACATCGGAAATCACCGAAAAAAAATTCTTTTTATTTTAATTTTGCATCTGGGAAACTTTCCAATGGCTGTATATTTGGCCATTGGCATGCTTCCTCAACCATATGCAACCTTTATTTGGAGCTGACAAGGCTCCATTGTGCTATTTGCAGAACGGTACTTAGTTGTCAACTGAGTACATTTCTGCAGCTAACACGTCTCCTACTCGGACAGATTTGTGCTTCCTGGATCGCAAATTTACCTCATTTGCATGCCTTTCGGCTGCAGGTGAGGTAATTTGCATACCCCAGCCCTGTCCTTGTAGGAGACGTTTTAGGAGCTCTCTTACACACCCCTACAGGCTGTTCCTGGATCGCTCGTCGGACATGATGGCTGCATGGAGTCTTACTCTACTTGTAGACTCCGTGCAAGCCATCGTGAATCCGGCCCATTATACTGAATGTTACAACTTCAGAGTCATTCTCTCACTCTCTCTTTTCTTCACTAAACTAGTAGGCCTTCCACAATCAAAATATAGACATGTACAGTAAAACAATACTTCAGCAGCGCATTGCTAGATAGGCTTGGAAACAGCCCAGTGTAATAAAACAAAGCCATCAAAACAGGCAGGTTCTGTGAAGAAAAAGGGAAAACAAAAACTCCTCTCAGATTTGACTAATGGGCACAGAAACTGGAGCAGTTGTGCTAGCAGGGATAGGAGCAAGAAACCAAAGCCAACTTGAAAGGACCTGGTTGAAGCCATACCAAAGGAACCCCACCTGAGAGATAACTTTGTCATTGAAATTCTGATGCAATGCAACTTGTACAGTAGCTACACTTACCATAAAGCAGTTGGGTGACTTAATCGGGGACAAAAGTAAAGAAGAAACTACTTCTATCACCCGGGCAAGCAAACTTCCCTGCTGCCCAACAAAAGATGAGGGGAGAATATCACTGTGAAAAAATATGGCCCAAAATATATACTAACTTGCCAGTAATCAATTTTCACTTTTTACCAGACCAATGCGATGAAGATTCCGAAAGGTACATTCCCCTAGAAGGGGGGAACCCCCTTGAAAATGATGTGGGATTCTAATGGTTTGAAAGGACAGGGAGACTAATTAGGTCAGCAGGGTGGTAGAACAAGTTCTATGGGCAAGGGTGAAAATAGACAACAGCAAAACTATTACACCAGCTAAATCATGATTAAGTCACATACAGGTCACTTACTAAAAAAATGTGTCCATACACAGTTGACCTGAACTATGACTAGAGCATGGGTAGATAAGAATTCACAGAAGTTTTTAAAAGTTTTCTTCCAGAAGAGAAGAGCCCCTAATAAACATGCCAGACACTGAAGGGTGGCACTACTTGGCAGTGTAACGCTGGCTCTAGGTGACTTGGCCACATTGATTAATGCCAATTTGACATCGCAATCTCATACAAACGTGGGAAAAGGGGAGGGGGGCTGTTGATAACTATACAGATTAAACTAGCAGTGATGGGGCTGGTGCATTTGAAACTGTGAAACTTCAAGAAGCATGCTAAAGGCCTTATCACAGAAGATTTCATGCTATGCAACTTGTCCTCAAAGGAAAGGGAGGTGCTGAAGTCAGTAAATTCCCTCTCAAATCAACTAAAATTATAGCCACCATCACCATCAATGGAGTCAAGAAGTGTGTTCTGCTTGCTCTGCAAAATCAAAGCATCTACAGATGGATTCAGGTAGGCAAAGATCACTGTATCACTAAACACCTAGGTGACCTGAGAGTAAATGTACAAACACTAATAAATGCTGAAAGAATCAATATTAGCACTGCTCACGGGTACATGCGTATATACAAGGCTTACTCTGAATTGACTACACAACCCTAACCTCTTCGTAGCCCAAGGACATTGTCCATTAGAATTTCTTTCTATACCATGTACAATCTCTGCATACAGTTTTAAAATTTGTAATCTGTATATCATATTAGTAATCTGTACATTGCTTGTATCACAGTGATCTGTTATGTACAATTTTAATCTCTCTAACTCTGTACATTCTTTATTACATTTTTATGTTTTTATCCCATGGGGCTTTTCTCCCTTGGTCTCTGCTGAAAAGGGGTTCTATGCATAGTCAGACTTTCCCAGGAACCAAATGCAAATAAATATATAATAATAATAATAATAATTATAATAATAATAATAATAATAATAATAACTGATCACTTTTTTTCATACGCGCAGTCAAGTGATTGGATCATCTGATAAAATTATACAATGTACCATTTTCTGCAATCCCAGACTTAGTATATTTAGATATTTAATACACTGATACATAGAAACAAAAAACACACACATATTATATATATATATATATATATATATATATATATATATATATATATATATACACACACACACACACACACACATCTATATATATATATATATATATATATATATATATATATATATATATATATATATATATACGCACACATATACACACACACACATATTCTATATTATATAAATACACACCCACACACAAACACAAATGTCTCATTTTATCACATGCTCAAAACAGCAAATATAAAAACAGCTATCATTTTAGAGTGGCACTAAAAATGATCGAAAAAATCCAAAGTAAGATTAATTTTTTTGCAGGGGGGACAAGCTACCCTGCACCCCCCATCCCCAGATAATTACATATATTAACTCCAAGATCACACAAGAGTGGAATAAGGGCAAATTCCCTTATGCCTGCTGCAGTGGGATCTCTTACAAAAGTCTACTGGCAAAAACTTCATTTGAAAGAATGTTTGTTCATATCAGTGTTCAGTTTTTCTCCCTTGTCACAAGAGAAAAAAAAATGCTTTTATGAGTGTTCACTCTTTGAAATTGCAACCATACATTTAATTTTATGTATAGCTATACACATGCACACACATATGAATGTTTGGTGATCAAAAGGCAAAGGAACAGGCATGGATATCTACAGAGAAGGAATACAGAAATGGGATGCCAGCACCTCAGGCACTTGTAAGGTCAAGGATCTAGCCAGATGAAGAAGCACAGGATGAGAAGTGGAAGAAAATATTCCATCTATAGGAAAATTAACTATAATTATAGCCATCATAGTGGTCTACTAAATGGGAAGACGGGGAGTCCCTCACCAAATCCCCTCAAAGAGATCACCTCAATCAGCATATGGCTGTGAACTATGTCCAGCTGTGGTACAGCAACTAAAATGGTGGCTTATAATGTCTGGTTTACCCTAGCTGGTGTGACCACTTTACTAACCACCTCAAAATGGTTAAGACAAGAGATGTGGCTAGATGGAATCTAAGCCAGAGGTAGACGTACTTCTGCATTACCAAGACCAGAACACTTAGGATTTGGTAGATCCTGCAGTCTCATGCTCCCCATCAACAAACTTTATAATACCTTACACTGGAACTTTGGGGGTGGGGGGGCTTTTCTTGTGTTCCAAAGCGACTCAGACCTACAGGATGGTTCATCTGATGGGGGAGGGTTAGACATCCTCTGTTTCAGCACAATTAACCTGTGGTGCCTGATTGAAGTTTTAACATTCCTAGCTCTTCTAGCATAACCTCATAAACTTTTATAATAGGATTTCCAAGATGGCTGCACACTAACCAACGTCTTAATGGCAGCTCTCCCAGTGTGAAAACAAACTGAAAAAAGGAGTGCCATTGAAACTGTTTTGGTAAAATTAAGCTACTGGGTAGTAAGTACGCTACTTGGATGCCAGCAATGACGACATTTGGAAAATGTGAAAGAAAATCAACCAGAAAATGTGAGGAAAAGATTCTATAGCTGTTCAACAAAATGCAGTTCAATCTACAGCTCTGGTTCAAGAGATGGCTTTCAGTAACTCAGAGGAAAAAAATAAATGCACTCAGAGGTGATTAAAATAAATGAAACACTGAAGGAATATTTCAACTCAAATAACAAAAGACTGGCAACATAGAAGCAGCTTTAACAAGTAGATCAGATGAACTAATAAAACTGCAAAAATCACAGCTGAAAAGAAGAAAATGCTGGCTAAGTCTAAGGCTTCTAAAAAGAGCTAATTCAAAAAATAGGAGAGTTAGAAGACTGTGCACGCAAAGAAATCCTGGCAACTTATGTTGTAGGAGGGAAACTGGAAGGAAGAGACTGCATTAATTTTATGAAAGCACAAGTAAGCAACTTGACTTGTGTTCCAGAACAGGATTTGCTAACTGATGTCAAAGCCATGGCCTCAAGCTCAATGCCAAAAAGTGCACTGCCATCCCTTTTGGTAAAAACACTGTACCCATGAACTACCACATAGGCAGTAGTCTACTTAACACTGAAAGTGTGATAAGAGACCTTGGGACACAGGTGGACAGTAGTCTCTCCTTTGATAATCACATCACCACAGTAGTCGGGAAATTCTTCTATGTGGCACTCATCACAAAAGGTTTCTCATCCAGGAAAAAAAAAAAGAGGTCACTGCTCCCCTCTACTCGTCACTCATTAGACCCATTATAGAGTACAACACCCCTTTTGGTATGTACCTCACAAGACATCTACAACTGGAAAGGCCGCAGAAATACCTCACAAAGAGGATTACTGGCCTCAAACAGATGACCTACGCAGACCATCTCAAAAACCTCCAGCTTTACTTTGTCGCATATCGCCTACTAAGAGGCGATCTCTGCCTAACATACAAAACTCCGTCAAACCCAGAGCTGTTGGACATGCTCCACTTAAAGAAATTCCAATCCCTCCGAGCTACATGCTCTAGGGACCTAAACCTTGTCACCACAATAAACAGAACATGCTGGTGGGATAGATTCCTGTCCCCGAGACTTCCCATACTCTGGAACAAACTACCTATCTATATCAAACAAAGCTCCTCATTAGCACTCTTCAAGAAAAATCTTGATGATTGGATGGGAGATAGGAAATTCACCCCGGGGATAAATTCTGTGGCTCTGCTTGACAGGGGCACAGGAAAATAATATTCTTGGGTGGCAAAAGCCAGGGTACCGTTTGGTTAGGTTTATATAGGCCCTAGGGCCAATAGCCTAGTACCTACCTATGAAAGGGCACATTGTGTGTGTGTGCTCTAAACCTGACCATAAGAAGGCAGCCAAGACCTGTGTTAGTAAAGATGCAATCATACCAGCAGAAAAGGTTGATTCTGAAAAAACTATGACAGAAGGGCAAAGTGCTGAAAACTGCAAACAGCAAAGTGTTTGTAGAAAATGATTATTCACTGTGTCCTAGGCAGAACAGAAGCAATTTTATCCCAGCAATCAAGGAATGCTGAGGCAAGTATGAGATTCAAGCTGCTGTACCCAGCTGCCTTCAGAGTATTTGTTTTCCCGGAGGACTGAAGGCATTTTATGATGCAAAGCAGGCCAAGGAGGAAATAAAAATTTATGATGCAAAGCAGGCCAAGGAGGAAATAAAAATTTGTCCAACAAAAAGTGAGTCAGCAAGTACAACAGAACTTGTTTTTTCATTCTTCTGACAAGAGAGGTCATGGAAAGAATTTGCTAGTGAAACTCTTTCCAGTGTTCCAAAGGAAAATGTTTCAGAGAGAGAGAGTAAAACAAAGCACAAGTTGGCTACAAGAATCAGGAGTACCTTGGACATGAACCAGAGTCTGGTGTGCAGAGATGGAGAAGAGAGAAGACCAGCAACACTGAAATTAGTAAATAAATGGGAAACTATACAGCATCAATCACATTTGTGAAATGTGGCTTTGCAAGAAAAAAGTGGCTGAAAAAGACTGGAATTTTGTTGACTTTGTTAAGACATGCAGTGGGTGGATTGGACACTGCAAATTGGCCCTAGGTGCGAGTGTGTGCCTTCTGTGGAAGGTTGGGCGCAGGGCTGGCAACTCGACACCGTAAAATTCCACTGCCAATCATAAGCGGACAGATGATCCGCTGTGGTGACCCCTAATTGGGAAAAGCCGAAAGAAGAAGTAGTAGCTGGACTATAAAGCATATATCCTACTGTACGTCATTAATGTTTAGAAGGACACTAAATGGGGGAAAGTAATTGTAAGTAAAACAAATGTTGCTCTTATTAGTATTTGTATGTAACATTTTATGATATCAACTGCATGTTATGTACATTAAAGCAGTTTTGTGTGGTCTGTAGTCAGAGGTGCTTTAAATCTGGGTGGGGTTGGAGTCTTTTCAGTGACAGTTGCTTAATAACATTAACACATACACGGACTTTAAGAAATACAGGCTTTACAGTATAATAAGAGAAGAAAGGCTGGACAAAAGCAATATTAATGTGAATATGTTGTGATCTTGGGCTGCTGGTGTGGGGTGTAAAACTACACTGATTGTATGTAGAATTAAGACATTTTCTCTTATTTTTATAAGAATGACATGTCTACATTAATGCTGTTGGTTTAAGCTATAAAATGCATTTTTTAAGCAAGTAGGCTTTAAAAATAAGAAACAAATGATGAAAGTCATGAAAAATCCAAAGCTTCTTACATCTGCAAAGATAGCAGCTTGCTTTTTTCCCCATTATCAAATGTTCACTGGGGTCAAGAAATCTGCAGCTAAGAGCAGCTATAGATTCTGTTTTGGTTGAAATTTACAAAGATTCATAGCTGACTACTTTTCCATGGAGACAGCTGTCTGCAGGTACAAGCAATTCATCTTAAGAGGTCTGAGCAATATACGTGAAGTATGTTTAAGTTAAATACAGTTTGATTACTTTTATAAGAATGTAAATTTGCCTATGTCATAAGTGATAATTCAATAAAGGTGTTTGAAAAAAAAAGTGTTCTGAGCATTCTTTGTTGTCGGAAATGCAACATTTAAAGGTACAATGTCAAGCAGTTCAGTTAAAAATAAAGTCTGAAATTATGGGAAGTGAATGAGAGATAGTAGCCTCAGTTGCAGCCTTAACATTTTAATGCATGCAACAGAACAGTGTACAATTTATCTTTTTTACAGATAACCAGTGCACTTTTTCTTAGGGTTAAAAGTTAATGTTTTATGAAAGCATATAAGCTTTTTTGACATCTGTGAAGGGAACAGAGATAAGAAAATAAAAGACAGCAATCAGTGCAAGTGGGAACACAAGCCATACTATGCACTTTAGCATGTGCAATCTTAACTTGAGGTTAGGTAATTCCCATGGGTGAAACTGCTGATTTGGGGTAATTGTTCCTATCTGAAGAATTAATCTTCATTTTTTTGAAGGGGTACACAGTTTTGTGCGTTTGTCACAAGGCGATAGGGGACAGGAGCATTCTGAAAACCTACTTTTTTTTGTAGCTTTTTTAAAATAAAATATCCTAAAAAATGTAATTTAGGTTCAAATGGAGATGAGAAGAAATAACTCATTAGTGAGTGCATGCAACCCAAACATTGGAAATACACATTAAAAAAATGGTCATGTATAATAGAAGGGAACAATACCTTTTTATCATAATGGCTGTACCATCCACATTACCTTGGAACATAACAGGCCTGGTAGTAATGGTTATTGGCAAGGGAGGAAGATTACTCTAGCGTGTTATATATATTCCACCAAAACTGCTATTAAAGGCTTAAGAAAATTTTGGGGAAAATAATCAGCTTTCAGCAGGGAATATTACTTACAGGTGGGGGCTGGAACTTGATTTGCAATAGTGAAGATGTATCGGAGGGACCTATAAGAGAAAATATAAAAAGGTAGATTTATGAAACAATTTGTGAAAATATTTGGTATGGAAGGTGTGAATTCAGCAGTAGGAACTCAACAGAATTTACATATTGCCCCAAGGTATAACAACTGCTAGACTGACACTATTTCACAGGAACATTTGTATTTAATTGAAATGAAAGACAGAAATACCTTCAAAAGTCATAACTAGTGGGTGGTTTTGGCATAATGGTCATGATCTTTACCTCACAGACACAAGGTGCAGGGTTTGATTCTGACCTCACGATATTGGCTAGGCTTAAAATGGCCCTTCAGGGCAGTTAGCCTAGTATTCACCTATGAAAGCTCCGATATATATCCAGTAACTATTTCATTTCATGCACTGATAAAAAACTAAGATAAAATGCAGGGTTCACATTAAAAATGTGACAATGGCACTTTTGCACCTACTTTTAAATAGAGATGAACTAAAGGAATGCGTAATGGAAATAATTTGACAGTTATTAGGGATGACAGAAATACCTTCAAATGTTTTAGCTAGTGAGTGAGATAAAATGAAAATGGAACTTAAAAACAGGGAAGAAATAAACAGGAAGATATGGTTAAGAAGTAATATGAACTGCTTAGAGGGGAGGACTGAGGTTAAAGTACCGCAGAACAAGAAGAGGCACAAATGCAGAAAGTTAGAGAGAATATAAAAGTATCTAGACAATAGGCATGAGTTTAGAAAGACGGTTATTAAGCAGCTATTCTTTTACAATAACTCCAGAACACAAAGCTTTGTGCCACGATAACACAGGGCTGCGAAGGTCATCTCCCTTTATAAGGGAGGACGTTCACTACATCCTAGAAACAACAGACCCATTAGTCTGAATAGTCTTATTTGCACAGACATGAAAAGAATTATCATGGCAATTATCAACAAGGACACAGGAGATCTCCTGGCACTGGATCCATCCCTATTTGGCTTTGTCAAAGTAAGGTCATACTTACTGAACCTGGTGGACTTCTCAGAAAAGGTCACTAAGGCAGTGGATGAGAGTAAAGTGGTGCATACTGCCTACCTAGATCTGGCTACAGCATTTGACAGAATAACCCACTTGGGCAAAATCAATAAACTTATAAAACTAGGCATAAACCCTTTATGACATGCTGGATAGCTATCTGGCTCATAGATAAGACCTAATAATTTAGAATCGGTGAGGCCACTTCCAAAGAGAGATTAGTAACCAGTGGAGTCCCTCACAGTTCTCTACTGGACCCACTTCACTTTGGCATCTACTTCTGAGGCCAAAGTCAATGCCAAAGGCCCCCTGGGTAAGTTCCAAGATGACTGCAAACTAGGAGCAGTCACTGAATCCCTCCAAGATGAGAACACCCTTCAGGAAGGTCTAACACAGACCAATGCTTGGTGCCAAAGCCATGGCTTAAAACTCAATGCCAAGAAATACATTACACTAACTTTAGAAAAGTCGGCCACCCCAAATAACCACATCATCAATAAAACACCCCTAAAAGTTGATTCACTAGTCAGGGATCTGGGAACTCATGTAAACAGCATCATATCCTTCAATCAACATGTGTCCAAGGTAGTGAGAAAATCCTTCTATGTTGCTCAGCTTATAAGTAAGAGCATGGCATCTAGGTCCAGACAGGTCATTTTACCACTACACTCAGGCCTCATTAGACCCATCACAGAGTATAATGCCCCTTTCAGAATGTACTTGACCAGACACATGCAGCAACTGGTGATCTTTGCCTGGTATACAAGGCATCCCTGGACCTTCTTTTATTGAACCTTTTGTACATCTGCAAAACAAACAGCATCTAAAGTTGGCTTACAACATAAGTTGGAGGGGCAGATATGTTTCTCAGACAATTCACATTCTCTGATACAGGCTCCCCCATCCATGTGAAGGAGCGTTCCTCTCTAACCCTATTTAAGCACAACTTGGACCAATGGATGAGGAATTGGAAATTCTAGCCTTATCTGGCACCGACGTCTCTGATGGACAGAGACTGTCAGTAAATCACCCCATATATAAATCAAAATTTGAGAGTCTCATTTGGGTTTGATGGGTTAAGCTTATAAGGGCCCTAGTGGTAATTAGTGTAGTATACGCCTATAAATCCATGAGCACAAAACCTTTTACCACAAAGGCTTAGGCAGCAGAAAGGGCTGTTGCCAAACTTAGGGAGTGTGTAAAAAGAGAAAGAAAAAGAAAAATAACCAGACATCTTGTAGAGATTTTAGAGATAGTTCAACAGTTTTATGAAAATTTATGCAAAGCTGAGAAATGTGGAAATCAAGAAACGGCATAAATGGAAATATTTATAAAGGACTTAATTTTGCCATGGTTAGAAGTAGATGGGACTCAACACTTAACAGCCAAGACAGGAAGAGTTGAAATAGATAAAAATGGTGATGTATAATCAATCTTCAAGAAAGTCTCTAGGAACAGATGGTACTCCTCTGGAAGATTGGAAATAAGGAGGGAAGAAAGTGATAAAGATCTGGAAGTTTTTTGTTTAACAGTACTTTAAAAAGAGGTGAATCAACAACACACAGGATGAAAGATGTGATGGCTGTATTACCTAATGATGATAAAAAGACCCAGCTTCATTCAGACCCATTTCAGTTTTTAAACCATTATTATAAAGTGTTTATGTCTATACTAGCTAAAAGAATGTCAAAGGTATTGCCAAAGATAATAGATAGGGTTCAATGTGTTTTTGTGGAGGGAAGGCAAACATTTGAGCACATTAATAGAACAATGATGATACACAGGAAAGCAGAATGGAAGAAAATAATCACTGTTGTTGGAGTGGTGTGTCTTCACATAGAGAAAGTATATGACAGAGTAAGCTGGGATTTTAAGACTATGGCAATGGACACATTTGCACTCCCTGATATAATAATGTTAATTACGAGGATATATGAAGGATCAGAGGCAAGAAAAAGTGTGAGGGGTCCTCTCTGAGAAGATGTGTTTGAACAGAGGAAACAGGCAGGGGTGTCCACTTTCCCCTTTGCTATTTCATTTATATTTAGAGCCACTGGCAAAAAAAATAAGGCACTCAGAAATGCAAGGATATAACTGGTAAAATGATCAATAAAGTTCGTTTGATTTGCATACATTATTTTGTATCTGATAAATCCAGAAAAGGACATCTCCGTATTCTGGAGATTTTTGAGACAGTCTCAAGTCTTTCAGCAAATAAAAGTAATGAAGATAAAACAAATGCTTTAGATGCAAATTATGTACCCATGCAAGAACTGGTTCAAGCAATGCTTATATTTATGGGAATACAAGAAGGTTAAGTATTTAGGAGTACGTATTAAAAAGGTTTTTGTTATGAAAGCCAAAATATGTGGTATGTGAGAAGAGACTAAAAAGATAATACAAAAAGTGAGAACATTGAAGCTCTTGTTTATGGATAGTAAGATTCAAGCAGTGACAATGTTTTGTTGGCTTTAATTTTATACACGATCAGGAATATTTTTCATCAACCACAGGAGAAGTTTTGGACAATAATAAAGAGTTGAAAATTTATCTGAGAGGGGAAAAGGGCAAGAGTTAAGTGGGATAAGTTGATCCTTCCTACAGAAGAAGGTGGTTTAGAATCATCCAACTTGAAGGAATATTTTAGAGCTACACAGTTAAGGCTCATATACATAACACAAAAAGGGGGCTACAATTTCAAGTGGAAAAGGATGATGAAGAAAGCAGGGGAGGAAGTTCAAGAAAATAAAGAAAGGGGGGAATTTAGATGCTGTTCCCTAAGGAGAACAATAACCATACTGAATATTATATTCAAATAGCAGAACATATTCTAAGTGCTAAGCCAACATGTGAATGGAAAAAGGAGATTTTTTTCAATAGAAATGACTGCAAGTAGGGGCACAGAAAATACACAAGACAAAAAGTACAGTTGTGTACACTTACCATAAATGTAGATGTTCGAGTGTATTCACTGTTGCAGTCATCACACACTTGGGTTATCCCTGCTAGGGGTAGCCCTCACTCAGCCCGAATACCAGAGGGTTAGTATTTCTGCATCTGTTGCTGTCGCTTCAGGACTGACGTCAGGTTGTCAGTGGTATAAAAACAGGCAGCCAACACCATTACATCAGTTTTTCTTGCCTCAAATGTCAGGAGCCCCCAAATAGGGAGCTAAGCTATGGTGGAGAAACACCACCAGTAAAAAGTAAATATCAAAAGTCCTGTAAGGAGTGAGGAAGAGAAAGAGAGACACAAGGGGGCTGGAGAGTGGGAAACCAGGACTGCAACACTGAATACACTCAAACATCTACATTTATGGAAAGTGTACACAACTATACTATGTTCTTCGTGTTTCACTGTTGCAGTCATCACACTTGGATTGATTCCCAAAGCTGAAGAATGGGTGGAGACAGTCAAAACGAGTTGGGGCTGGCTAGTATGCCCTGCAGGACTGCAATTGCAAAGCCTGTCCTGGATTTGGAAAAGATAGGCAGGAGGTAATGCTTGGTGAAGGTATGAACAGAACTCCAAGTTGCAGCTTCCAGAATGTCTCTGGTAAGGAGTCTTCTGAGAAAGGCTGTAGAGGTTGAAGTTACCCTAGTGGAATGTGTTCTGACCCCCTGAGGGGGTGGTTTCCCATGGTGTTTGTAACAGAAATGGATACAGTGTGCTATTCATTTGGAGATGGTTTGCTTTGACATGGCCTTGCCCTCTGCCCCTGGTGCAAAGCTGACTAGTAACTGGTCAGATTTCCTAAAGGGCTTAGTCCTATCAAGGCAGAATCTGAGCTGTCTGTGCACATCTAAAGAGTGCAGGATCCTTTCCCCCCTTATTTTGAGGATTAGGGAAAAAGGTGGGCAAATGGATAGATTGGTTGAGAGCCACACTGGACAGCACTTTAGGCATGAAAGTTGGGTTAGTCCTGAGTGACATCCTGTCACCATGAAAAATAATGAAGGGTTCCACAGCCATAAGTGCTTGTAGCATCGACACACTTCTGGCTGAAGTAATGGCCAGAAGCAAGGCTGTTTTCCAAGACAGGAACTTTAACTCTGCTGATGTTGCAGGCTCAAAGGGGATAGCGTGAACAAAGTTAAGGTCCCATGCAGGGGTAGGGGCTCTTCCTGGTGGCCTTAAGTTGTTAGCCCCTCTCAGGAACTGCTTGATGAGAGGGTGCAAGAAGAGAGGTGGCTCTGTGCTGTAATGAGCAGAGATGACAGAGGCATGGATCATAATGGAAGAGAAGGATAAGCCCCTGTGGAGAAGGTCTGCTAGGTAATCCAGGATGAGAGGTAAGGAGGGCTGTGCTGGGTCTGCTCCTTTAGTCTGGATCCAGAAACAATACCTTTTCCACTTGTCAGCATAGGATTTTCTAGTACTGGGTCATCTGGCTTCACGTATGACATCCAGTACCTGCTTGCTTAGGCTGGCCATTGGAGGAGAGGTCAAGGAATAAAGCCAGGCTGCAAGGTTCAGGGTCTGCAATTGCAGATGAAAGAACCGTCTCTCCTGCTGAGTCAGGAGAGTTGGTATCTGTGGGAGGTGCCATGGAGGCAACGGTGACAGATACGCAGTAGTGGGTAGCAGTGTTGGTGTGGCCAGTCTGGGAAATCAGGATTTCCTTTGGTCTTTCCTCCCTTATCTTGAGTAATACTCTTGTAAGAAGAGGTAGAGGGGGAAAGGCTTAGATTGAGAGGTTTGCCCACTGGAAGGATAGGGCATCCACTTTCCAGGCCTTGCTGTGAGGTTCCCTGGTGCAGAATTTGCTGAGCTGGTTGTTGTAAGAGGAAGCAAATATGTCCACCTTCGGGGTACCCCATTCCTGGGTGACAAGGCTGAAGGTGTTGTGGTTTAATTGCCACTTTTGTGGATCTAGGGGATTTCTGCTTAAGTTGTCTGGCAGAGAGTTTTGTTTGCCTGGCAGGAATTGAGCTTGCAGGTGAATATGCATGGCTGAGGCTATGTTCCAGAGGGTCATAGCTAGCCTGCAGACTGGGTAAGAGTGGGTTCCCCCCTGCTTGTTGATGTACCACATCACTGCGGTGTTGTCGGTTTTAATTAGTAGAGGCCCCGGAGAGAGTAGGGATCTGAAAGCTGTCAGAGGGTGCTGAACAACTAGCATCTCCTTTTGGTTGATGTGCAGATTACTTTGATTTGGGCTCCAGTTGCCCTGAATGTACCTGCAGTCCAAATGTGCACCCCAGGCATAGTCTGATGTGTCTGTGGTTAGGGTCTGGGCAGCGTGGGGTTGTGTAAAGGGAAGCCCCTTGTTGTGGTTGCATGCTGCTGCCCACCAGAGGAACTCTTTCCTTAGACAAGATATCAGAGATATGATAGTTTCCAGGTCCTGAGAATGTTGGCACCAAAGACTTTTTAAGTACCACTGACATTTCCTCATATGCAGTCCGGCATATGGAATTTGTAGAATGCAGGAGGCCATGAACCCTAGAGCTTGCAGGATTTTCCTTGTGGATAACTGGGTTCTGGTGGCCATTTGAGAGAAGTAGGTTTGTTTTTCTGGAATAAGTAATGCCACCTGGGATGCTGTCTCCAAGCTTGCTCCCAGGAATACAATTTTTTGACTGGGGACAAGTTTGGATTTCTTTTCGTTGCTAGTGTACCCCAGGGAGGTTAGAAGGTCCTTTACAAATATCAGAGGCTGCAACAGCTTCTCCTGACTGTCTGCCTGAATCAGGCAATCGTCCAAGAAGGGGTAAATTTGAGTATTTCTCCATCTGCAATAGGCAATGGCTGGAGCCAGGCATTTTGTGAAAAATCTGGGAGCAGTGGATAAGCCAAAGGGAAGTGCAGAGAGCTGATAATGCATTGGTCCTGCCCGGAAACGTAGATATTTCCTGCAGGAGTCCCTGATTGGAATGTGCAGATAGGCCTCCTTTAGATCTAGAGTGGCTAACCAGGCATCTTTGCACAGCATAGGGAGAAGCTGCTGTAGGGTGAGCATTTTGAATTTTGGTACCACCAGGAAGGTGTTTAGAATGGAGAGATCTAAGACTGGGTGTCAAGTGCCCTCTTTTCTGGGTACCAGGAAAAGTCTGGAATAAAAACCTTGGCCTATCTGTTCTGCAGGAACAGGCTGAATTGCCCTCATGGAGAGCAGGGACTGAACTTGGTTTTGTGCCTCTGCCCACTGGTTTGTAGGAAGGTCTGGGAACCCTTTTGGGGTTGGCAGCATGTGGAAATAAAATTTGTACCCCTGGGATACTATGTTGAGGACCCATTGATCGTTGGTGATGGAGGTCCAGTTTTTTACATGCTGGGCAAGTTTTCCTCCTAGGGGCACGAACAATTGGGCAGAGGTGAGGAGAGGAGTTGAAAAGTCATTGTGAATTCTTTCCATAAGGGGGTAGTTTAGCACTCCCAGTTTTAGAAGTGGAGGTACTCCATTGCTTAGATCTCTGCATACCCTGAGACTGTAGTCTGGGGGGTCTGTTTCCCCTAGGTCTAGTTTGAGGTGGCCTTGAGGGGGCTGGAAAGGACCAATGTTTTGAGGGGCAATGCCTACTGAATCTAGGAGGCTGCACTTGCAAAAAATCTTTGAATAGACCTAGCTTTTTCTTCCATCTTTTTTAAAACCTCTTCTTGCTTTGGTGCCAAACAGATTTTCCTTGTTCAGAGGTGCGTCCAATAATTTTGATTTGACATGGTCTGGCAAGGTCTGCTCCTTAAGCCAGGCATGCCTTCTAAGTACAGAAACTGTGACTGCTGCCCTAGGCGTCAAACACACATTGCAGGGTATGCTTATGGACTTGGCTTGCAGAGTGTATAAGCTCCTGTAATTCTTTATTTTCTGCACAGTCAGGGAAGGTAGATAATTTTTGCTTAATAAGCTCCATAGTATGTTGCTGGCATTTCAGCATGTGGAACTAACAATTTAATGCTCTAATGGCAAGAGTTGCAGAGGTGTAAACTTTTTTACCCCATCTGTCTGAAGCTCGGGAATCCCTGTCCGAGGAGGTGGGATTCTTAGCTGTAGTTGCTTTTATTCCTTTAGGTTCTTGGGAGATTACCTCAGGGACAGCAGTATGATTTTTGAAAAGAAATGTGTGAGAGTCAGGACTTTGTAGTACCTGTCAGGTTTCCTGGGAGCAGGGGGTAAAGTATCAGCAGTTAGACTGGACTCCATAAAGACATCATCCACAACATCCAGAACAGGAGGGATAGCTAAGGGTCTGTGCTGTGGTAAGTCTATAAATTCCCCAAGTCTCTTTTTGAACTGAGGATAATCCTGGCATTACCAATGGAAATGCTCTCTCAAAGTATGTAGGGTTTCACCAAAAGAAAAATCCTCTGGAGGGAAGGCAGAAGGAATGTATTCCTCTGCATCTGAATCCTCATAGGCAGATAAGGGCATGTCTTCATAATCAGAAACCTCAGAGTCGGACTCTTGCTCAGATAAAGCTGCTGAGGACAAGTCTCTTTCTTTTAGCAGGGGAAGGCTGGCTTCCCCTAATCAGCATGATCAGGTCTTTCGCCATTTTAAGTATCTGTGATTGTGGCAAGGAAGCAGGCGCTTGAGTTTGGGTCATCGTTTTTTTAGGCATAGCTCATAATCTTGGACTTAGAAACTCGGTAGTTTTAGAAAGAACTGAAGACACGAATGAAGTTGTCGGTTTGTGTCGAATATCGGTAGTGAGAAGAACTTCCTCAAAGCTGATGCCTGCACAGCGGCTCTGGACCCATCCAAGGTAGAGACATCCGCAGATTCCGTAGTCAAAGAAGAGTCTCGCGGCATACAGGACTCAGAATGGGTTTCGGAAGCGAGCTGCAAATCTATCTAAATGGGCATCAGGGGCTGCAAAAGCACCTCACTGAGTACTGGCGACGAGTTTAACGGAAACATCGTCAGCAGTTTTGGACATGTGCAGTCTGTCTCTGTCTTTATCCTTACGTTTTTTCGGAAGATTGGTAGTCGGATGGCTTACCAAAGCCATTTCGGAATACGGAGATAGAGAACAAAAGTATTTAGCTACAATAAGGGCCCGACGACAAATAGTTCAGGGGTTGAACAACGCACAAAACTGGCAGTGAGGTACTAAACAGGTGTCGCAGTAAGAATGGAAATCTCAGTGTGGTATTTGGTTTCCACAGGCGAGACAATTGTTAACTTTTTCTGACATTGGTTAGAGCAAGAAAAAGACTTCAAGATGATTCAGTTTCGGAATGAAAACTCAGGTAGCGGCAGACCGGCACTCGTGCGAACTGCTTCTGCTTTGGGCTCCTCGGCTGCCTGTTTTTATACCACTGATGACCTGATGTCTAGTTGACATCCTAGGAACACAATTCTGTGAGAAGGAGTCAAGAAAGACTTCTGAGTGTTCTCTGGAATCCCAGCTTTTGTGAGAGATCCCTTCCCAAAAAAGGAGATTCCTGGCACTTTGAAAAAGACTCTGCAAAGATGAGCAATTTGTTTAAGTGCGGAAAAATGTGGAATCCCTATAGCCTGCAATGCCTATAACTGCAGCAAGACACTTTATGAATACTCCAAAGGGTAAGACACAAACCTGATAATGTGATCTACACGCACAAAACCTTAAGATACGTCTGAAGTCTGGATAAATAGGGATGTGCTAAGGATCTTTTAACTCTAGCGTTACCAAGATACTTGAAAAAGAAAGAGGAGGTAACGGGTTGTGAGTAACATCATTCTGAATTTAGATACTGTCACAAACAGGTTTAGGAAAGAAAGATGCAGAACTGGTCTCCAAGCACTTTGTTTCTTTGGCACTAGAAACATCTTTGAATAAAAAAAACTCTTCCCCTCCTGGGAAGGAGGAAGTGGTTCAATCACTCCTTGGAACAGCATGTGATGAAAAACTAGTGGAAACGAGAGTCTAATTTGAAGGATGAGGAATGACCCCCCCCCCCCCCTGGAAAGGAGAAATTTCCTCCTGATACAACTGTAACCTTGATGAATGAATTTCAGAACCCGTTTGTCTGAAACTGCTGCCACAGAGAAAAAAATGGAAATTCAGACTTTCTGGAAGAAAAAAGGGGCCAGGGTGGGAGGGGGTCACAAGGCCTCTTGAACAGTCAGACTTGGAAGGTTTGAGACTTGTTTTTGGAATCCCCTTGTCATTTAGTTTTAAACGTCTGTTTACCTGCATTTTGCTGCAATTGTTTATTCTGCTTTTTGCCAAAACTGGAGGAGAAGTTAGAAAATCTCTTGGAAAATTTTAAAAGGAAGAGTGAAAATTCTTAAGAGACTCCCTAGATCAGCTTGCCCCTTTCAACACCCTTTCTGATCATATCTGCAGCAGAGGGGGCAAACACTAAATCTGTATCCAAGGATGAATTTTCAAATCTCATTTTCAACATCACCTTTTAGGTTCTGAGAATACAGCCATGCCAACCTCATCAAAACAGCACCAGTGGCTATAACTCAGGAAGAAGTAAACAGAGTAGTGCCATTGCGGTAAGAAAAAAGTTATTTAAAACAGATCTTTCCTCACAAAGAGAAACTGCAGATAAAACATTCCTCACACATTCACAATAAGAGCAAACATTAACATATGACCCTGGCATTTCAAAAATCTGAACATCAAAGTTGCAGAACTACACACACTCTTGTTTTTCCATACCTATCAACAATTTCCCCATCCTTATCAGAAAGAGTAGGACTGGAATTGATTGTGTTTAGCAGCAGTGGGATCAACTAGAGCTACAGCTACTGTGTCAGTTTTGGGAACTGTGTATAAAAATTTACAAGACTAAGGAACCTTGACTATCAAAAAAATTACAGGCAGTGACACAAATCCTCTGAAGCAGAAAGAACAGGATTGATGGGAGTATGATCTGGAAAATCCTTCTGTAACAACTATTTGCTGAGTGACTGAGAAAACTCAGTATTCTCCCACAGAAAACACTGGCACATTCGGGAAATAGTCCCAGAGAAAGACAACCCCCCACAGACAGAACTAGAAACTGAGGAAAAAAACTGCCATCTGTCTCTGTATCTTCCTGGTCAGATTCAGAATCTTTAATCTCTTCAGTAAAAGAGGAATCCCTCTTTCTTTTACCAGAAACTACTTTACAAGAAGGATCAACAGCCTCAATTAAACCCTAAGCCAGACTCAGTAAACTACTCCTATGCAAAGAAATTTGAGGAATAGTAGATACATGCTTGGTTTTCTGTTTCTTTTTGACAGGAAAAATGGGGCCAACCATGTTATTAATGGTAGCAGCAGCTTTCCCAGGGATGGGTACAGCATTCTGACACAAAAGGGAAACCTTTCTTCTTCCCTCTCCAAGGAACAAGAAGCGTCTCTCCCGTGACCACAGAGGGAACCCTAACAGCTGCAGAGGATGTGACTAAGGGTTCCATTTAGATGCTCAAAAGTTCTTTTACGCAAATATGAGAAGAGTGACACGTATTGTACGAACCATGGAAATGCCGAATGTCCAAAACCACGAAATTCAAAATGTCGAAGTGTCATGGTTGGCCCGTCTGCGGTATAGCTCCGTAAGGTAAGTGTGGGATGGTTACAGACCTTAGGGTTAGGGTGCGGGTTAAGGTAAGTGCATAGATAGGTAATGTATGTAAGGTTTAGTTAGGGTTAGAAGTAGGGTTTTGATGCTTTACTTTAGGGTTAGAAGTAGGGTTTTGGTTAGTGTATGTATGTGGTTTATTTACTTTGTTTGGGTAGGCAGTATGTAGTGGGAGGTGGAGTTGGCCAACTATGGGGATTCGACTTTTTGAATTTTGCGGTTTAGTGCGTTCGGCATATTTACGGTTCGCACAATACATGTCGGTGTTTTCGCATTCGCTTAAAAGGATTTTCGCTAATATAATATAGACCCTGTGACTAATCCCTGGTCCACAGTGGCTGTAGGTGCTACACCAAAGGGATCTGGATAAAAAAAAAAAAAAAAAAAAGAGTAGTCCGAGTTAAAACTGATGGCCACAGAAGAGGCATCCACCTGTGGCAGCTATGCAATCACCCCAGAGCCCATGCATTTCTTCCCAAAGAAGACAGACTGATTCTCTGTTCATTACAGACAGTGAGATGGGAGGGAGCATGCCAGTTTGCTGGTGGTGCAGGGTGAACTACTCTCTCCCCTGGGGTGCACCCCCCTCTCTACCCTAAACAGCTCTTCAGAGTTCTGCTACTGTTGCCTTCCACGCAGAAGCACACCTCAGGAAAGAGTTCCCTCCTGGCTAACAGTATAAGAGGCACTTAACACTGTAGGCATAATAGATTTGTAATTCACTGGATGCATCAAGTAGTGCTCCAGATAGGTATCACCCTTAAGGCATGCCATAGCAACCTCCCTGTGAGCCAGCAGCAGTTGCTCATCCCCATTCCCCATAGACAAGGTCCTACTGGTACCCAAGCAGTTAAGCGAACTCAGGTCACCTGCAGTGCAGTCAGGGCTTTATCTACCTTCACCACAAAGCTGGCTTAAGATTATATTGGTTCATTAACATTGTATTGTAAATATGTTGAGTTAAATGGCTGAAGTGTTGTTTGGCAATGTGTTTTTGTATAAAATTTGACTGATCAATAAACCTGATTAAGAAAAAGACTCTTGACAAGAAGGAAAGAAAAAAGCATTAAAAGAAAGAAAAGTGTCATTCCTAAATTAAATATACGAGTGGTAATCAAGTATAGATACATTACCTGAACTGTAGTCTTTAACCTCAGTGACATCAGCTTAAGGAAAGTGTTAAGAATTAAAGTAATACAAGTGCATAGCAGCAGTTAGCTTGCAAAATGCCACAATGCACCTATGAATTTAAAACTCAATCTGTGCCAGTGTAAAACCTGTAGGTAATAATAAACTCACTGTAGAAAGGAGTTAACACGAACAAAAACGAAAAAAAAAATACATTAAGAGTTTATGTAGCAATTCTACATTATAAAACTGCTGCACCATCATCATAACAACGTCAACAACAACAACAACAATAATAATAATAATAATAAATAATAATAATTACTCTTATTCACTGACTGGCAGCCCAGAATGAATCCAAAAGTCATATTCAATTGTCCAGACATCCCTACATTTTATGGTTAACTATCTGGCAGATTCCACCAGCTCACTAGGCTGAAAATACTTAGGAAAGGCTCCAAAACAAACAGTATGATACAAAGAAAAAAATTATATTTACAATGCTGAATTTTCTCATAAGGAAACCTGATGTCTGTCAATTAGTGTATAAAAGCTTATCAAAGGAAGCTATTTTTAAGAATCCCACTATTTTCTGAAACTAGGGAGAAAAAACTTTGTCCAACACTGCAGCTGTGGTATCAGACGTGTTATGCCATTTCACACATGCAAGCACTTGTTGAGAACTGCATCTCTACTTCCAGCTCTGAAACTGTTTATAAAGTTAGCTAAATTCCACCAACTTCTGCTTCCTTTCCTTAAAGATATATTTAGCTGAATTTCGCTACAATATCATTAGTCACTCACCACACCCACTACATAATTACTGCATGCACAGCTGTCAAAAAAATGAAAACAGTGCAGACAAGCAAAAGTGATCAGTGCAACAGTATAGAGCAACTGATGTCAGCAGCATACAAAGTAAAACACAAAGCAAACGGAGAATGCATCAAAAAGCATACAGCAAAACACTCAAAGCAGCAGTCAAAACTGAATTTAGTACACCAGAAAATGCAACAAAGTCCAATAAAGAAGGTTAGATAACCTCATAGATGTGTAACACATAATTAAATGAATTAATTATATGTAACATAGGCCAGCGAAGCTAACAGAAGACAAAACTGGCTGAATGCAAATGTTACCAGATCCCAAGTAAAACAATCCATCTCAAGAGTATCATCTGCACAATATGAGTAACTCTGAAGCAGTAAAATCTTAAGTTAAACAGGATAAATAAAATAATTCGGAGAGGCAAAATCAACAATGTATGCCAGTGGCATGGCATTATGGCAGATTCAGAATATTCAACATGCAAACTTCCACAATGGGGTTTAGCAACAACCCACATCTCTGATGCAGAACAATCTGAAGAAATAGTAGTTCGCTTCTAAGGTCTACTACTCTGGGTAATCAAAAGCGGTGGGCCCAATTTGCAAAGAGTTTTCTCTCTAAGGTCACATACAGCCTGGCTGATCAAGAAAATGCTCTGTTTGAAAGATGAGCTTCGCTGGAGTTTTTAGTCAAATCTACAACCTAGCTGATGTTAAAAAGGGAGTAATTAGTAGGTCATATAAAATATTGCATGATAAGCTAGAGGAATCAATCTAAAGAAGTTAAAAAAAGATTTGGGAAGAGACTGGAACGACGATTTACAAAGGAATAATGGGAGAACATCTGCACGGCTCCCAAATATGTGACAAAGTCCAGATGGCTTAAGATTTTTGCTTGAAGTGTCTGCATCATGGATGTGTGTATGTGTGTGTGTGTGTGTGTGTATATATATATATATATATATATATATATATATATATATATTTATTTATTTATTTATTTATTTTATTTTTTTTTTTTTACACCAGACTTTAGAGAATTTTTCCTGAGGTAAATAGCAAACGCTGGATGTGTGAGGAAAAAGGGAGTGGTATCTGGGAACACTTTTTGGGACAGTAACAAGTTGGCACACTTTAAAAATAACTTAAGGTGCTACCTCTTCTTTTCTTCATTGTGAAAAGAACTTATGCACTCACTATAACATTCCATCTGTGTTGTCCCTCTATTTATCCTTGACATCTGAAACACCACGGCTGTTACTACAGCTCGAACCAGCCAAATGCTCTCGAGCTTCACCTCTACCCAGAATCTCTCTTTCTCAATTACATCAGATTGAGTTTGCAGAAAGCATGGAAACATATACATAGCGAGAAAGAGAGAGAGAATTGTCAACCTTCATTTTATCCTTCACAGATGGGACAGAGTCCCCAGGTACTTACAATCTTGGGTGGACTCGTGGAAGAATATTCCTGAGCACCATCAAGCCAACGATGATCTTCTCCTAGAGATCAAGTCCAGTTTGTAATGATTAAAAAAAGTATGGGGAGAAACCCATATAGCTGCTCTACATACATCATCAATTGAAGCTCTAGATTGAAAGACCGCTGAAGTGGCTATAGACCTGGTAGAATAGCCTTGCCTAAGCCCATCAAAGCACAATTTATTCTCATCATAGATGAATGAGATGCTACCTTTCAACCACTTAGAAACAGTAGTCTTGCTGACTGCTTTACCCAACTTTGTTCTGGAAAAAGAAACAAACAGCTGACTTGATTGTCTTATGTCTTTTGTTCTGTGAAGGTAGAAACGTAATTGTCTATGGTGCTACCTTTTGTTCGTAAAGAAACCCTATCCTTATGGAAAATAAGACAAGGACGCTCCAACAATAAGGCCTGGGTCGTTGAAATCCTCCTGGCGGAAGTAATGGCTGCCAAAAACAGTGTCTTCCAAGATAAAAACTTTAGATCACATTCTGCAGAGGGTTCAAAGGAGGAACGTTTTATAGCTTGTAATAGTAAGTTCAGGTCCCAAGGAGGAGTGGGATCTTTACGAGGGTTTTAATAAAAACATGCTCTTGGTAACTATTTACAAAGCCTATGAGAGGCTAAAGAATGTTCTTCTAAACCATCGTGAAAGTTAGAAATTGCAGCCAATTGTAGCCTGATGGTGAAAGGAGAAGCTCCAGCATTGAACAGAGAGGCTAAAAAATCTAGATCAATTTGCTTTTCATAGGCTCAAATGGTAAATCTCTTCTATTTATTTAAATATAGCTTAGTAGTGGAAGGTTTATGAGCCGACAAATGATGTGCCGTACTGAAGAGGAAATAGGACGACGCCTGGCAACTAATGGAATTGGAGGAACCATGCAGTCAGCTTGAGGTTTAAATATTAGGGTGAACAAGACCATCTGGATGGGAGAGAAGATCTGGTACTGGGTCCAGAATCCAAGGTTGCTGAATCAGATAAGGCCAAAGAAAGGGGAAGTAAATCTGTTAAGGCCAAAAGGGAGCAATGAGGACTACTGTGCTTTTCACCCTCAGCGCTTTCTGTAAATATTTTGGAATTAGAGGTATTGGGGGAAAGGCATACAGGAGACCAGAAGGCCAACTGTGGAGGACAGTCTCTGGGTGACATCCCCAGGGGGAGAATTAGTGTGAAGTAATTGCTGCACTTGTTGTTCATGGTGGAGGCAAACAGACTGCAGCAAGGCTGACCCCAATGACGGAATATTAACTTTGCCACTTCTAGACTGACAGACCACTCATGAGTCTGAAGGATGCATCTGCTCAGCTTGTCTGCAATCACAATGGAACTCCCCGGAATGTGCATTGCTATTAGAAAGCAGTTGGAAGCGATTGCCCACTGCCACACCCTGAGGCTTCTTGACAAAGGGGATAAGACTTGGTTCTTCCCTGCTTTGCACTGTACCAAACAACTGACATATTGTCTGTTTGAATTAACAGTCCCCTGAGAAAAACTCATCTCCAGGACACTGATGTGCAAATTGGCCTCTAATGGGGACCAAGTGCCTTGGACAGTCTTGCCCAGACCCTCATCCCATCTGGGAGTTGTCGGTGGTCACTATGGCTGTGGGCTCCAGAAGAACAAAGGAACGACAGAGGAGAATTTGTTCGGAGTGTATCCACCAAAGATCAGTTTTGCGACAATTGATGATCAGGAACTGATCTGACAGCACCTGGTGAAGGATACATCATTGGGAAGCAAGAAGCCCTTGTAGAATTCTCATATGTAACCTGGCTAATGGTACTAGAGTTATAGAAGCTGCCACTGACCCTAAAGCTTGCAAAACTACTCTAGCAGGAACCCTCTTTCTGTGGATTATCTATTGAACTTTTACCACTATTCTCGTAATATCTTTCTGGAGGAAGTGATGCTACTGTGGAAGAATAGACTGTACTGTGACCATCTGGAACTTTGTTTGCCAAACAGATATGGTGAGCACACTGAGATCCAAAATTGGTGTCCCATCCCCTGTCTTTTTTTGGCACTAAAAAGAATCTTGAGTAGGTTCTGGACACTTTCTGGAAGATAAAAACATGAGCAGCCTCCCACATATATATATATATATATATATATATATATATATATATATATATACACACACATACATATACCTCCCATGTGTGTGTGTGTGTATGTATATATATATATATATATATATATATATATATATATATATATATATATATATATATATTATAACTAATCATTCAATAAAACAATTAATGAAACAATTAAAACTTCAATCAACATACTAAAACCCTTAAAGCAAAATAATTTTATTTCATTTCTTATAAAGTGGGGAGAAGTTTAAAAAAAATATGTTTGGGTACTCAAGTTTGTGGAAAATGGAAAGCTTGTCAATATGTTACCAATAGTTTTGAATACATCAATGGAAGGAGATTTAATGTTAAGGGAGGTTTTATATGTAATACAGAAGGTATTATCTATGCTTTGAAATGCCCTTGTGATACGTTTTATACTGGACAATCAAAAAGAGCTTTTAAAGTAAAACTGCTGGACATATTCGGGACAATGTCAAATAATCCAGTTCAGTGGCGGTAAATTTTCAAAATATACAAGATTTCTGTAACAGGTTTTCAGAGTACAATCCTGGAAAGAATTGAAAAGGTTCCCTTAGATTTATGTATAAAAAGTAAGTTGCTTTATAAAGAAGCTCTTTATATACTTAAATTTGACACTTTTAAGTCTTAAATGCATGAATTCAGAGCTAAACTGGAAAATTTTGCAGTGAAATGAAATTCTTTTGCTTTAAGAGTTTTAGTAAGTTGACTGAAGTTTTAATTGTTTCATCAACTGTTTTATTGAATGATTAGTTATAATATAACATGGGAGGTTCCTCATGTTTTTATTTTCCTTGAATGCTTGTAGCCGAGACATCAGGAGCTATAAACGAGTTTTGGAGGTCACTGGTTTCTGTTTTTTTATCTATTTTTTGTGTTTTCCTATTGTGGTGTCTTTGGATCATGATTCTTTATGGCCAGTGACCCCAACATGGATTTACCTAGACTATTTCGTGATAGTCTGCCTGATTCGCAGCAGAGAATGGGGAACAATTTTCCATTACATCCAACCCAAGGAGAGGCTGGTTCTTCACGTTTGGAGGCTGTTATTGGATCGGACAGTGATTTTAATGAACCTTCCACTACTTGGCATAGATGGGAGTTGAAACAGAATGATTGTTTATTTGACCCTTTTTCTGCAGTTGGGAGAAGATATGCGGCATCTATGAGTTTGTAAACCAAGGTACTTTATGATTCCCTTGAAAAATTGCTGTTTAAAGAAACGTCTGTGTTTCTGAATATCCAGTGTCTTTTAAAATATCAGGAACTGGATATTACACCACGGGGACTAAGAGCGTTTAAAGATCCCTCTACCCCTTTTAATCTCCAGGATGAATTAGACATCAACTTCAATAAGAGGTGGGTGTTTGCAGCTCACAAATGTACTTTAGAGTGGATCTCCATATTAGCGGAACGTGACAAGGTAAAACAGGGTGAGTTATGAAAAGAAATAAACTCTACCTGTAGTAAATTAATTACTCAGATTGGCCCGGAATTTCTGGACAAAGTGCTGGGTGATATTAATATTAAATTAAGAAGCCATGAAGAGGAAATCATGGCTAGAAAAAAGAAACAAATTGGTGCGGGATACCCACAATTATGACAACGGTAAGCCTTTCTTATCCAAAACCAATAGCAAAAGAGCATCCTGTCATGTGTCCTTTGAACAAGGAAGTGGACAGTTAGAACAACGGCCTTTTTCATCAGCAGTGTCAATCAACGAGTCTTTATGATCAGGGAAAGAAGAAAGTGTACTGGAGAACAATAAAAAACAATTTCCATCACTACCACAACCGCAGAGCTCTGAGAGTATGCAACAGACTTTTCGGAACTCAACGAATTACGGCCCAGGGGGGTTTAATTCGAAAAAACGCCAATGTGAGGGACAATCAACTACAACTTGGCAACAATCAAATTACAACAATCAACGGCTGCAGCAATTTCAGTATTCTAAGAAAGGAAAATGGTAACTGTTTTTATATTGTCAGTTTGTCTGGATATTCTTTAAGCATTGTTGAAATAGCAATTTTAGAGTGTGGACTGAAGTTTATACCTACTGTCATTCCATGGTTACATGATATTAAATGTGATATATATAAGTTTATAAGAAAGTTGCAATTAAAATGTTTTTTCTATAACAAAAATTAAATGTTAGTTGATGAGGAAGTTAATGAGGAAATGGATTCTTTGTCGGGGAATGAAAGTTTTTACTCGTGTTTCGGATGAACTAGTGAATGCTTATATGTTTAATACCAGTAAGATAAATTCAAATAATAAGTTTACATCAGTTGTTAATAATGAAATTATTATGTCATTTCATCAAATGTTGAATTTTTCAGTTGCATTGGAAATTGAAAAGTTTTTTAAAGAGTTGAATAATATTGTGTATAATCTTACTAAGGCAGAATGGGCTGCATTAACAAATCTATGGGGGAACCATAACCTTATTTTTAAACCTGCTGACAAAGGCAAGTTGGTTATTACGGATGTACCAAGTTATTTGGAGTATTTGGAATTAGTTGATAAAGGTGTCAGGTTAGGGTATATTTCCAGGGAGGATGCTAAAAAGAAATTTAATGTAGATCAGGCATGTATGACCTGCTTCTACTGTTTACCCAAAATACATAAAAATTTAGAACATTCCCCCTGGATGCCTGATAGTTTCAGGGAAACAATATTTCCTATACAATATGGGCTGTATGTTACATCATTTATTGTTGCCTAAAGTTTTGTCACTACCTGCTTATCTCAAAGATGTGTTTGATTTTTTTGGATAGGATTAAGAATTTTCCATTGAATAAAAACATGTACTGGGTTACAATGGATGTTAGCAGCCTCTATACCAACATTACACATTATTTTGGTATGGAGGCTGTTAGATTTTTTTTCTGGGAGAATATCCCGCCACTGAATTTATTCTGGAATTGTTGCACTTTTGTTTGTCCAATAATTTTTTTGAATTTAATGGTGAAATATTTCAACAAAAATGTGGTACAGCTATGGGGGTGGCTTTTGCCCCTTCTTATGCAAATCTCAGCATGGGTCTATTTGAGTATGAATATATATTCAAAGCTTTGTTTTACAGAAAATTTCTTAGACATTATTCTTGATTCATTGATGATCTCATTTTTTTTATGTGAAGGGGGAGAGGATGAAGTAGATAATTCTGCAGACTAATAGATTTGAGTTGAAATTTGATGGTATACAAAAGGGTAAAATTTTTTTTTTCTTTGGAGGGATCTGGATATTTCCAATTCTATAGGATTATATACTAGAGTACACAGAAAATTTGAAGGTAATATTTATTATTTAAAAGCGACGAGTTGTCATCCACCACATATCATAGAAGCTTTACCCTATGGTAAGATTTATCGGATTCATAGATTATGTAATATTGAATCTGAACTGAAGGAAGAAATTATGAAAACTAGTAGTATGCTTCAGTATAGGGGTATGATAAACATGCCATTTTTAAGGCAGTATTAAAAGCTAATAATAAGCAGAGTGGAAAAAGATTTATGCCTTATAGATATAGATCTAATTGAATTGATCCTGAAACAGACATATATTTTACAACTGTATACAGTTGTTTTAGTGATATTTTGATCAATCTAGTAAAATATTAATGGAGTTTTTTTGCAGTCCAACAAAGAAGCATATCCATGGCTCCCTAAGCAACTCAAAGTGTCTTATAAAGTGGGGAGAAGTTTAAAAAATGTCGGTAAAAGAAAAATTTATTATGCCCCCAGTTAATTTAGACCCTATTATTCCCCATTTGGGTACTCAGGTCTGTGGAAAGTGGAAAGCTTGTCAAAAGGTTACCAATAGTTTTGAATACATCAATGGAAGAAGATTTAATGTTAAGGGTAGTTTTAAATGTAATACGGAAGGTATTATCTATGCTTTAAAACGCCCTTGTGAAAAGTTTTATATTAAACAATCAAAGAGAGCTTTTAAAGTAAGACTGCTGGAACATATTCGGGACATAATCAATGTCAAAGAATCCAGTTCACTGGCGGTACATTTTCAGAACACACATCAGAGTTCTGTAATAGGTTTACAGAGTACAATTCTGGAAAGAATTGATAAGGTTCCCTTAGATTTATGTATAAAAGGTAAGTTGATTTATAAAGAAGCTCTTTATATACTTAAATTTGACACCAAGTCCTAAAGGTATGAATTCAGAGCTAAACTGAAAAATTTTGCTCAGAAATGAAATTCTTTTGCTTTAAGGGTTTTAGTATGTTGATTGAAGTTTTAACTGTTTCATTAATTGTTTTATTGAATGATTAGTTATAATATATATACATGGGAGGTTGCTCAAGTTTTTATTTTCCTTGAAGGCTTGTAGCAGAGACGTCAGGAGCAATAACCGAGTTTTGGAGGTCACTGGTTTGTGTTTTTTATCTATTTTTTGTGTTTTCCTATTGTGGTGCCTCCGGACACTTTCTGGTCTGGTAGGACTTCTTGGATGACACTTTTGTCGAGCAGCTTTTGAATTCTTGCACTGCCAAATCCCTCTGATTGGGTGGAACATCGGCTATTTTCTTGAGTACAGGGGGAGGGTAAGAAAAGGGAACGATATAGTCTCTGGATATGATCCGTTGCACCCAGGAATCTGTTATGCTTAGCGAGGCGTTTAGGTGTAAGGATAAGCATCCCCTGACTGCCTCCAGATGAAGACAATCGGGACTCCTCAGGAATGCTGAAGCCCTGGTTTTGGCAACCACCTATGCCACAAGGGTGGCATACTCCGTTTTGGTTCCCCCCTCTATCCCGGTGGCAGGACTCTCTCCATGTGTGTCTTGGAGAGGCCCTTGAGATTACTTGAACTACATTTTTCCACCGCTCCTCTGGTTCCTGGAAAAGGACCTGCGGGGGTGGAGAAATGCATGTGCACAGCAGAAAGGATCTTACCATCCTTCTCACACTTGGATAAGGTCCATTACTTTCGGGCCAAACAAGGATGTTCCGTCAAAAGAAACATTGATGAAAAACTTGAATGGTTCTGCAAAATCACACAGATGCATTCAGGGATGTCTTCATATGGCTACACCTGTACCCTCTGCTCTAGACATCCCTTTGGCTGTATGAGTGATCAGCCTCATGAACAAACTGGACACAGGCTCCAAGGTGGCTAACTGGGAAGCCACTTTACCTTGGACTCCCTCAGCTAGAGCTCCCGCTAGGGTGTCTGACAACTCCTTAATCAGATCCCATTGAAGTCTGGTGAAATGTGCCAAAAAACTTCAAGGACCTTATAGTGAAGGTCGATGAAGCTTACACCCACTTCCCAAATCTGTCCATAGCCCAAGACTCCCTGTTGGGTGGACGGACAGAGGAACTCTTCTCAGCAAGTTCCTTTATAGCGGCAGCCGCTACGACCACAGCATCTACGGTTAACCCCTTGGCCCATATCGGTTCATCTTTGGAAGCAGAAAGTATCCAATCAGGTTTTTTGGGGATGGGCTCAATGGTGTCTGGAGCCTTCCACACCTGCTGTGAAATCAACTGAATGAATTCATCAGTGGGTGGTGTCACCCAAGAGGTAGACAGGTGGGTGTCAAAAGCCTGCAGGCAAACAGTTTCCTTGGAGGAAAGGTTTTGGGACTTCCAGTCACCCCTTTGTTTTTTTTCCAGGACGTCTCCAAATGAGATATCTTCAGGAGATGGCCATGGGGACCCGTCCCCCTCACCGAAATCTGTGTCCCCAGTGACCGATTCCTGGGGGGAATCAGAGTCCTTCCTCTTGCACTTCTTTTTCTGAGGGGCCTCCTCAAGAGGATATTCTGGGGAAGTATCAGAAGAAGACAATACCTCAGCCTGTGACACCTGATACTTCAGCACCTGCTGCCCCAGTGGAGAGGTAGGAGGAATAACTGAACTAGAGGGGGGTACCTATTCCAATGGGGAAGGAGCAGACAGTCTCTCCAAGAGAAAGGGCCCTCTGCATAGCCTTGAAGGCTGGTCACCCTGAAGAGGGAATGGAGTTCAGAACAGGGAAAGACTGCCTTAGAACCAGGGTCATTCCCTGCTCAGAAGAACCAACCTCCAAGACTGAAGCTGGAGCCGAACTAACTCAAGACGAAGTTCCGAGGAGCAGGGATGTCTCAGAAAAATCTGGAGTCGAGACCTGCCCCCAGAATCGACAGGGTTTCTATGGTTCATAGGTTTGTACTAGGCTAATGGCCCAGGAGCCTTTACAAGTGTAGCTCATTTGATTACCCTTAGTTCCCAGTGCCTCTGTTGAATAGAGCCAGTGGAGTGATCCCCGAGGTGAATTTTCTACTTCCCATCCACTCATCAAGATTTCTCTTGAAGAGGGCCAGTGAGATGCTCTGTTTGACATGTATGGGAAGTCTATTCCACAGCATGAGCAGTCTCTTGGTTATGAATCTGTCCCTCCCAACTTGTTCTGTTGATTGTGGTAATGAGGTTGAGGTCTATGGCTTTGTAGGTCATGCAGCAATCACCTCTAAGTAGATGATACGAGACAGAGAATAGTTGGGAGTTTTTTGAGTCTGTCCATATAGGACAAGTTTAAGGCCTAGAATCCTCTTTGTGAGGTACTTCTGCAGCCTCTCCAGCTCTTGCAGGTGTCTAGTGAAGTACATGCCAAATGGGGCATTGTACTCTATGATTGGCCTAATGAGGGAAGAGTAGAGGGAGACAATGACCCTTAGTAATGAGATGTGCCACACAGAAAGACTTTCTGACCACAGTGGCAATGTAGTGGTCAAAAAAGATGTTGATGTCAACCTGCATTCCCAGATCTCTTATAATGCCTTCTGTGTTCAGTGGATTACCATTGATGTGGCAATTCATGGGAAACGTTTTTTTTCCCAAAGGGAAAGACGACATATTTTTTGGCACAGAGCTTAAGGCCATGGTTATGACAACAGTCATTGGTCTCAGTGATGCCTTTCTATAGGATGTCAACATCACTTGGGGAGTTAATGATAGCTCCTAACTTGCAAAAGTCTGCGAACTTTGTCACCCAGTCTTTCTTCGTGTTGGCCTGGACTTCAGAGAAGTACATACCAAACAGGAGAGGACCCAGGACCAAACCCTGTGGGACTCCACTTATGACAGGTCGGCAGTCTGACTTGGCATCAACTACTTTCACACTGTGGGTTCTATCTGTGAGCCAGTTTGCAACTCACCTAGTGATATAGGGGTTGATGCCTAACGTACTAAGTTTTTCTATGATTCCTGAGTGGGGAATGGTATCAAAGGCTTTGGCCAGATCAAGGTACGCTGTATAAACCACCATACCTTCATCCACAGCTCTGGTGACCGACTCAAAGAAGTCAACCAGGTTGAGCAGGCATGATCTACCCTTCACAAAACCAAACTGTGTGGGATCCAGAGTTTGGAGATTCCTTATATCCTTGTTTATTAGGTCCATGATGATGTGTTCCATAGCTTTGCATATCAGACTCGTCAGGCTAATGGGGCGATAGTTCCCAGGGTATGTAGTCACTCCTCCTTTGTGGAGAGGGATGACTGTAACAGTGCATCATTCAGTAGGGGCAAAGCCTGAGGTGAGGCTGTGACAGAACAGGGCATACAGTTGAGGTGCCAGTTCACTCTGTAGTTCATGTAGAACACAGCCAGGGACATTGTCACTTCCCATAGAAGCTGTATTCTTGGCCTTGGACAGCACTGTTTTAACCTGTGCAGCAGTAATACTGAGTGCCTTGAAATCTAGTGGTATTGTGATTGGTTCTTTGGTGGGGGAGAGAGGGGTAAAGCTGGCACTGAATCTGTTGGCCAGAACATTGGCAATATCTGTTGGCTTGGTATAGGAGGTACTATTGTGCAGTAGCTCAGAGCAAATCTGGGTATTGCTGTGGATTCTTTACATAACTATAGAAGGCCTTGTGTTGGTCTTTACTATCTGCTGTAATTCTGTTTTCATAGCTAGCTTTAGAGGAGTTGATGAGGAATCTCAATTTACTGTTGCGGCTGAGAAGGGAATTTTTCCAGTCCTGGGACTTCACCTTATTCTGCATCAGTTTCCTACTTCTGTTGTAGAGTTTGTTTATGGCAGGGGACCACCAGATTGGGTTCCTTTTTTTGGAGGAGAGCATCTTGGTTCTATTGGGTATGGCGAGATCCATGCATTTGTGTATGTGTTTGTACAGTGCACTGGTGTATGATTCGGCAGTCATGCAACTATTCTCCATTTGCAGGGGTGCTGTGAAGTTAGCCACCTCTGTTTTTAGGAGCCCAAAGTTAGCTTTGTAGAAGTTTTTCATGGTGGGAGAGAGGGATGTGGATTTCCAAGGTGATTAGTCTGTGGTCGGATCTAACCAGGGAGGAGTTGACTATTGGTGTAGAGGAACAGTCACTCATGTTAGTAATGACCAGGTCCAAGGATGTTGCTACCACTAGTGGGGGTAAGAAGGAGCTGGTCCAGGGCATTGGAATTAATGAATTCCAGGAAACGTTGGCCAAGTGTATTGCTACATAAATAGTTTTCCCAGTTAATGGAGGGTAGTTGAAGTCACTCAGTATGAGAGTGTGAGAATGGACCCTAATATGCCCCAGGGTGCGTAGGAACATTGAGTACGAGTCTTGGGACATGGTTGGGGACCTGTAGCAGGCTACAACCTGAATCGCTGTCTTACCCAATGTTAGCTGCACCTGAAGTACCTCTGATGCGTTATACTAGGCTACCAGTCTGGAGGTGTGCGCATCCTTTATGAATATGGAAACACCACCACCTTTGGAGCCTCGGTCCAAATTCTGAGGCCGAAAGGTGTGGAATGAGTTATGGCCTGGTAGCGCAGGGGTGCTTTCTGCTGCTTGAACCAGGTCTCTGTTACAGCACAAATGTCGATGTTCTCCATTTTAATCTCTGATTGATGGCAGGTGTGTACCCAAGAAGACTGAAAGTACAGTTTTGTACCTACCATAAATGTAGATGTTCGAGTGTATACCCTGCTGCAGTCATCACACTTGGGTTATCCTGTCGTCAGGCAGTCCCGCAGTCAGCCTAAATTCCAAAGTCTTGGTCCAGCGTCGGTTGCTGTCGCTTCTTCCCTGACGTCAGTGCGCCAGGGGTATATAAGAGGCATCCAACGCCATTTTCTTCAGTTTTTCTTGCCCCAGATGTCAGGTGCCCCCCCAAAAGATGGTCAGTAGATAGTACCAATAATAAAAGCTTAGCACAAACAAAACATCCCTCCAGCTATAAGCAAATACACCACAAAGGCTGTATCAGACTTTAAGGTATTCAAAGGTTTTAGTTAGGTCAGAGGGGATGGAGGGAGGGTAACCTGGACTGCAGCAGGGTATACACTCGAACATCTACATTTATGGTAGGTACAAAACTGTACTATGCTCATCGTGTTACCCTGCTGCAGTCATCACACTTGGGTAGAATCCCAAAGCTAAGGATGGGTGGTGGAGTCAAACAGGGTTAGAGGAGGCTAGAAGGCCCTGCAAAACTGCAGTGGCGAAGCCAGCTCTAGTCTTAGAGTAAAGTGGTAAGTGACAGTGTTTGGTGAAGGTGTGTACTGAACTCCAAGTTGCAGCTTCCAGAATATCCTTGGTTGGCACCCCCCTGAGGAAGGCTGTAGATGTAGCTGCTGCCCTGGTGGAGTGGGGGCCTTATGCTAGCAGGAACTGGTTTTCCATGATGGGTGTAGCAAAAACGTATGCAATGTCCTATCCATTTGGAAATGGTCTGTTTTGAGATAGCCTTTCCTTGTGATGCTGTAGCATAGGATACAAAAAGTTGGTCAGATTTTCTGAAAGCCTTAGTTTTATTCAAGTAGTAACGTAGTTGCCTGTGAATGTCCAAGGAATGCAGGAGTCTTTCTCCTTTGTTCTGTGGATTTGGAAAGAAGGTGGGTAAGTGGATGGCTTGATTTAGAGCCACACTGGATACCACCTTTGGCATAAAGGAGGGGTTAGTTCGTAGAGAAACTCTGTCTTGATGAAAAAAGAGAAAAGGCTCTACTGCCATTAGTGCCTGTAGCTCTGAGACTCTTCTGGCTGAAGTAATTGCTAGCAGCAGGGCAGTTTTCCATGATATAAACTTTTAAGTCAGCTGAGAAAGCTGGCTCAAAAGGTGGCAGCGTAAGTTTTTCCAGAACAAAATTTAGGTCCCAAGTTGGTGTTGGTGCTCTTCTGGGAGGCCTAATGTTTTTTGCCCCTCTGAGATACTGCTTTAGAAGTGGATGTGAAAATAAGGGAGGATCCGTGTTGTAGTGAGCTGAAATAGCTGAGGCGTGGATTTTAATAGATGAAAAAGAAAGTCCTTTGTGTAACATCTCAGTTAAATATTGTAGAATCTGAGGCATGTCCGACTGAAGGGTATTTTGGCCTTTAGCTTGGTTCCAGGCGCAAAATCTTTTCCATTTGTCTGAGTAGGCTTTCCTGGTGCTGGGCCTCCTGGCCTCCAGAATGACATCCATAACAGCTTGTGAAAGAGGGGCTGGCTGGTTGCTTAGGTGATGTGCCATGCAGCCAAATTTAAGGTTTTGAGCTGGCTGTGTAGAATCTGACTGCCTTGCTGTGTAAGTAGATGAGGAATTTGTGGTAAAATCCATGGTGGGCCCTGGGCCATGTTCCTTAGTAGTGGGTACCAGTGCTGGCATGGCCAGTCCGGGGCAATGAGTATCATTCGAGGTCTCTCCATCCTGACTTTCAGCAGCACCTTTGTGAGAAGGGGCAATGGAGGAAAGGCATATACTGTCAGCATTTTCCAACTGAATGAGAGTGCGTCCACTTTCCAAGCTTGATGGTGAAATGTCCTTGTGCAAAATTTGAAAGCTGATGGTTTTGGGGGATGGCAAACAGGTCTATGTCTGGGCGCCCCCATTTTTGAGTTATCATTGCAAATACTTGTGGATCCAGTTTCCACTCGTGGGGATCCATGATGTTTCTGCTTAGGTCGTCTGCCAATGTGTTCTTTTTTTCTGGCAGGAATTGAGCTTGTAATTGAACTTGGTAAGCCAGTGCTTTGTTCCACAAGGTCATTGCTTGCCTGCATAGAGGGTAGGAGTGTGTACCCCCTTGTTTGTTTATGTAACACATTACTGTGGTGTTGTCTGTCCTTATTATAAGCTGTCCTGGATGTAAGAGGTCCTTGAAGGCTGTCGGAGCATTCTGTACAGCTAGCATTTCTTTTTGATTGATGTGCACATTCCTTTGATCTGCAGTCCATACGCCTTGAACGCACCGTCCTGCCATGTGTGCCCCCCAGACATAGTCCGATGCATCTGTTGTCATAGTTTGCCTGGCTGGGGGTAAGGTGAAAGGCTGACTCTTGTTGAGGTGACATGCCTGTGACCACCATAGAAATTCCTGTTGAAGGCAGGGAATGAGAGGTATCATTGTTTCCAAGCTGTGGCTGTGTTGAGTACCATTGTAATTTCCTCATATGCAGTTTTGCAAATGGTATTAGTAGTATGCAAGATGCCATGAAGCCCAAGGCCTGCAGAATTTTTCTTGCAGGGAGGTTGGTCTTTGTTGCCATTATTTTGAAGTATTGAGTTAGTTGTAGCTGTTTGTCTGGTGTCAGATAAGCCATCTGGGCCGTTGTATTCAAGCTGGTACCCAGGAATGTCATATTTTGTGAGGGCACTAGTTTTGATTTCTTTTCGTTTACTGTGTACCCTAGGCAACTTAGAAGGTGTTTTACAAAAGTCAGATGTTGTAAGAGAATGTCCTTGCTTTCTGCTTGGATGAGGCAGTCGTCCAGGTATGGGTATATTTGAATTCCTCTTTGTCTGCAGTATGCAATTACTGGTGCCAGGCATTTTGTGAAGACCCTGGGTGCAGTAGATAAGCCAAAGGGCAGTGCAGAGAATTGGTAATGGGTTGAACCTGCAATGAAACGGAGGTATCTTCTGCAATTTTGTCTGATAGGGACATGCAGGTATGCCTCCTTGAGGTCCAACGTTACTAGCCAAGCTTTCTTGCCCAACATGGGAATAAGCTACTGTAGTGTTAGCATCTTGAATTTGGGTACTTGCAAGAAGGTGTTTAGAATTGAAAGGTCCAGAATGGGTCTCCAAGCATTGTCCTTTCTGGAGACTAGAAAGAGCCTTGAGTAAAATCCTTGGCCTTGCTCCTGTGTAGGTACCAGTTGAATGGCTCTCATGTCCATGAGAGCTGTAATTTGTTTTTGTGCCTCTGCCCATTGATTTTGTGGCAAGTGTGGCATTCCTTTTATCCTTGGCAAGGTGTGGAAATGGAATTTGTATCCTTGTGAGATAATGTCTAGGACCCATTTGTCCTTTGTGACGATGCGCCGGTTGTCTATAAAAAATGCTAATTTTCCTCCCAAGGGAGCTGCCAAGAGATTTTTGCTTGGCAGTTTGAGGTTTTTAAGTCATTGTGTTTGTCTTCTAGTAGTTAGGGACCGGTCTTCTCCTCCCTTCTGTGTTGCAGTGCCCCATTGGCGAGGTTTGAAAGGGATTTGTGCTTGTCCTCTGCCCCTTGGGTGTCTGTATTTACCCCTCTGTGGTCTGTCAGAAGCTGGAAAGGACCAGTTTTTTGCTGGCTAATTTCTGCTGAAGCGTGGGGGTTGTACCTGTAAGAAATCTTTGACCGTCTGCATAGATTTTGCCTTATCCTCCATTTTCTTTAAAACTTCTTCTGCTTTAACCCCAAATAAGACATCCTGCTGTAAGGGTGCATCTAGTAACTATGCTTTAACATGATCAGGTAGAGTTTGTTCCTTTAACCAAGCATGCCTACGTATTACAGGCCCAGTAACAGCTGCTCTACAGGAAGCTTCCAAGGAATCAAATCCACATTGTAAAGTATGTTTGCCCACCTGTTCAGCTGCATGCAACAGATCCTGCATTTCTTTGAATTCAGACTGTTGAGGGTGCGTGCTCATCTTTTGTTTTATTTGAGACATTAGGAATTGCTGGTATTTCAGCATGTGAAATTGACAATTTAGTGCTCTCATAGCTAAAGTAGCTGAGGCGTAAACCTCCTTCCCCACCTATCTAGTGCTCTGGAGGCCCTTTCAGAGGGTACAGGATTTTTAGCCATAGAAGCCTTAGCCCCTTTGGGACCCTGGGAGATTGTCTCTGGGTCAGCAACAGGGCTTTTGTAAAGGAATTTGTGAGAGTCAGGCACTCTATAATATCTATCTGGTTTGGCTGGAGCAGGAGGCAGAGAATCTGGATTTAGACTAGATTCTAAGTAAACATCATCCACAATGTCTAAAACTGGAGGGATAGCAAGTGGTCTGTGCTGGGGGAGTAAAAGAAACTCTCGGAGCCTTTTCTTTGAGTCGGAGTAGTCCTGACCTTCCCAGTGGAAATGTTACCTCATGGTATGTAAGGTTTCCCCAAAGGAATAATCTTCAGAGGGAGAAGCTGAGGGAATGGAATCTTCAGCATCAGAATCTTCATAAGGGGGAAAGGAGTAATCCTGTTCCTCAGAGGAGCCTGAGGAAATAGACACTTGATCAGAGGAGGCATAATCCTCCTCTTGTCTAGGCCTTTTGTCTGGGGGGGGTTGGGAACCCCTGATTAAAGAAATCAAATCTTCAGCCATTTTAAGCATCTGTTTCTTGGGCATGGGGCCTTGAACTGGAGACTGATGTGCAGTCTTTTTAGGTTTTAGAGGAGTCTTAAGCTTAGCATAAGATGTTTATGGTGAGAGTAGTCGGTCTGAAGACACCTTCTGTAACCGAAGGTGTTTCCGCAGCACCGGCTTCTCCTTCTGCAATGTTGTCGGTAAGGCCTAAAGAAAATGGCTGCGTCAGCCTAGAACTCTCTGCTTGAGAATCCGAAGCGGTCTGGGGTTCCAATTCTGCAGTCATCAGGGGCTGCGTAGGTGCCTCACTGAAAACCGGAGAACCGGCGACCAGCCCAGTCGAGGCCTCGGAGTCTGGCTTGGATCTAGGCTGCCTGTCTTTATATTTGTGTTTTTTATGCACGCCGGTAGTCAGTTGTTCCGACGGCATAGTGTAATTAAATTTCCTACCGAAGTAGTGTCGTGCGAAATCAAAGCGTCGCTTTATAGTTCGCTTATTGAACCTAGCACAAAACCGACAACCAGTGACGTCGTGGTCTGGGCCTAGGCAAGGTATACAATAAGAATGAAAGTCCTTATGAGGTATTTGCTTCCCACAAGGAACGCAATTGTTAACTTTTTCTGACATCGGACTGAGGCAAGAAAAGGTTCCCCAATGCGGTAATTAGCTTTGAAGACTTCGGACTGAAATTCGATTCAAAAATCTCAGGTGTCGGCCGATCGGCACTTACGAACTGCTTCTGCTTCGGGCACTGCGCGGCAAGAAAGACTGGAGAAAATGGCGTCAGATGCCTCTTATATACCCCCTGGCGCACTGACGTCAGGGAAGAAGCGACAGCAACCGACGCCGGACCAAGACTTTGGAATTCAGGCTGACTGCGGGACCGCCTGACGACAGGATAACCCAAGTGTGATGACTGCAGCAGGGTAACATGATGAACATCACTGTAATTAAATCAAAAGGTGCTTCAACAAAGTATTAGTTTAAGGGTGTGCACACTTATGCAAACAGCTTATTGTACGTTTTTTATTTTTTATACTTTTTCCCCTAACAGACTGTTTTTCAATTGAATTGTACAGGTCATAGGTCACATAAAGGTGGGAAAAGTTCTGAAATGATTTATCGTGGTCTCATTAAGCAATAACAGACAACGTGGTGTGGTATATTGAAGATTTACCCACAGCTGGCATGATTTAATCACAAAGGAGAAGCCCGAGTGATTAAATAATGCCAACCGTGGGTAAATATCAATATACCATAACCACGGAGTCGGTTACTGCTATTATACAATGACATTTAAAAAAAAAAACAATACCTTACATTTCTTAAATAATGTCTTTGTATAATGGTGCTGTACTGTTCTTCTGCAGCTGGTGGTACCCTGCTGCCTTGTTTTGATGTACTGCGCATGCGTATGGGACTCTCGTCCCCACGCATGCCCAGTACATCAATGCTTTGAAAAGGAAGCAATGGAGAACAGAAAGTGTCCGTTGCTCCATTTTTTTTTTCTTTTCTTTAATATTAAAAAAAAAAAAAAAAAAGTTATGACTATTTTAGTGGTAGCAGAGAGAAAGAATGGAGGAAATGCAAAGAAAATCGGGTACGTGTCTTTAGTTTTAAATAATGTACCTGATTTTCTTTGTATTTCCTCCATGGTGCCTCTCTGGTTATGTCCGGAGTCCGGACTACAGATTTTCTTTTACTTTTTGTTAAAAAAAAATAAATAAAAGTTATGGAATATATGAATGGAAAAAAGTCCAGCTGACCGGACCTTTTTCCTTTGGTATATCTGGGATTTACAATGGGCACACTGGTTGGGCTGGCCAATCAGCATGCTTGTTTTCGAACACTAATAGGCAGTCATTATATAATTTTTTTTATATCACAAAAACCTGACATTTTAACAGGAGTGTGTACACTTTTTATATCCACTGTATGTTGGATTTCCTGGGATGTGCATTGCAACCAGAAACCACCCACTGCCAGACTGTCAAGCCCTTACAACTAAGATGATAGGAATGGGTCCCCCCTGTTTGTTCAGATACCAAATGACAGTCATGCTGTCAGTCTGAAGTGAAATTATACCCTTAGGAAGAAGGTTCTGAAAGGCCTGTAATGGCAAGGAGGACTACTCATCTCCAAGATATCGATGTGAAGATTGGCTTTGGTAGTGGACCAGGTTGCTTGGACAGTCCTCCCTTCAAAATGACCCCCCACCCTCTCAAGAAGAAAAGCATGCATTATGACCATGCCTTGGGGGGTGAGGTGGGTGGGGCAAAAGGTCTCCTGGTGGATACCAAGGCAGAATCCAAACACCACCTAATCTGATTCTGACAGACGTTTGTCAGCACAATTGAGAAACTCCATCAGAACGGTCAAGTAAGACCATTACACCACCAGTGTCCACTGCAGAAAGTACAGTTGTGTACACTTACCATAAATGTAGATGTTCGAGTGTATTCACTGTTGCAGTCATTACATTTGGGTTATCCTGCTGGCAGATTGCCCTCAATCAGCCTGAACTCCAAAGTCTTGGGTCCTGCGTCGGTTGCTGTCGCCTCTTCCCTGACGTCAGGTTGTCAGGGGTATAAAAGATGCAGCCGACGCCATTTTGTTTAGTTTTGCTTGCAACAGATGTCAAGTGCCCCCAAAAAGGTAGGCTAAAATTATGTAAAATAAAACATACATGCACCAAAATAAGCTTTACCTTCATCTATAAGCAAATACACCATCTAGGTTGTATAGATTAGAGAAGTAAAGATAAGTTCCAGCAAAAATAAGGGAGGTGGCGGGTGGGTAACCTGGACTGCCACAGTGAATACACTCGAACATCTACATTTATGGTAAGTGTACACAACTGTACTATGTTTTTCGTGTTTCACTGTTGCAGTCATTACCATTTGGGTTGAGTCCCAAAGCTATGGTTGGGGGGGGCTGGAGCTAAACAGCATTAGGAGTGGCTATGAGGCCCTGCAGAACTGCAGTGGCAAAGCCTACCCTGGATTTAGAGTAAATTGGCAGATTGTAGTGTTTTGTACAGGTATGCACTGAACTCCAAGTAGCAGCCTCCAAAATGTCTTTGGTTGGTACTCCCCTGAGAAAGGCTGCAGAAGTGGCTGCAGCTCTGATTGAATGTGGCCTAATGCCCTTAGGCACTGGTTTGCCATGCTGTGAGTAGCAGAAACGAATGCAGTGACCTATCCACTTTGAAATAGTCTGCTTGGAGAAAGCCTTTCCTTGTGATGCTGTGGCATATGCCACTAGTAATTGCTCTGTCTTTTCTGAAAACAGAATTTTCTCCCCCTTCTTCTGTGGATTTGGATAAAAGGTTGGCAAATGAATTGTTTGGTTAAGGGCTACACTGGATATCACCTTAGGCATAAATGTAGGGCTTGTTCTCAGAGAAACCCTGTCTGGATAGAAAATGATAAAGGGTTTCACAGCCATGAGAGCATGTAGCTCTGAAACTCGTCTTGCAGAAGTTATTGCTAGGAGCAGAGCTGTTTTCCAAGATAAGAACTTTATGTCCGCAGTAGCAGCTGGCTCAAAAGGAGGTAAGGTGAGTTTTTCCAAGACATAATTGAGGTCCCATGCAAGTATTGGCGTTCTCCTTGGAGGCCTTAAGTTTTGGGCTCCTCTGAGGTAATGCCTTAATAAAGGATGAGAAAAGAGTGGTGGCTCTGTATTATAATGAGCCGAAATGGCAGAGGCATGGATTTTAATTGATGAAAAAGATAGGCCTTTGTCCAGCATTTCAGTTAAATATTGCAAAATCTGAGGAATATTTGGGACAGCTGTATCAGTTCCTTGAGCTTGGTTCCAAGCGCAAAATCTCTTCCATTTCCCAGCATAGGATTTTCTAGTACTAGGCCTTCTGGCTTCTAAAATGACATCCATCACAGCTTTACTGAGAGGTGTGGTTTGTATGGCTACATTATCCACCATGCTGCCAGGTTTAGGGTCCTGAGTTGGCTGTGCAGAATCAGATTGTTTTGCTGGGACAGTAGATGAGGTATTTGAGGTAAGGTCCAGGCTGGGCATTGGGACAAGTTCCTTAAGATCGGATACCAGTACTGGCGTGGCCAGTCTGGGGCAATCAGAATCATTTTTGATTTCTCCTGCCTGACCTTTAGGAGTACCTTGGGGAGAAGAGGCAGTGGAGGAAAGGCATATACTGATAGGTTTGTCCGGTTGGAAGATGAGGCGTCCACTTTCCAGATGAGGCGTCCACTTTCCAAGCTTGTCTGTGATAAGTCCTTGTGCAGAATCTTTTTAGTTGATTGTTTTGAGGGGAGGCAAATAGATCTATGTCCAGGCGTCCCCATTTCATTGTTATCATGCTGAAGACTTGTGGATCCAGGTGCCACTCGTGGGGATCCATGAGGTTTCTGCTTAGTTCGTCTGCCAGAGTATTTTCCTTTCCTGGCAGGAATTGTGCCTGCAAATGAACTTGTTAATTCAATGCTGTGTCCCACAAAGCCATGGCTAGTCTGCACAGGGGATAAGAATGAGTGTCCCCTGCTTGTTTATGTACCACATGACTGTGGTGTTGTCTGTCTTTATCAGTAGTTGTCCCGGATGAAGTAGGTCCTTGAAGACTGTCAGGGCATTTTGAACAGCTAACATCTCTTTTTAATTGATATGTAGATGCTTTTGGTTTGTGGACCAGGTGTCCTGAATGCCTCTTCCTGCCATGTGTGCCCCCCCAGGCATAATCTGATGCATCCGTCATTAGGCTCTGCCTGGCTGGGGGTAGTGAGAATGGCTGTCTCTTGTTTTGGTGACAAGCCTTTGCCCACCATCGAAATTCCTGTTGCAGGCAGGGAATTAGAGTAATCATTGTTTCCAGACTGTGGCAATGTTGTGTCCAGACACTTTTTAGGTACCACTGAATTTTCCTCATATGCAGTCTTGCATATGGAATTAGTAAGATGCAGGATGCCATGAAGCCCAAAGCCTGCAGAATCTTTCTTGCAGATAACTGGGCCTTTGTTGCCATTTCCTTGAAATAGGTAGTCAGTTGCCTTTGTTTGTCTGGAGTGAGATAAGCCATCTGGGCAGTTGTATTTAAGCTTGCACCCAGGAATATCATCTCTTGAGAGGGTACTAGTTTTGATTTCTTTTTGTTGACTGTGTACCCTAGGCATGTTAAAAGTCTTATCACAAAAGTCAGATGCTGTAGTAGAATGTCCTTGTTCTCTGCTTGTATGAGGCAGTCGTCCAAGTAAGGATATATTTGTATTCCTCTTTGTCTGCAGTAAGCAATTACTGGTGCCAGGCACTTTGTGAAGACCCTGGGTGCAGTAGATAAGCCAAAGGGCAGTGCAGAAGATTGGTAATGCTTTGAGCCAGCCTTGAATCTGAGGTATCTTCTGCATGATTGTCGGATTGGGACATGCAGGTATGCCTCTTTTAGGTCTAAAGTCACGAGCCAAGCCTTGCTGGCCAGCATGAGCAGAAGCTGCTGTAAGGTCAACATCTTGAATTTTGGTATATCCAGGAAAGTGTTTAGAATAGATAGGTCCAGTATTTGTCTCCATGCTTTGTCCTTTCTGGGTACCAAGAACAGTCTTGAGTAAAATCCTTGTCCTGCTCTTGCTGTGGTACTTGTTGAATAGCTCTCATGTCCAGGAGTGCTGCAACTTGTTTTTGAGCCTCTGCCCATTGATTTTTTGGCAGGTCTGGCCAACCGTTTGCCCTTGGCAGGGTATGGAAATGAAACTTGTAGCCTTGTGACACTATGTCTAGGACCCATTTGTCCTGGGTTATAATATGCCAACTTTGAGAAAAAAGTGCTAGTTTTCCCCCTAAGGGTGCTGCCAGAAGATAAGTGCTTGGCGCAGGCAGGGGGAAGTCATTGGGACTGTTTCCTGTATGACTGTGATTTGTCCTCTCCACCTTTGGAGGTAGAAGCATTCCACTGCTTAGACCTGTAGGATCCTTGCGGCTGTGAGCTGCCTCTAGGGTGTCTGGATCTGCCCCTTTGAGGTCTGTCCGAGACTGGAAAGGACCAATTCTTTGTAGACCAGTGTCTGCTAAATCTAGGTGGCTGTACCTGTAAGAAATCCTTGACCGTTTGCATAGATTTAGCTTTGTCCTCCATTTTCTTTAACACCTCTTCTGCCTTAACACCAAACAAGGTATCATGTTGTACAGGAGCATCTAATAATTTTGCTTTAACATGTTCAGGCAGATTTTGTTCCTTTAAACAAGCATGCCTCCTAATGACAGAACCTGTAACAGCGGCCCTGCAGGAGGCCTCCAGAGAATCAAACCCACATTGCAAAGTATGCTTTCCAGCTTGTTCAGCTGCATGCAATAAATCCTGCATTTCTTTGTTTTCTGCACATTCAGAATTTGCCATCATTTTCTGTTTAAGCAGTGTCATGATATATTGCTGATATTTGAGCATATGAAACTGGCAATTTAAGGCCCTTAAAGCCAAAGTAGCAGATATGCAAATCTTTTTCCCCCACTTATTCAGAGCCCTAGAATCCCTGCCAGAGGGGGTAGGATTTTTTGCAGTAGAAGCCTTGACCCCTTTTGGACCCTGAGAAATAGTTTCTGGGTCTGCAGTAGGGTTTTTGAAAAGGAATTTATGAGAGTCAGGGACCCTGTAGTATCTGTCTGGCTTAACAGGAGCTGGAGGTAAAGAGCCAGGGGTCAGACTAGACTCCGAGAACACATCATCTACAATGTCCAACACAGGTGGAATACCTAGAGGCCTGTGTTGAGGTAGTAAAAAGAAGTCTCCGAGCCTTTTCTTAGATTCTGAAAAATCTTGGCTCTCCCAGTGGAAGTGCTCCCTCATGGTATGCAAGGTTTCCCCAAAAGAGTAGTCCTCAGGAGGAGAAGCTGAAGGAATTGATTCTTCAGCATCAGAATCCTCATAGGGGGGGAAGAGAATATTCCTGATCAGAAGAAATGGAAACCTGATCTGAAGATTCATAGTGTGTCTCTTGCCTAGGCCTCTTATCAGGAGGGGGATGGGAACCCCTGATCAAGGTAATTAAGTCTTCGGCCATTTTGAGCATCTGTTTTTTGGGCATGGAGGCCTGTCCTTGTGACTGGTGAACTTGTTTCTTTTCCTTTAAAGGTGTTTTAGTCTTTGTCTTTGAAGTCGGTTTAATATATAATTGTTTAGGTTTGAATACACCCTCAGAAGCCGATGCCTGCTCAGTGGCTCTGGACCCATCTGAGGGAATAATCTCTGAGGCTCTAATACCTTGAGTTTCCTGTGGCCTGGCTGACTCCACGTGGGAGTCAGTAGCGACCTGCGACTCTAAAGTAGCTGGCGTCAGGGGCTGCGAAAGCACCTCACGGCGAACCGGCGACTTGCTTAAGAAAAGCTTCGTCGTTGGTTTTGGACCTCGGTTGCCTGTCTTTTTCTTTGCATTTTTTGTGAACTCCGGTAGTCAGATGGCTATCCGACGACATTGTATAATTAAATTTTCGCCCAAAATAGCTTAATGCAAAATCGTACCGACGCTTAATAGTGCGTTGGTTAAATCTAACACAAAACCGACAACTAGCAATGTCGTGGTCAGGGCCTAGGCAAGGAATACAGTAAGAATGAAAGTCCTTATGAGGTATTTGCTTCCCACAAGAAATACAATTAACTTTTTCTGACATCAGTCTGGAGCAAGAAAAAAGTTTCCCCAATGGGGTACTTAGCTTTTAATGAAGACTTCGGATCTGAATCTCGAACACGAAAATCTCAAGAGTCAGCCGACCGGCACTTGCAAACTGCTTCTGCTTCGGGCACCGCACGGCAAGAAAGACTAAACAAAATGGTGTCGGCTGCATCTTTTATACCCCTGACGACCTGACGTCAGGGAAAAGGTGACAGCAACCGACGGAGGACCCAAGACTTTGGAATTCACGCCGACTGAGGGCAACCTGCCAGCAGGATAACTCAAATGCAATGACTGCAACAGTGAAACATGAAGAACATCCCTCATGTCATACCTCTCTAGGGAATCAAGCAGATGGTGGTCACCATACATAAGAGCCTAAGTATAAAATAAGCTACGGTTTTTCAGTAAAATAGCATGAGATGGGCTAATACCCACAGGGTTGATACTCTGGGAACTGGAAGTCTTGCAATTTGAGAATCTGTGTCTAAGTGGCAGGGTACGAACTACATTGCTTGCACAGCAAAGAGGCTGGAATTCTGATAGCTGATTATGATTACCAAGGAGCTGCACAGCTGGAGTAAGGTGTCCCTTGGCCTGACCAAGGATGCTTTCAAGAAGGCAGACAGGACCTAATCATCCAGGTAAGGAAAGATCTGGAACTCCTGCAGCCTTAGCCAAGTTACCCTGACTGCCACAGACTTGACAACCCAAGGGACAGTGAAGAGACCAAAGGGTATCACTCTGAACCACTACTGACTGGCCCCAGTCAGAAGCACAGAAAGCTCTGGAATTTAAGTCAGTTCAGCACATCCAGTTGTCCTTCCTCAAGAGAGGCAGAAAAAACTGCACAATGACCATATGGAACTTGGACTGTTTTACAAAACGATTCAACATACTCTACTTCAGAACGTTTGAAGCAAAAAGAACCTTAAATACTTGAATCTGCACTTGTCTGGTGAAATATCAGAAGATTCGATTTGATAACAGCTTCTGAATTTCCATGGCCGCATCCCTTCTCTGATGGGGTGGTACTTCTGAAAGATGTTTAGAATTTACATTTTGAATTTCCAAAAATGGAATTGTTTTGCCTTTGGATATGACCATTAACACCCATACATCCGAGGTGATGGTCTCTCAAGATTCTAGGTGTAGAGCCAAATGACCCCCCAACTGCCTCCAGTGCCAGACCATCTGTCTGAAAGGGCCTTCTTGGAAAAGGCTCCATGAAAGCCTTGGTTCTGCAAACCACCTCTCCTACCAAGGCAGCACCCATTATGGCTCCCCCGCCACAGGGGAACCTTCAGTAGGAACCTCCTGAAAAAGCTACTGTGCTTTTTTTAAGAATAGAAATTTCCCCCCTTCTGGTTCTGAGAGAAGGTCCGCTGAACGGTAGCAAAATATACTGGAATGGCAGGCAGCATCTTCACATTCTGCTCACACCTAGTTAGTGTCCTTAATCTTAGGGTGAAAAAGTGCAGAGCCATCAAAGGGGCCATTTATAAAGGACTACTTGAAGCAATTTGTAAAATAACACAATCGCATCCAAGCATGCCAATGCATGGGAATTCCAGCACCAGTGGCTTATGGCGTGACATCTGCCTTCTTAGACAGCAGATGCATGGACAAATTAGCAACTGACTGTAAGGTTGACATCTGAATCTTCAAAGTCTTCTGAGACTCCAAAGTGTGCTGCATGTTAATTACCCTTAAAACTTCTGATACAATGTTACTCTTAACTCTAGTCAAATGAGTGAGATAGTTCAACACCCTTAATGCAAATGTGGCTGAAGAGCAGAAGTGCTTTCCCAACTAGTCAAACACTTGAGGTTACGCATTTGAGGGATGAAGAGGAACTCTCTTCCAAGATGCCGTATTAGCCACTACAACTGTATAAATGGCCAGAACCTTACTCCACTTTGGCCAGTTCTTGGGAGGGTTGAGAATCTTGTCCAGTTTCTTAAGAATTCCTTCTACAATTGGGCTCTTTCCAAACCCTCTGCGACATCAGGTCAATGAGGCCGTCCGGAGGGGGGGAACCATCCAGAAAGTACAGTTGTGTACACTTACCATAAATGTAGATGTTCGAGTGCATTCACTATTGCAGTCATCACACTTGGGTTATCTGCCTGCAGGTAGCTGTCAGTCCGCCCAAACACCAGAGACTTAGTATTTCTGTGTCAGTTGCTGTTGCTCCAGGACTGACGTCAGGTCATCAGGGATATAAAAACAGGCAGCCGATGCCATTACATCAGTTTTTCTTGCCCCAAATGTCAGGAGCCCCCCCCCCCCAAATAAGTAGCTAAGTTATGGTGGGGAAAACACCACTAGTAAAAAGTAAATACCAATACCAATACCCCTGAGGGGGGTGAGTAATAGACATAGAGAGAGGAAAGAAATAGAGAGAGAGAGAGAGAGAGAGACAAGGGGGCTGGAGGGAGGGAAACCATGACTGCAACAGTGAATACACTCTAACATCTACATTTAAGGTAAGTGTACACAACTGTACTATGTTCTTCGTGTTTCACTGTTGCAGTCGTCACACTTGGGTAGATTCCCATAGCTGAAGACGGGTAGAGGCAGTCAGGAAGAGTTGGGGCGGGCTAGTGTGCCTTACAGGACTGCTGTTGCAAAACCCGCCCTAGATTTGGAAAAGATAGGCAGGTGTTAATGCTTGGTGAAGGTGTGTACAGAACTCCATGTAGCAGCTTCCAGGATGTCCCTGGTAGGGACTCCACTGAGGAATCCTGTAGGGGTAGAAGCTGCCCTAGTGGAATGTGTTCTGACCCCCTGAGGGGTTAGCTTTCCATGGTGCTTGTAGCAGAAATGGATGCAGTGTGCTGTCCATTTGGAAAAATTGGTTGTTTTGAAATGGCCTTGCCCTCTGCCCCTGGTGCAAAGCTGACTAGTAACTGGTCAGATTTCCTGAAGGGCTTAGTCCTGTCAAGGTAAAATCTGAGCTGTCTGTGCACGTCCAAGGAGTGCAGGATCCTTTCCCCTTTATTTTGAGGATTAGGGAAGAAAGGTGGCACATGGACAGATTGGTTGAAAGCCACACTGGATGCCACTTTAGGCATAAAGGAAGGGTTAGTCCTGAGGGAAACCCTGTCAGCATGGAAAATAAATAAGGGTTCCACAGCCATAAGTGCGTGTAGCTCAGACACTCTTCAAACTGAAGTGATGGCCAGAAGCAAAGTTGTTTTCCAAGAGAGGAATTTTAACTCTGCTGATGCTGTAGACTCAAAAGGGGGAAGCATGAGCTTTTCTACTACAAAGTTAAGGTCCCAAGCAGGGGTGAGTGCTCTCCTAGGGTGGCCTTGAGTTGTTTGCCCCTCTCAGGAACTGTTTGATAAGAGGGTGAGAGAAGAGAGGTGGCTCAGTGTTGTAATGAGCCAAAATAACAGAGGCATGGATCTTAATGGAGGAGAAGGATATGCCCCTGTGGAGTAGATCTGCTAAGCAATCCAGGATTAGAGGCAGGGAAGGCAGGGTTGTGTCCTCTTCTTTAGATTGAATCCAGGAGCAGTACCTTTTCCACTTATCAGCATAGGATTTCCTTATACTGGGTCTTCTGGCTTCAAGAATGACGTCCAGCACCTGCTTGCTTAGAGCTGGTTACTGGGGGAGAATTCAAGGAATAAGCCAACCTGCAATATTTAGGGTTTGCAGTCGTGGATGCAAGATCTGTCCCCCTTGCTGAGACATCAGGGTTGAGTTCTGGTGTAGGTGCCAGGGTGGCACTGGTGACAGGCTGCGCAGGAGTGGGTACCAGTGCTGGCGTGGCCAGTCCGGGGCAATCAGAATTGTCCTTGGTCTGTCCTGTCTTATCTTGAGCAATACTCCTAAGAGAAGGGGCAGAGGGGGAAAGGCATAGATTGAGAGATTTACCCACTGGAAGGATAGGGCATACACTTTTCAGGCCCTGCTGCGAGGTGTATTGGTGCAGAATTTGCTAAGTTGGTGATTTCACGGGGAGGCAAAGAGATCCACCTCTTGGGTCCCCCATTTCTGAATCAGTAGGTTGAACGTGCTGGGCTCTAATTGCCACTCGTGTGGGTCAAGGAGATTTCTGTTTAAGTCATCTGCCAGTGAGTTTTGTTTGCCTGGCAGGAATTGAGCTTGCAGATGGACATGCATGTCCAAGGCTGTGCACCACAGGGCCATGGCTAGCCTGCAGAGTGGGTAAGAGTGGGTTCCCCCTGCTTATTGATGTACCACATAAAGTACAGTTTTGTACCTACCATAAATGTAGATGTTCGAAGATCCACATTGCTGCAGTCCTTACTTATGGGCAGTCCGCTGTCCTCGGTCGGCCGAATCAAAGTATTAGGCTGACGAGGTCATGGCGCTTAGTTCTGACATCAGAGCGCCAGGGTATAAAGGCATGACCGACGCCATATCCTCAGTCTTTTCTTGCCCCAGATGTCAGAAGGCCAAACCAGAAAGGCCACAGCCAAAACAGAATACCTCCCAAAACATGCCCAACAACAACCATAACCTAAAGCATAACACCAAGTCTAACTACAGTGGGGAAGGAGGGAGGGTAATTGGACTGCAGCAATGTGGATCTTCAACATCTACATTTATGGTAGGTACAAAACTGTACTATGTTCTTCATCTCACATTGCTGCAGTCCTTACTTATGGGTAGAATCCCAAAGCAACGGAAAGGGAGGATGGTAAAAATCATAAAGCATTAAGGGGCCGCTAAAATGCCCTGTAAAATTGCAGTGGCAAATCCAGCCCTAGACTTAGAATAAAGAGGAAGGTGGTAATGTTTAGAAAAGGTATGCACTGAACTCCAAGTAGCTGCCTCCAAAATGTCTTTTGTAGCTACCCCCCTTAGAAAGGCCGTAGAAGTAGCAGTAGCCCTAGTGGAATGAGGCCTGATTCCAGCAGGAATCTCCTTACCATGATGGGAATAACAGAAAGAAATACAAAACCCAATCCATTTAGAAATAGTTTGTTTCGAAACAGGTTTACCCTGTGAACCCAAAGCAAAAGAAACAAACAATTGCTGAGACTGTCTGAACTCTTTGGTTCTACTCAAATAATAACGCAACTGCCTGTGAATATCCAAAGTATGCATATATATTTATTTTGGGGGTTTGCATAAAAAGTAGGCAAATTAATAGTTTGATTTAAGGCCACACTAGAAACCACCTTAGGCATAAAGGAAGGATTAGTACACAAAGATACCCTATCCTTATGAAAAATCAGGAAAGGCTCCACTGCCATGAGGGCCTGTAATTCAGAAACCCTTCTTGCAGAGGTAATGGCCAACAAAAAAGCAGTTTTCCATGACAAATACTTTAACTCGGCAGTAGCTGCAGGCTCAAAAGGTTGTAGAGTAAGTTTTTCCAACACAAAATTGAGATCCCAAGCAGGAGTAGGAGCTCTACGTGGGGGTCTTATATTCTTTGCCCCTCTAAGAAATTGCTTAAACCAAGGATGAGAGAACAAAGGAGGGTCACAATCATAGTGAGCAGAAATGGCTGCAGCATGGACCTTTATTGAGGAGAAAGACAAACCCTTGTCCAACAACTCAGTAAGATATTGAAGAGCAACACTTAAATCAGGTTTGGAGACATCAAAATCCTTTCCTTTGCTCCAAATAAAAAATCTCCTCCATTTATCAGCGTAAACTTTCCTGGTACTAGGCCTCCTGGCCTCCAAAATAACATTCAAAACTTGTTGTGGAAGCTGAGACCCTCCAGAGTCTAAACCAGAATATGCCAGGCTGTTAGATGTAGAGACTGAATCTTGACATTGAGGAAGTGACTGTCCTCTTGTGACAAAAGGTGCGGAATCAAAGGCAGAGGCCATGGAGGTTCTCGTACTAAGCTCCTCAGTAGTGGGTACCAGTGTTGTCGAGGCCAATCCGGTGCTATCAAAATCATGGTTGGCTTGTCTTGTCTGGCCTTCAAGAGTACCTTGGGAAGAAGAGGCAGAGGTGGAAAGGCATATACATGCAGATTGTTCCAACTGAATGATAGAGCGCCCACCTTCCAAGCTGTGTGATGAAACATTTTTGTGCAAAACTTTGGCAACTGGTAATTTAGTGGAGAAGCGAACAGATCTATGTCTGGAGTTCCCCATAACACTGTCAACTGTTGAAATACATGAGGATCCAATTTCCATTCGTGAGGATCCACTATTTGTCTGCTCAATACATCTGCTAAGGAGTTCTGTGCTCCTGGTAGAAACCTTGCCTGAAGATTGAGGTGTAGATTGAGAGCAGTTTCCCACAGAATCATCGCTTGCCTGCAAAGAGGGTAAGAATGGGTTCCCCTGCTTGTTGATGTACCACATGACAGTAGTGTTGTCTGTTTGAATCAACACCTGCCCTGGGTGAAGTAAATCTTTGAAAGCCATCAATGCAAACTGGACTGCTAACATTTCCTTCAAGTTGATATGCAAATGTTGGAGTTTGACAGGCCACGTGTTTTGCACCCATTTTCCATTGAGGTGTGCTCCCAAGCCTTGTCCGAGGCATCTGTCGTTAGAATTTGACTCGCCTCTGGCCGGGTCACAGAGAGTCCCTTGTTTAGGTGACATTCCTGAGCCCACCACAAAAACTCCTTCCGAATGCAAGGTATTATCTGAATGACAGTGTCTAGATCTTGGCAGTGCTGTGTCCATACATTTTTGAGATACCATTGAAGCTTCCTCATATGCAATTTGGCATTGGGAAGCACCAGAATACAAGATGCCATGAACCCCAAGGCTTGAAGGACTGTCCTTGCAGTCAGCCTGGACCAGAGACATTTGATGGAAATAAAGAGAAAGGCTTCTTTGTTTGTCCGGGGTCAAAAAGGCCATCTGGGAAGCTGTATTCAGTCTCACACCCAGAAAGCACATGTCCTGAGAGGGTACTAGACTGGACTTTGTTTCGCTCACAGAATACCCTAGGCATCTTAACACTGCCATCACATACTGTAGATGATGAAGAAGTTCGTCCTTTTCTTGTGCAATAATCAGGCAATCGTCCAAATAAGGATAAATCTGTATTCCTCTTAGTCTGAAAAATGCTATCACTGGAGCCAGAACCTTTGTGAACACTCTGGGCGCAGTAGATAAGCCAAAGGGCAATGCAGAGAACTGATAATGTAAATTTCCAGCACGAAAACGCAGGTACCTCCTGCAACTGGGCCTGACAGGAACATGAAGGTAAGCCTCTTTGAGGTCCAGAGTAACCATCCAGTGGTCTTTTCCCAACAGAGGTAAAAGTTGTTGTAAAGTCAGCATCTTGAACTTTGGAATGTCCAGGTAAGTGTTGAGGAGAGATAAATCCAAAATTGGTCTCCACGTGTTCCCTTTCTTTGGAACTAGAAACAGGCGAGAATAAAATCCTAGGCCCACTTCTGACAGAGGAACTGGCTGTATAGCTCCTAGTTGAAGAAGTAAAGAAATTTGTCTGCGAGCCTCTATCCTTTGCCGAGGAGGGACATCTGGCATGCCTTTGAAAGAAGGCATGGTATGGAAATAGAACTTGTAACCTCGGTTTATAATGTCCAATACCCATTTGTCCTGGGTGACTAAATGCCAGTTTTGCTTGAAAAGAGCCAACTTTCCTCCTAAAGGAGCTGCCAGGCAAGAAGAATCTGGCAGCTGAAAATGTAGGTCATTGGGCCTGTTTACGAAAGGACTGGCCCCTGCCCTCACCAGCAGATTGAGCAGGCGAACTCCATTGTCTCGGCCTGAAAGTACTCTGAGCTCTGCCCCTACCACGCCTAGATCTACCCCTAGACTGAGAATCAGAAGAAGGGTACGCCCACCCCTTAGTAGGCCAATTTCTACTAAACTTTGGAGGTTGTACCTGCAAAAAATCTTTAACAGTCTGCATAGACTTAGCCTTGTCTTCCATTTTCTTTAAGACTGACTCCACAGGAGGACCAAACAAAACTTCAGACTGTAAAGGGCATCCAGAATTCTAGACTTAACATGCTCAGACAAATTCTGATCCGGAAGCCAGGCGTGCCTGCGAATAACTGAACCAGTGGCAGCCACCCTGGAAGAAGCCTGTAAAGCATCAAAACCACATTGCAAAGAGTGCTTACCCACCTGTTCAGAAACATGCACTAAATCCTGCAATTCTTTACACTCTATGCCCTCTGCCAAAGCATCTACTTTAGACCTTAGCTGAGAAAGGAGGAAATTCTGATACTTCAACATATGAAACTGGCAGTTCAAAGCTCTCATTGCTAAAGTAGAAGAGGTATACACCTTCTTACCCCATCTATCCAAAGCTCTAGCTTCCTTATCCAGAGGAACCGGATTCTTAACAACAGAGGCTCTAACACCCTTAGGCCCCTGACTAATAGTTTCTGGGTCCGCCTGGGACTCTTATACAGATATTTATGAGCCTCAGGCACCCTGTAATACCTGTCCGGTTTAACTGGGGCAGGAGGCACAGAATCTGGATTAAGGGAAGCTTCCAAAAAAACATCCGAAACAACATCCAAAACCGGAGGTATAGCTAAGGGTCTATGCTGTGGTAAAACAAGAACTCCCTAAGTCTCTTCCGTGAATCAGAGTAATCCTGTCCCTCCCACTGAAAATGCTCCCTCATGGAATGCAGAGTTTCTGAAAATGAAAAATCCTCTGGAGGAGAAGCAGAAGGAGTGGAATCCTCAGCATCAGAATCAGAGTAAGGAGGGAAATCTTGAATGTCTTCAGCAGAAGACTCTGAATCATCTGAGGCCTGCCCCAAACTTTCCAACTCTGGCTCCATCCTGGGCCTTTTATCAGGAGGGGGAATAGAACCTCTAATTAAAGTAATCAAATCCTCTGCCATTTTAAGCATGTGCTTTTTAGGCACAGACCCTGAAGAACCAGAACTGACACCAGAGGAAGGCAAGACAGACCTGCCCTGAGAAGGAGCCTTAGAAACAGTAGCAGAAGGCCTAACCACCTTAGGCATAGAAGGGAGAATAGTAACCTGAGAGGCCCCTTCAGCCTGACCTGCCTCCTGAGAGGCCACATCCTGTAAAATCAAAGTTTCCCCCTGGGACTCAACAGAAACTTCAGCCGGATCCACCTGTTCAGCTGTAGCTTCTAAAGGTCCGGCGTCCAAACGGACGAATCATCCTGCCTAGGCTTTAAAGATTTGTCTTTGCGCTTCTTAGTAGCAGGCGCCGGAACATCCGACGGCATATTATAATTACACCTCTTGCCAAAGACTAACCTAGCGCAATCTAACCTCCGCTTTATAGTGCGCTTATTAAACCTAGCACAAAACCGACACCCGACGTCGTGCTCCAGTCCCAAACAAGGAATACAAAGCGAGTGGTAATCTCTATGCGGTATCTGTTTCCCACAAGAAATACAATTATTCACTTTTTCTGACATCCGTAAGTAACTGAGGCAAGAAAAACAAAATATTCCCAACGGGTACTTAGCCAACTTGGTATCGGTCTGAAACTCAAAACGAAAATTTCAGAACGCCGAACGGCACTTGCAACGCTGCTTCTGCATCGGACCATGCGGCAAAAAAGACTGAGGATATGACGTCGGTCATGCGCCTTTATACCCTGACGCTCTGATGTCAGAACTAAGCGCCCATGACCGACGTCAGCCTAATACTTTGGTATTCGGGCCGACCGAGGACAGCGGACTACCCATAAGTAAGGACTGCAGCAATGTGAGATGAAGAACATCTGTGGTGTTGTCTGTTTTTATTAGCAGGTGTCCTGGTGAGAGTAGGGATCTGAAAGCTGTCAGAGTGTGCTGCACAACTAGCATCTCTTTTTGGTTGATGTGCAGATGAATTTGACTTGGGCTCCAGTGGCCCTGAATGCACTTGCCGTCCATGTGTGCCCCCCTAGGCACTGTCTGATGCATCTGTGGTTAGGGTCTGGGTGGTATGGGGTTGAATAAAGGGCAGCCCCTTGTTGTGGTTGCATGCTGCTGCCCACCAAAGAAACTCCTTCCTTAGACAGGGTATGATAGGAATGACGGTTTCCAGGTCCTGAGAATGTTGGCACCAAAGACTTTTTAAGTACCACTGAAGTTTCCTCATATGCAGTCTGGCATATGGCATTAGTAGGATGCATGAGGCCATGAACCCTAGGGTCTGCAGGATTTTCCTTGTGGATTGCTGGGTTCTGGTGGCCATTTGAGTAAAATAATCTGTCAGATGGGCTTGTTTTTCTGGAGTGAGGAATGCCATCTGGGATGCTGTGTCCAAGCTTGCTCCCAGGAATACAATCTTTTGACTGGGGACTAGTTTTGATTTCTGTTCGTTGATGGTGTACCCCAGGGAGGTTAGAAGATTTTTTACAAATGTCGGGTGCTGCAACAGCATTTCCTGACTGTCTGCCTGAATCAGGCAGTCGTCCAAGTACAGGTAAATTTGAATATTTTTCTGTCTGCAATAACTGATGATGCGTAGATCCTGCCCTGAATCGTAGATATTTCCTGCAGGACTCCCTTACAGAGATGTGCAGATAGGCTTCTTTTAAGTGAAAGGTGACTAACCAGGTATCTTTGGCTAGCATAGGTAGAAGCTGCTGCAGGGTGAGCATTTTGAATTTTGGTACCACCAGGAAGGTGTTGAGAATTGAAAGATCTAGGATTGGGCGCCAAGTGCCCTTTTTTTCTGGGTACCAGGAAAAGTCTGGAATAGAAACCTTGACTTATCTCTTCCACAGGAACAGGCTGAATTGCCTTTATAGACAGCAATGATTGAAATTTGTTTTGTGCCTCTGCCCACTGGTATGGAGGAAGGTCTGGGAACCATTTATGGGGTTGGCAGTGAGTGGAAGTAAAATTTGTACCCCTGGGATACAATGTTGAGGACCCATCTGTCTTTGGTGATGGAAATCCAGTTTTTTGCATGAAGGGCAAGTTTTCCTCCTAGGGGCACAAGCGGTTGGGCAGAGGTGGGGAGTGGAGTTGAGAAGTCACTGGGAATTCTTTCCGTAAGGGGGTGGCTTAGCACTCCCTGCTTTACAGGTGGAGGCACTCCATTGCTTAGATCTCTGCATACCCTGAGACTGTAGTCTGGGGGTCTGTTTCCCCTGGGTCTAGTTTGAGATGGCCTTGAGGGGGCTGGAAAGGACCGATGTTTCATGGGGCAATGCCTACTGAATCTAGGAGGCTGTACTTGCAAGAATTCTTTGACTGTCTGCATAGATTTAGCTTTTCCTTCCATCTTTTCAAGAACTTCTGCTTTGGTGCCAAACAGATTGTCCTTTTTCAAAGGAGGGTCTAATAACTTTGATTTGACATGGTCTGGCAAGGTCTGCTCCTTAAGCCAAGCATGCCTTCTCAGTACAGAACCAGTGAATGCTGCCCTGCAAGATGCTTCTAGGCCGTCAAAGCCACGCTGCAATGTATGCTTGTTGACTTGGCTTGCAAACTGCATAAGCTCTTGCAATTCTTTATTTTCTGCACAGTCTGTAAAGGTAGCATTTTTTGCTTAAGTTCCATAATATGTTGTTGGTACTTCAGCATGTGAAACTGACCATTCAAAGCCCTAATGGCGAGAGTTGCAGAGGTATATACTTTCTTACCTCATCTGTCCAAAGCTCTGGAATCCCTGTATGAAGAGGTGGGATTCTTAGCTGTAGTTGCTTTGATACCTTTAGGCCCCTGGGAAATGACCTCTGGGTCAGCAGTAGGATTTTTGAAAAGGAATTTATGAGAGTCAGGTACTCTGTAGTACCAGTCTGGTTTCCTAGGAGCAGGGGGTAAAGTATCAGGAGTAAGACTGGATTCCATAAAGACATCAAAAACTTCCAGGACTTGGGGTATTGCTAAAGGCATATGTTGTGGCAAGTCTAGAAATTCTCTGAGTCTCTTTTTGGACTGAGGACAGTCTTGGCATTCCCAATGAAAATGTTCTCTTAAAGTATGTAAGGTTTCACCAAAAGAAAAATTCTCTGGAGGAGAGGCAGAGGGAATGGATTCCTCTGCATCTGAATCCTCATAAGCAGATAAGGGAATGTCTTCATAATCAGAACCCTCAGAGTCGTCGGACTCTTGGTCTGTTGAAGCTGCTGGGGACTTATCTCCTTTTCTCTTAGCAGGGGAAGGCTGACTTCCCCTTATCAGCATAATAAGGTCTTCTGCCATTCTAAGCATTTGATGTTGTGGCAAGGGAGCAGGTGCATGCGCTTTGGTCGTCAGTTTTCTACGTGAAGCGCGTACTTTTGGACTTAGAAACTTGGTAGTTTTCAACAGAACTGAAGTCGTCGGTTTGTGTTGAACATCGGTAGTGCGAAGAACTTCCTCAGAAGCCGGTGCCTGCTCAGCAGCTCCGGACCCACCCAAGGTAGAGACATCCGCAGGTTCCATAGTCGAAGAGTCTTGAGGCATACCGGACTCCGAACAGGTCTCGGTAGAGGCCTGCAAATACACTGAAGCAGGCATCAGGGGTTGCGAAAGTGCCTCACTGAGTACCGGCGGACTGGCGACTAGCTTAACGGAAGTGTCATCGGCAGCTTTGGACCTGTGCGGTCTGTCTCTGTCTTTATCCTTACATTTTTTTCGAAATATTGGTAGTTGGATGGCTTATTGAAGCCATTTTGTAATATGGAGATCGAGAATGAAAGTATTTAGCAACAAAAAAGGCCCAACGACGAATGGTTCGGGCATTGAACAAGGCACAAAACCGACAGCGAGGTACATTGTGGTCTGAGCCTAAACAGATGACTCAGTAAGAATTGCTTTCGACAGGCAAGAAAATTGCTAACTTTTTCTGACATCGGTTAGAGCTAGAAAAAAGGATCCCCAACGGGGTACTTAGCTTTAGAAGACTTCAGGATGATTCAATTCGTAAACGGAAACTCAGGTAGCGGGCGACCGGCACTCGTGTGAACTGCTTCTGCTTCGGGCACCTCGGCAAGAAAGACTGATGTAATGCGGTCAGCTACCTGTTTTTATACCCCTAACAACCTGACGTCAGTCCTGGAGCTACAGCAACCGACGCAGAAATACTAAGTCTCTGGTATTCAGGCCAACTGAGGGCTACCTGCAAGCAGACAACCCAAGTGTGATGACTGCAACAGTGAAACACGAAGAACATCATGGATGGCCCCACTCCACAGGCCTCCAAAAATCCAGACTCCTCAGGAGGTGGGGGCTTTAGCAGTCAGATACCCACTCAAGCAAAGCATCTCCAAAAGAAGAAGCACTTGTAGAGGGAGTATTCTCAGTAAGGGATTCTTTAGGAAAACCCAGGTGCTTCTTGTTGCACTGCCTCTTGCTCAAAACTTCCTGCCCTACAGAATTGGGGAGGGGGGCAAAAAAGACGAGGGTAATGAAGGTACGGAAGCCCAGAGACCACCGGGGTGAGCTGTCCTGGAGCAGACTGAAACATGTCTACAAGCTCTGATGTTGAAGATGGATGGGATACTGGTTGCATTTGACCACTCCTTCTCCTGACAGGAGAACATCCTCTCTAAAACATCAAAGACAGAAACTGAAGCAGGCTGCATGGAGCCTGCAGACCTATGATTCGAAGATCCCAAGCTCACACCAGACTCCAGAGCCATTCCAGCCTCATTTGATGCCAAGACTGGAGCCAAACTGTCAAGAACAGAGGCACCAAATGGGAGGGACAATCCCAAAACCAAAATCAAACATGACCCAGAAACCTCCATCTCGACTTGTCGGCACGGAGTTCCATTTTGCTATTATGAGGCTAGAGTCAAGGAAACCAAAGTAGGAGTAAGAGTTGAAATCATCCAGGCCATCGGATCAGACCCTAAGGGAGGAAAGGCAACCAGTTCAGTTGACCTTGGGATTGTTGAGCCCGAGGGAGGAAACCAACTTAAAAGGAGCTGACACCCTAGGTTGAGGACCCAAAGCAAAGCCTAGGTTGAAGACTCAAAGCAAAATGGGAAAGTCCTAACTGCATTTGGGTTGTAAAAAGCACTGCATCAGCTGATTCACGTCACCAGGTCTTAAACTCCCAAAAGAAAGGGATGATAAAGCAGACAATGCCACCGACGGAGACTTGGCAGCTGATCTACTTGATGATGGCACTGATGACCTGATCCAAACTGAAGAACAGATTCAGGGACAGGGGGATGACTCTGACAAGGACTCCCACAGAGTAGAAGGGAGAAAAAGTCCTACCCAAGGGAGCTCCCTTAGACAAGAAAGAGACAGGAACACTAAGAGTGGGAGATGAAGCCTTACCTGCAATCAGCGACAAAGGTGATCGGGTTCGTCTGAGGTGTCCAGGCCAACAACAGAGCTGAAACCGCTTAGAGGAGCCTAGGGTCTTGGGACCTTTGGATCTGGTGGAGAAGAAGAAGAGGGGGCCGATAGTTTTTGTTCCCCTTTGTAAGGTTTAGAGTCCTTAGAACCCTGTTTGTGACCCTGATTGTTTTTCTCCCCTTTGCTGAAGCAGAAAAGGAGTATCCAGCCAGCAACAATCCCTTCAGGATCAATTTGGCAACAGTTCTTTCAGGCCCAAGTTGGCCCTTCTCTCACACTGACAGCAAAAGTGCTGAAGCCCTCACACACAGCACAAGATGATTCGAGGCAGGCAGCCCTAGACAGTAAACATGCCTGTCATGAGCATCCTACGAAGGGAGCTTGTGACCACAAACTACATGCTTTTAAAAACTCTTCTCCATACTGAAAAAAACTCAAACCTACTGCAATAACCACTACACTACCAAAGTCTAAAATAGAAAAACCCTAATACCTAAAAACACAGCAAGCCCACAAACAAGATCAACACCTAATCCTAAACCTACACTATCTACTACCTGAAAAGGCAAAACCACAAATAGAAAGACAAAAAAAAGGGTAGAGGTTAAAAACTGGCTACACCACACTAAATAATATCGGATAAAGGATACACTCCAGCGAAGCAAATGACCAAGCTGCTGTCCAGGACTGGCAGCAAACAAGATCTGAAGTAATATTAGTTAAATGAGGAATTATGAGTAAAGAAGGTGGAGCTCACCAGGCTGAAGTCTCTAGAATGTGGCCATTCACAGATTCAATTTGGATATGAAAACTCACTGGTTGAATCCAGATGGAAAAGACATTGGATCAATAATTATTATTACTATTTTTTTTTTAACAAACTGACTGAACAAATGTTGTAAAAGAGAGATAAAGTACAGTTGTCCAAGTACACTTATCACAAGAGTAGATGTTCGAATGACTACTGCTGCAGTAGCCTAAGCTATATGGTTTATATCCTACACCTTCCACGTGCCCAAACTGTTAGCTCGAGCTGAGGTAACTAAAAAAATAGGTTTGGGTGCCAAGCCTTTCCTAGCTTTCATGCCAACAAAGGCAGGGAGACTAACCCTGAAAGGTCAATGCTAAGAACAAAAAATAAATGTTCACACACTGGCAAAAACAACACACCAAGAAAGAATGGGGACAGAGGGAGGGAGTAGCTGGTGCAGCAGTGATTATTCAAACATTTACTGTTATGGCAAGTTTACTTACACAACTGTACTGTTTTCATTTTGATGACTGCTGCAGTAGACAAAGCTACATGGGTACATTACCACAGCTTACAAATTTTGGGAGGAGGAAGAAGAGTTCAGCAGTGCCTGTGGAATAGTCCTTGCAAAGCATGATCTACACCTAGAGAAGGAAAGAAGCTTAGAATGCTTTGTAAAAGTATGTACAGAGGTCCAGGTAGCCACTTCTAGAACAATTCTAGAATGCAACATTTTCCAAAAAGCTATAGATGAAGCCACGGTGCTAGTAGAGTGGCCCTTGGCCTGTCTGAAATAGTTTTGCTGTGGCGAGTACAACAAAAGGTAATACACAATCCCATGGAAATGTCTGCTTTGACATAGGCTGCCCCTTCTTATCTTCTCAAGAAATGAGCAACTGATACAAAGATCTGAAATAATTACTTCTGTCAAGATAGTACTGGAGTTGTGTGTGGATCCCCAAAATATCGAGTATCCTTTCTCACTCATTTTTATATTCAGGAATGAAAACAGGGAAATGGATAGCTTGGCTTAAAGTAAACTTGGATACCACTTTAGGCATAAAAGATGGATTAGTTCTCAAAGAAACCCTGTGGAAAATGAAGTAGGGTTGGACTCACCTTAAGAGCTTGCAACTCAGACACCCTTCTTGCAGAGGTCAGAGCAATCAGTAAAACTGTATGCCATGTTAAGAACCTCAAGTCAGCTAGGTTAGTTGGTTCAACAATTTTAAGGTTCTCCAATACAAAATTAAGATCCTATGGACAGGTCACAGGTTTTCTAGGAGGCCTCTTATGCAAAACCCCTTACAAAAGCATTAATAAGAGAATGCATTAAAAGAGGAGGACTCATGAGCAGACATGACGACATTGCCAATAAATGAACTCTGATGGCCGAGTAAGAAAGGTGATAAGATAGTAACTCACAGAAATATCATGAAACCACATAACAACTAGCCCTAAATGGGTGCTGGTTATGTTGTTGGCACCAACTAGAAAATATTCTCAATTTGCTAATATATGATTTGCTAGTAGCAGACTTTAGTGTGTCTATTAGTACCTGTTACACATCCTCAGTAAACAGTTGTCTAAAGGGAATTAGGACCCTATCATCCAGGCAGTCAACAGAAGTTGACTGAGGATGGGGTGTACCAAACACCCCCGATCTTGTGTGAGTACATCCAGCCTGTGAGGAAGCTTCTGGAAATTGCCCCACGTCATTTCCAAAAGAAGGAAGAAAGTACAGTTGTGCACACTAAATGTAGATGTTCGAGTGTATTCACTGTTGCAGTCATCACCTGTGGGTTTTCCCTGCTATGGTAGCCCTCGGCCGGCCCGAATACCCTAGTCAATGTTTTTGTGCGCTGGCTGCTGTCGCCTGTACTGTGACATCAGGTCGTTAGCACTATAAAGCAAGGCAGCCAACGTCATTACATCAGTTTTTCTTGGCCTAACCCGTCAGAAGCACAAGGGAAAAAAGAGAAGTGGTCCTGGTGGCTAGGAGACACTTTGGGAAGCATGTGTTCCCCTAGGGGAAGATGTGAAAAGGGGGATGGAGGGAGGGAGGGAAACCAAGACTGCAGCAGTAAATACACTCGAACATCTACATTTATTGTAAGTGTACACAACTATACTATGTTTTTCGTGTTTCACTGTTGCAGTCATCACCTGTGGGAGGATTCCCAAAGGTGAGGTAAAGGGTGGAAGGACAGGTAGAGTCCTAGGTATGGGTCAGGAGGCCCTGCAGAATTGCAGAGGCAAACCCTGCCCTAGACTTAGAAAAGAGAGGTAGGTGGTAATGCTTTATAAAGGTATGGACAGAGATCCAGGTGGCTGCTTCCAATATGTCCCAGGTAGGTACTCCTCTGAGGAAGGTAGTGGAAGTGAAAGTTGCCCTAGTGGAGTGGGTACGGATCAACTTAGGGATGGACTTCCCATGTAGTCTGCAGCAAAAATGGATACAGTGTGAAATCCATTTGGAAATGGTTTGTTTGGAAATAGGCTTCCCCTCTGCCTCTGGGGCAAAGCTTACAAGAAGATGATCAGTCTTTCTGAATGGTTTAGTGTGGTCCAGATAGTATCTGAGTTGTTTCTGTACGTCTAGTGAGTGCAGAATTCTTTCCCCCTTGTTTTGAGGGTTGGGAAAGAAGGTGAAAAGGTGCATGGACTGGTTAAGGGTCACATCAGATACCACCTTGGGCATAAAGGAGGGATTAGTCTTCAGGGAGACTCTGTCTGCATGGAAAATTATGAAGGGCTTGACAGCCATGACAGCTTGAAGTTCTGAGACGCTTCCGGCTGAGGTGATAGCTAATAGGAAGACAGTCTTCCAGGAAAAGAATTTAAATTCTGTTGAAGTGGCAGGTTCAAAAGGAGGTAAGGTTAGTTTCTCTAACAGATAATTCAGGTCTCAGGGAGGAGTAGGAGGTCTTCTGGGAGGGCTGATATTAGAAGCTCCGGTGAGGAATTGCTTAATCAAAGGGTGAGAGAAGAGGGGTGAGTCTGAATCATAATGGGCAGAGATGGCCGAGGCATGGATTTTAATAGAGGAGAAGGAGAAGCCACTATTAAGCAACTCTGCTAAGTAATCCAGGATGAGAGGGATGGAAGGTTGGGAGGTACTGCCCCCTTATGATTGTTTCCAGGAATATAATCTTTTCCATTTTCCCACATAAGATTTTCTTGTGCCAGGCCTTCTGGCCACTGTGATGATGTCCAGGACCTGTTTGCTTAACAGTGAGTTTTTGTTGGTTTCTAGTGTATGCGCCATGCTGAAAGTTTGAGAGGCTGCAGGTCTGGGTGCAGTACCTTCCCCCTCTCCTGAGTCAGGAGGTCTGACTTTAGGGGAAGCAGCTTTGGGGGCTGTAAAGTTAGACTGCGTAGTAAGGGGTAACAATACTGTCTGGGCCAATTTGGAGCGATGAGGATGGCCTTTGCTCACTCCTCTCTTATTTTGATCAGAACCTTGGGAATAAGGGGCAGAGGAGGGTATGCGTATACAAAGAGGGAGCTCCAGGGGAAGGTCAAGGCATCCACCTCTTCCATGCTCACAGGTGATACTCCCTGGTACAAAACCTGTGCAGCAGGTGGTTGAAGTGCGAGGCAAAGAGGTCCACCTCTGGGATCCCCCACTCCTGGGTGATTTGCAGAAAGTTTTCTCTGTGGAGCTGCCATTTGTGGGGGTCCAGTAAGTTTCTGCTTAGGTGGCCTGCCAGTGTGTTGTTTATCCCTGGTAAGTATTGAGCAATCAGGTGTAGCCCCATGGAGGTGGCTATAAGCCAGAGACTCATGGCTAACCTGCACAAGAGGTAAGATTGGGTGCCTCCCTGCTTGTTGATGCACCACATTACTGTGGTGTTGTCTGTTTTTACAAGGAGGACCCCCTGGCCTGAGATGGGGTTGTAAGGAAGTCACAGCGTTTTGCACTGCCATCATTTCTTTCTGGTTGATGTGCAAGTGAAGCTGCTGGGCATTCCAAAAGCCTTGGGTACTCCTGCCTGGTAGGTGAGCGCCCCAAGCTATGTCCGAGGCATCAGTCGTGATGGTCTGGCCGGAAGGGCAGAGGATGAAGGGAAGACCCTTGTTCATGGTACAGGCCTCTGCCCATCAGACAACTTCTTCCCTTATGCAAGGAATCAGTGGGAGAGTGGTCTCTAGGGACTGAGAGTGCTGACACCAAAGGTTAAATACCACTGAAGCTTTCTCATGTGAAGCTTGGCGAGAGGGATGAGAAGGATGCAAGATGCCATGTATCCCAGGGCTTGCAGGAACTTCCTCGCAGTGAGGTGACTTCTGGAAGCCAGCTGGGTGAAGCAGAGAGGCAGGAAGCTCTGCTTTTCTGGGGATAGGAAGGCCATTAGGGTTGCTGAGTCTAGCACAGCTCCCAGGAAAACAATTTTACTGGTGGGGTTTTGCTTTGATTTTTTTTCTCACTGATGGTGAACCCTAGGGAAGTTAGGAGTTTTTTGACAAAGAGAAGATCCTGGAGCAACTTTTCTTTGCTGTTCGCCTGAATGAGGCAGTCGTCCAGGTAAGGGTAAATCTGTATACTTCTCCGTCTGCAGAATGCTACAGCCGGGGCCAAGCATTTGGTGAATACTCTGGGAGCAGTAGATAAGCCAAAGGGCAGTGCAGAGATCTGAAAGTGCTGATTAGCCTGCTCTGAAGTGCAGGAATTTTCTGCACGATTCCCAGATGAGGATGTGGAGGTAGGCATCATAAAGGTCTAGTGTCACCAGCCAGGCATTTTGTGTGAGCACAGGCAAGAGCTGCTGCAAGGTTAGCATTTTGAATCTGGGGAACACCAAGGAGGTGTTCAGTTTGGACAGATCCAGCTTGGGGCGCCAAGTGCCCTTTTTTCTGGGAACAAGGAATAGTCTGGAGTAAAAACATTTTCCTGTCTGATCCGGAGGGACAGGTTCTACTGCCCCCTGGGATATTAGTGTTTTTACCTGTTTTAATGCTTCTTCCCACTGGTTTGGGGGGAGGTCTGGGTACCCTCTTGGAAGTAGGAGTTCGCTGAAGGAGAATCTGTATCCCTGAGAAATTACTTTTAATACCCATTGGTCCTTGGTTATAGAGACCCAATTGCCCTTGAAGAGGGTGAGCTTTCCTCCTAGTTTTAGATGAGTGGGAGGAGGGCAGAGGGGGGAGGGAGAGTCATTGTGAGTGTTTACCATAGAAGCTTGGCTTAGAGCTCCTTGCCTTAGAGGTGGAAGTGGTCCATTGTTTGCTTCTTTGCTGGCCCTGGGGTAGGGGCCTGGATGTCCTGTCCCTGCGCAGCTTACTTTTGCCCTGTCTCCTGGGTGCCAGGAAGGCCCAGTACTTAGAAGGGAAATTTCTGCTGAATCTGGGTGGTTGAACTTGAAAGAAATATTTTACTGTTTGCATAGATTTTGCTTTGTCTTCCATCTTTTTAAGCACCTCTTCTGCTTTTTCCCCAAACAGGCGATTCTTATCTAGGGGTGCATCAATAAGTTTAGACTTGACATGACCAGGGAGAGGTTGTTCCTTCAGCCATGCATGTCTTCTAATACCAGATCCTGTCACTGCTGCCCTGCTAGAGGCTTCTAGGGCGTCACATCAACATTGTAATGAGTGCTTGGCCACTTGACCAGCAGAGTGAAGCAATTCTGCCAGCTCTTTTGAGTTGGCACCATCAGGACAGGTAGCAATCTTCTGCTTTATTTGTTCCAAAGTGCTTTGTTGATATTTTAACATATGGAACTGACAACTGAGTGCTCTGACAGCTAAGGATGCAGAGGTGTATACTTTCTTACCCCATCTGTCCAGAGCTCTGGAGTCTTTGTCAGAAGGAAGAGGATTCTTGGCAGAACTAGTCTTAGCTCCTTTGCGTCCATGTGTAATGAATGCAGGGTTTGCAGCAGGGTTCCTGTACAGGTATTTGCGAGAATCCAGTACTCTGTAGTACCCGTCAGGTTTAGCTGGAGCAGGAGGAAGGGCATCAGGGGCTAAACTGGATTCAAGGAAAACATCATCCACCACTTCTAGAATAGGAGGGATGGCCAGGGGTCTGTACTGAGGTAGGTCCAGAAACTCTCCAAGTCGTTTCTTAGACTGTGGGTAGTCCTGAGATTCCCACTGAAAATGTTCCCAGAGGAGTGGAGGGTTTCCCCGAAGCAAAGGTCCTCTGGAGGGGAGGCAGAGGGGATGGCTTCCTCTGCATCTAAATCCTCAAACAGTTAAGGGCTGCTGTTACTCTTCAAAGACAGAATAATCAGATTCCTCAGACTCCTGATCTGTCATAATTTCTGGAGAAGGAAGCCTTTTCCTTTTTGGGGTGGGGGCTTGAGTACCTCGGATAATGGAGATGAGATCCTCTGCCATTTTAAGCATTTGAGCTTGGGGTGGGGGAGCAGTAGCAATATGGTGGCTAGAAGCAGATTTCCTAGGAGTGGCCTGGCTTCGAGGCCTGAGAGAATCCCTCAGTCTCTGAGAAATGACAGCTGGAAGAGAAGACATTGTTTTTTGTCTAGAATCGGTAGTGCGAATGACCTCCTCAGAAGCTGGTACCTGCGTCATGGCTCTGGACCCAACCGAGGCAGAGACAGTCAAAGGCTCGGAAGACGAAGTGGATTTCTGTGACATACCAGACTCTGAAAGGGTCTCAGCAGAGGCCTGCCTAGAAAGCGAGTTGGTCATCAGGGGCTGCGAATGCACCCCACTGAATTCCGGAGAACTGACAACTTGCTTAGCGGTAGCGTCGTCTGAATAAATGTGGTTTCTACTGGACGCTTGGATTTATTTTTACATGCTGGCTGCGTGTTTTTTCTACAAGCTATTGCCCAGTGGATGAGCAGGTTCGAATGAACACTCTATGGTGACTTTGACTCTTGTTTATTGGATTAAGAGTTCGCAAAGTAAAGCAGTTTATAGTTTACAGCTTCGTTTCTCTTTGTGGAACATTTGGTTACCTTCTGTGACTGACTTGAACTGAACACAGCAAGTATACTTCCCACTATTTAAGCCTGGTTTTTTGTTGTACTTTACCAGTTTTGTTTATTATCAGGCGAACAGAGTGTAGTGAGCACTATTCTTTGTTTTTAAACTTAACATATGAGCCCCGACAATTAAAAATTCTGAAAATCAAAGTTGCAGAAGCATACAGTTTTCCCCATACTCATCAGTACTATTCCCATCTTTATCAGAAAGAGTGGGGCTGGAATCAACTAAATGTTTAGCAGAAGTGGGATTAACTAAAGCTATAGGTGCTGGATCAAGTTTGGAAAGAGTGTATAAAAGTTTAAAGACTGAGGAACTTTATACACCCTGTCTGCCTTTTAAGGGGCAGTTGGCTGACTTTCAGGTAGTAACACACACATCATCCAAAACTGACAGAAATGGAGAAGTAGGTGGAGGTTCTGGAAATTCCTTCTGTAACAGCTCACAGTATATTTTCTGAGGAACTGAGAAACTTCAGTGTTCGCCCACAGAAAACACTGGCACATTCTGGAAATAGTCTCAGAAATGACAACAAATCTAAGGTGAAAACTGTTATCTGTCCCTTCATCTTTCTGTCCAGATTCAGCATCTTGAATCTCTTCAGGAAAAGAGGTATCCCTCTCTTATCTGAAAATATTACATAAGACGGCTCAATATCCTGAATAAAATCCTGTGCAATACCAAGTAAATTATGCCTGTCCAAGGAACTTTGAGGAGTACTGGATACATGTTCAGTTTTCTGTTTCTTTTTGACAGAAAGAATGGCGTGAACAGTGTTATTAATATCAGCAGCAGCTTTTCCCAGGGATGGGCACAACATTCAGACAAATAAAAAAAAAAAAAAGACTTCCCTGTTCCTTCTCCCAGGACTGGCAGGTCTGACTCTCCCTTACCCACTGAGAGGACTCCAACAGCCAAAAAACATGACCAACTCCTGTCTATAGTGGCTGCAGGTGCTACACCAGAGGGATCTGGGGTAAAAGATGAACTCTCCCATTTAAAAGTACAATGCAGTTTCATGACACACTGTTAAAACATTAACAACTAGCTTTAAAATAACCTTCATGAACATGAAAGTATTACCATGCAAACATTTTTTTTTTTAAACAGGAAGGTACCCCTCCCCGAAGAGAAAGTACAGTTGTGTACACTTACCATAAATGTAGATGTTCGAGTATATTCACTGTTGCAGTCATTACATTTGGGTAATCTGCTGGCAGGTTGCCCTCAGTCCGCCTGAATAACAAAGTCTTGGGTCCTGCGTCAGTTGCTGTCTCCTCTTCCATGATGTCAGGTCGTCAGGGGTATAAAACATGCAGGGGATGAGAGAAGAGAGGAGGCTCTGTGTCGTGATGAGCCGAGATGGCAGAGGCATGGATTTTTATAGAAGAAAAAGATAGGCCCTTGCGAAGCATCTCAGTTAAATACTGCAGAATCTGAGGAATATTGGGCATTGCTGTGTTTATTCCTTGTGCTTGGTTCCAGGCACAGAATCTTTTCCATTTATCAGCATAAGATTTTCTAGTACTAGGTCTTCTAGCCTCCAAAATGACATCCATCACAGGTTTACTGAGAGATGTGACTGGTGCAATTAGTTGATTAGCCCTGCTGCAAGATTCAGAGTTTGGAGCTGAGTGTGCAGGATTTGATAGTTCTGCTGAGACAATAGATGGGGTGGCTGAGGCAGGTACCACGGAGGAAGGTGTGACATATTCCGTAGAAGCAGGTACCAGTGTTGGCGAGGCCAGTCTGGAGCAATCAGAATCATTTTTGGTTTTTCCTGTCTGACGTTTAGCAAAACCTTGGAGATCAGAGGCAGAGGGGGAAAGGCATAGACTGATAGGTTTTTCCACCTGAAGGATACAGCATCCACTTTCCAAGCTTTTTTGTGATGAATTCTTGTGCAAATTTGTCCAACTGATAGTTTTGGGGAGAGGCAAAAAGATCTATGTCTGGGCTCCCCCATTTTCGTGTCAACATGCTGAAGATTTGTGGATCCAGTTTCCATTTGTGTGGGTCCATAAGATTTCTGCTTAGTTCGTCTGCCAGAGTATTTTGCTTTCCTGGCAGGATTTGAGCTTGTAGATGTATTTGGTAAGTCAAGGCTGTGTTCCACAAGGCCATGGCTAGTCGGCAAAGAGGGTAGGAGTGGGTAACCCCCCTGCTTGTTTATGTACCACATAACTGTGGTGTTGTCCGTCCTTATCAGTAGTTGTCCTGGATGAAGGAAGTCCTTGAAGGCTGTCAGAGCATTCTGTACAGCTAGCATTTCTTTCTGGTTGATATGTAGGTGCATTTGATTTGGGCTCCATTCGCCCTGAATGCATCTCCCTGCCAGATGGTCCCCCCAAGCACAGTCTGATACGTCTGTAGTCAGGGCTTGGGTGGCAGGGGGTAGAATGAATGACAAGTTCCTTGTTTTGGTGACAGGCCTCTGCCCACCATAAAAACTCCTGTTGCAGGCAAGGAATGAGAGGAATCATTGTTTCCAGGCTGTGACAATGCTGACTCCATAAGCTTTTTAGGTACCATTGAAGTTTCCTCATATGCAGTCTTGCATATGGAATAAGTAGAATGCAGGAAGCCATGAACCCCAAAGCCTGCAAAATTTGTCTCGCAGATAGCTGGGTTTTTGTGGCCACTTGTTTGAAGTATGCTATCAATTGAATTTGTTTGTCTGGCGTGAGGTAAGCCATCTGGGCAGTTGCATTCAAGCTTGCACCCGGGAATGTAATTATTTGAGAGGGTGCCAGTTGTGATTTCTTTTCGTTTATGGTGTACCCTAGGCATGTTAGAAGCCTTTTTACAAATGCCAGATGTTGTATTAGAGTGTCTTTGTTTTCTGCCTGAATTAGACAATCGTCCAGATAAGGATACATTTGAATGTTTCTTTGTCTGCAAAATGCAGTCACTCGTGCCAGGCACTTTGTGAAGACTCTGGGCGCAGTAGATAAGCCAAAGGGCAGTGCAGAGAACTGGTAATACAAATAGCCTGCTTTGAAGCGGAGGTATCTTCTGCAAGATTCCCTGATTGGGATATGCAGGTATGCCTCTTTTAAGTCTAGAGTTACCAACCAGGCATCCTTGCCTAGCACAGGTAGTAACTGTTGTACAGTCAGCATCTTGAGTTTTGGAAAGTCCAGGAAGGTATTTGGATAAGTCCAGAATTGGACGCCATGATTTGTCTTTTCTGGGTACCAGGAAAAGTCTTGAATAAAAACCTTGTCCTTTTTCCTTTTCTGGTACTGGTTGAATAGCCCCCATTTCCATGAGGGACATGACTTGTTTCTGGGCCTCTGCCCACTGATATGGTGGCAGATCTGGCCATCCGTTTGGAATTGGCAATGTATGAAAATGAAATCTGTATCCCTGGGATACTATATTTAAGACTCACTTGTCCTGGGTAATTAGATGTCAGTTTTGAGCATGAAGTGCTAGTTTCCCCCCCCAAAGGGGCTGCCAAAAGATAAGTGCTTGGAAATGGCAGAGGAAAGTCATTGAGACTGTTTACCGTAGGGGGGTGCTTTGCTACTTCCAGATTTGGAAGTGGAGGCACCTCATTGCTTTGTTCTGTAAGATCCTTGCGACTGAAACCTGGAGCCTTTGGAGTGTCTGGGTTTGACCTGAGCGGCTCTGTTGGGTACTGGAAAGGACCAATTCTTAGTAGGCCAGTGCCTACTGAACCTGGGTGGCTACACTTGTAAGAAATCTTTTACAGTTTGCATTGATTTAGCTTTGTCTTCCATCTTTTTCAAAACTTCCTCTGCCTTATTACCAAAAAGACTGCCCTGTTGTAAAGGAGCATCCAACAATTTAGCTTTAACATGATCAGGCAGATTTTGCTCCTTGAGCCAAGTATGCCTTCTTATCACAGATCCAGTTACAGCTGCCCTGCAAGAGGCCTCCAAGGAATCAAAACCACATTGCAAAGTATGCTTTCCAACTTGTTCAGCTGAATGCAATAAATCCTGTAACTACTTTCCACGCAATCAGAAATCAACATAGTTTTCTGTTTAAGTAAGCCCATGACATTCTGTTGATATTTAAGCATATGAAATTGACAGTTTAAAGCCCTGATAGCCAGGGTTGCAGATGTATAAACCTTCTTACCCCATCTATCCAGCGCCCTGGAGTCTCTATCAGAAGGGGTAGGGTTTTTAGCAGTAGAAGCCTTAACACCCTTGGAGCCCTGTGAAATTATTTCAGGGTCAGCAGTAGAATTTTTGAAAATAAACTTGTGGGAGTCAGGGACCCTGTAATATCTGTCTGGCTTACTAGGAGCCGGAGACAGGGAATCAGGGGCCATACTGGATTCTGAGAAATCATCATCAACAATGTCTAAAACAGGAAGAATAGCCAAAGGCCTATGCTGAGGAAGAAGAAGAAAATCCCTAAGCCTCTTTTTGGATTCTGAGAAATCCTGACTCTCCCAATGAAAATGTTCCCTTAAGGTATGCAAAGTTTCTCCAAAAGAAAAATCCTCAGGAGGAGAAGCAGAAGGGATGGATTCTTCTGCGTCAGAGTCCTCATAAGGGGGAATAGAAAATTCCTGATCAGAAGAGGAATCAGAAGAAATGGAAACCTGGTCTGAAGATTCATAATCAGTGCCTTGCCTAGGTCTTTTAGAAGGAGGGGGTTGGGAACCCCTGATCAAGATAATTACATCCTCGGCCATTTTGATCATTTGTTTTTTAGGCATAGGGGCCTGAACACATGGCTCATGCATCATTTTTTTTAGACACAGAAGTTGGTTTTGGGTCACCACATTGTAGAATAACCCTGCATTCCCTCTTTCAAGGAAACCAGTAAAGTATGTCTGCTGAATAACTCTTACACGTAAGACTTTTTATCTTTGTAACACTAACATAAGGAATAAAGCCAGTCCTGAGCTAGGACAGCCAGCAGCCTCTACTCCCCCTTCTGTAATTTCACTACCTCACTCCTCCTACCTGCACAGATATCCCCTTGTCTTTTCACACACTGCTCTTGCGGTCTACCATTCTTACCCCCTCTCAAACCAGCCTGCAGTACCTGAACTGACTACTAGATGGCACCCTTATTCCAGCCATAATCTCCTCTTATCCTTCTCACAGGATCAACTACTTACCTCAATTTCCTTTAATTTCAGTAGTCCCCAGAGTGTTATTTCTGACCTCTCTCTTTTTTCTTTCATTTCTACTGTCCACAGACACCTTTCTAGTCCTCTCTTTTGTTACCCCTCCATAGCTACTGACCACGGACACCTTTCTAGCCCCTATTCTATTTCAAATTACCACTGGAATTAGCCTAAATGATTTTTTTCTAACTGCTTCAGTATCTGTTGCAACCCGCTCCGTTCGCCCTACGGGCTCACTCCGCTCCCCTCCCTACCCCCAGGGGTCCTACCCTTATACTTACTAACCACACCTCATCCTCTTCCCAGTTCTCTCTAAACACACCTCTTCCTCTTCCCACTACCCTCTAACCTCACATCTACTCCTTTTACCTTTACTCTCATCACATACCTCTTGCTCCTGCCATTATTTCTTCAAACACACACTTCATTCTACCTTACTTTCTAAACACTCTCCATTTACCCAACTGTTCTAATATTAACCTCACACCAATCTCCTTTAATCACACCACACCCTACTCCCTTCTATCATCCCTACCCAGTGAATTTCTTTTTCTATTAACAAGCAACCTATATTTTTTCATACAATGTATAAACAACCTATCCAATCTTATTTCCCACTTTTATTCACACTCACACTAATTTCTCCTTTAATCCTCACCCATCTATTCACCTCCTTTGAAAACTCACTAAGCCCACACCTAAACTACTCCAAGAAACAAACCAACTCTGCAAACTCTCCTCTTTTCCTTATTCATGCTAATATAACATCCTCATCCAACTATATACTTCCTAAATTCCACAGAATACTTAACTTAAAATACAACAATCAGAACCCCAGGAAAGGCCTACCTCTATACTGCAGATTCTCCAACCCAAACTATCTAACTCTACTACTCTCTTTAAAGGATGGTGACATCCACCCTAACCCAGGCCCACCAACAACTCCTATCTCTCTGCTGAACCACAAAGAATCACCTTCGCATGCCCTCTCTAAACCATCAAACTCACTACTAATTGCTCATCTCAATATATTTAGCATAAACAATAAAATATCTCAACTCCAGGCTCTAACTGAAATCTACTCCTTCGATATTCTCTGCCTAACAGAAACCTGGTTAAAACCTGTAACCAAAGACAATGAAATCATCCCACCTGGATATAATATCCTGAGACTAGACAGAGTATCCAAAAAAGGTGGTGGGGGGCCATCTTATATAAATCTAGCTTACAATTAACCACCCACAACTTTAAACCACCTATAGACTCAAATGCAGAAATCCTCATCTCCAAACTTCATATTAACAAATCCAAAGCCATCTATATTATCTGTATATATCTACCACCCGGTAATAACACTGCCACCATGGAAAACATACTTTGCTGGCTTTCCCAAAACCTGCCCCAAGAAACCATCATCCTAGGTGACACTAACATTGACTGGAACTGCTACTGCAGCAGCCTCCCTACAAACCATATTAACCTATATGGGTATTCCCAAACCATTGCCTCCCCTACCAGGATAAATAAATCTAACAAGAAATCTAGCTTATTAGACTGGATTCTCATAAACCATCACCCTCACATTTATGACTCAAGAACCCTCACTGATGACTTAAGTGACCACTTTCTTACATATATCATCAGACATAAAATCACCTCTCCCATTCCAACATCTGTCAAAAACATCAGATCTAAAAAGTACTTTAACCCTGAACTATTCCAAATGGAACTAAGAGCATGCAACTGGTCTCCCTTACTTAACCTTCCTTTAGATGAAGCCGTTAATTACTTTAACTCCAACTTCCTTGCCATTCTCAACCACCATGCTCCAACTAGATTAATTAGATTCAAAACCAAATCTGCTCCATGGCTTTCAAAAGAAACGAAACACAAAATAAATCTTAGAAACAAACTCTGGGCAAAATGGAGGAAGACTAAAAACCCAACAGACCAACTAACATTTAGACAACTAAGAGATGAAACCAAGAAAGCTATAATATCTGATAAAAGAAACTACTACCTGCAATCCCATCAAGCTAATCAAAACAACCCACAAAAATTTTGGGCTAGCATTAACCAGCTACTTTGTCCAGGTCAATCTACTACTCCCGACCCTCAAAACACTGACCACAAAAATCCAATGAATACAGCTAACGCTTTTAATACCGTTTTTACTAATGCTATACAAACCCTAACTAGTCAACTATCACCCAATAATTTCACTCTACCTTCCTATAAATCAACCTTACCCCCTACTTTTCATATTCAACCTGTCCCAACAACATATATTCTAACCCTTTTACAGAAACTAAAACCATGTTCACCCTCAGCAGACCAACTACCCGCTGAATTCCTACAACTATCAGCCAAAGCTATTGCTTATCCCATTTCTATTCTGATCATTAGAACTATTACCGAAAGTCATATCCCCAATTTATGGAAAATTTCCTATACTATCCCCCTCCATAAAGGTGGACACTCCACTGAACTCTCCAACTACCGCCCCCATTGCCCTTCTCTCACCTTTGGCAAAGATCATGGAGAAATGCATTCATAAACAATTACTTGACCATCTAACCCAAAATAATTTACTTTCCAACTGTCAGCATGGTTTCAGACCTTCACATAGCACTACCACAGCCCTTCTCTCCTTCACAGATTGTATCAACAAAAACTGCAATCTTAGCAACCTTTCCTCAGCACTATTCATAGACTTGTCTAAAGCTTTTGACATGGTAAATCATCAAATTCTCATCAAAATGCTGGAATCCATGTCACTAGATACATCTTCTATAAAGTGGTTCCAGTCCTACCTTGATAAGAGAACAGGCCGTACTATGGCACAAGTCTCTCTCCTCTCACCTGCCCGTCAACCTTGGTGTCCCCCAAGGTTCCATCCTAGGACCTCTACTTTTTTCCATATTTATCAACTACCTTCACCTTGCCATCCCCCAAGCCACATGCATTCAATATGCAGACGACTCCACTCTGATATGCTCAGCTACCACCTCTTCTGAACTTCAATCTCTTACCAAACAAGTATTTAACACAGTTGAAAAATGGTTCACACATAGATGCCTTCTCCTAAACCCCAAAAAGATTAAACTCCTCCTCTTCTCTCCCACTAATAAGTCCTCTCCTCTTGATTTCTCAGTTATCTCTACCAATAAAACTATTATATCCCCCAAACCTACCACCAACCTATTAGGTATCACCATAGACAACAATCTAAACTTTGATATACATATCAACAATACTATAAAAGCTGTCAACAAAAAACTAGGCTCTCTCTATAGGATTAAATCTTTCCTCCTTCCTTCAGCAAAAACCACTATAGCACACACTCATCTAATCTCTTCACTTCTTTATGCCTCTCCCATTTTCACTAATCTATCTAAAAATAATGTTAGCAAATTGGAAATGTCCTACAATAACATTGCCAGATTTGCTACAAGACACTCATTTAGAACCCACTATTGCATTAATTTAAAATAGCTGGGATGGCTTGAACTACAAAATCTGATTAAATTCTATCAACTATCCATAGCCCACAACACTCTTTACAAACCTTCCAAAACTCTTATTCTATCCACACTCATCACTCCCTATAAAAACCTGAAATCCTTAAGGTCTTCTCAGAGACTTCTAGTACTTACCACTAAACCAAACAACAAGGCAGGCAACGCCCTCTTTTCTAATACAGCTGGAAAAGCCTGGAATCTCCTCCCCAGTGAACTCTCCTCAATTCCCTCACTATCATGCTTCAAAAACAAATTGAAAGTGTTCAGCACACACTGGTTATGCCCCTGTATTAAACCTGACTAGATATATGTCTCTAGCTACTTTGTTCTTCCTACCCCTTCATCTCATTAGCTGTAATTTCCTTCCTTATTAACCACAACACTATCTCCTTCTAGAACAGCTTGTTTTGTACTAGCATGCTATCTTATGCCTGTACTCTGCACTGCTGAATTTTTTTACTGTGATAACCAGTAATAAGAATAGTAAATATGATTGCTTTTGTTTGTTACCTTATTTGTTATCTTGTTAACATCATAGTTATATCTTGGAGCTTATCTCCTCGGGCCTCTACTGAAAATGGACATGTATCCAGTTAGACTAGCCCAGTCAACAAAGGTAAAATAAGTAAATAAATAATAAATGGTTTTGGCCCTGTTTTTGACGATGGCGTTGGTATAATATACAAATCTTTAGGCCTGAAAACACCCTCAGAAGCCGGTGCCTGCTCAGCGGCTCCAGACTCATCCAAGGGAGAGACATCCATGGGTCCAATAGTTGAAGAATCTCGCGGCATACCGGACTTCAAATAGGTCTCAGTAGAGGCCTGCGAATCAAAAGTAGTGGGCATCAGGGGCTGCGAAAGCGCCTCACTGAGTACCGGTGAACCAGCGACTGGCTTAGGAGAAGCTTCGTCGTCAGTTTTGGACCTCGACGGTCTGTCTTTTTCTTTGCGTTTTTTGTGGATTCCCGTAGTCGGATTGCTAATGACGACATTTCAGAACAGTTAAATCTTGAGCCAAAGTATTTAGAAGCAAAAATATACAGACGCTTAATAGTGCATTGGTTCAATTTAGCACAAAACCGACAGCAAGGCATGTTGTGGTCAGAGCCTAGGCAAGGAATACAGTACAAATGAAAATCCTTATGAGGTATTTGCTTCCCACAAGTAATACAATTATTAACTTTTACTGACATCGGTAAGGAGCAAGAAAAAGTTTCCCCAACAGGGTACTTAGCTTTAGTTTTAAGACTTTGGTTCTGAAACTCGAAAACGAAAATTTCAGGAGTTGGCCGACCAGCACTTGCGAACTGCTTCTGCTTCGGGCACCGCGCGGCAAGTAAGTGATTAAAATGGCATCGGCTGCATGTTTTATACTCCTGACCTGACGTCATGGAAGAGGAGACAGCAACCGACGCAGGACTCAAGACTTTGTTATTCAAGCCAACTGAGGGCAGCCTGCCAGCAGATTACCCAAATGTAATGACTGCAACAGTGAAACACGAAGAACATCTTATCTGCTCAGCAAAGGAAGAGCAAAAGCTGATTGCCAATCCTCAAAAGCTTCTGTGGAGTGTCATCTTCAGCAACAGGAAAGCTCTGATGGCCTTCACGCTCAGTTCAAGCTGACTACGGCTTTGGGTGTGTGGAAGTTTTGGCAGCTGTTATATCCTTGCAGGATATAACCCATGTAGCTTAAGCTACTGCAGAAGTGACCAAAATGAACATCTGCTCATGGCTGGGCAAAGTAACAAGCACAGGCAGCAAAATAGCTCAATGGTTAACATCTGTGCCTCACAGCTCAAGTTTCTGGGTGTCAGTCCTGACTTCCTATTATTGTTTTAGTGGCGTTTGCATTTTCCTACTGTATCCGTTGGTGTTTCCTCCCATCATTCAAAAGCATACTGACTGAATGACAACTGTAAAGTGTGCAAATTGCACCTAACCCCTGCCTTTGTGGTCAAGGTTGAAAAGGGTCTATGATGACTAGTTCATTTATTGTTAACAAAGGAATAAATTAACTTAGAAATTAAAAACGTAATGGAATGTAACACGGAAGATGAAAGATATAAAAGAGTGCCAGAGAAGCTTAGTGAAAAGCTGCCCTAAAATGATAAAATATCAGAAAGATCTGACCCAGACGTCTATCTGTATGTGAAAATGAAAGAAGCTAGCAGAACACAAAGATGATCTAACAGTTTTAAATCAAATATAGCATGGGGGCCATTTCTCCAATGCTTGCTGAATGCACAGTAAAAGAGATCTAAAGAGGAAGCTTGTTAGTAGACTATTATGGGTAATAGTGGAGGGGTTGTATCTTACAAAAGGTTCATCTGAAGGCCTGGAGCTTTATTCTTGGTGGTTGACAAGGATGGACTTCTGATTTCAGATATGTACCTTCATGTCAACATTACTGACCCCTTTTGCATCAGTTAAAGACCATGTTAAAAACATTTACCCCTTCTGGTACAGTCCTACACCAAATGCTAACCCCCTCATAGTCCATTACCTCAGTAATCTCCCACTTACTCTCTACTCTGCCGATTACAGTCATACCTATTGTACAGTATTACATTGCTGATCCAAGTTCTCAAGTAGTAAAATGAATACCGTGAAGGTTAGTAAGATCAGTAAGAGGTAATCTACAGAAATTTATGCAGTTTTAGGATGAATGAGCACCACTTAAACGTTAAGAGTACACTACAGTCATACCCCCATAGCAACAGCACTAAATCTCTCTACTCCAAAACCTTACAGACTTAAACAGATTTTAGGAACGAACGTGAAGAGTGGAGCCTGAATGGCAAGAACAGGTAAGTGCAAATGCTCACTATAATGCTTAATTGCTTAACCACTGTACAAAATTATGAATAAAACAAAGTAATACAAAGAACTGAAATCAGAAAACACAAACAGGAGAGATGGATTAAATTTGCAATGGACAAACTTTAATTTAACTGAAGATAAAACAAGTCAAGCAGCAAGATGATACAAGTATTGGTGCAAAGTTAACAGATATTACAATAAAGTAATGTACAATACTTTTATATATTACAGTATTGGTGGGTTGTAAGAGGATGCCTCAGCAATAAGCAGTCTGGTCTCACAGCAAAAAACGTGGAAAATGCTATGTTTACTCCACAGTTTGGCTATAATACTCCAAACCCAATCACAATGCTAAAGTTTTTTTTATGCCACATATAATAATACTCTCTGATTATCAGAACCACCCCACTAACATAACAAAGAAAGCCACTGACAGTTTGGTTCACCAAGCCAAACTTTAAGCAATAAAAAGTTAATATTTTCTTGGCATCAGTGCCAACTAGTACATTTCTGTATTATCCACATTCTGAACTGAATCATGTTCTCACAATACTGCCAAACATTTTCAATAAATAACAGTAGATTCAGTGCAGATCCCTCCTAATACTTCTAAGGTATTAGGGGTGGGGAAGCGAGTACAGAGAAAATACTCCCAAGGCATGACATGAAAGTGCTGTCTGTTGGAGCCGTTACCTAAATTAAGGTACTTAAAGAACATCAGTAGAGAGCATTGCACACTACTGTTGTGACTGGGGAAGGAGAGGGCACCAGCAATACTAAGTCTGCAAAGCTGTACAACATGAATCCAGCACATTAACAAATTAAAGAATATACAGCATAATATTAATATGAAGCAAAAACTAAATATTCCTCCTAGATGATTTAACTAAATGCGAGAAAATTACTACTTGGAAAATAATTTTAAATGCTCAATATTATTCCACTTTCAGTGTAACAACAAAAACCACGACTTCATTTGTACTACGGTCTACTAACTGTTATCACATGCAATGTTCCTACAACCTGAACGAAAAAATCAACTGCAGACCTGCTGGCAAAAAAACCAAGTAAACCAGAAGCCAAAAATTTAGCGCTTTCATCCACTGTTTAATACGTTAACTTCCTCAGAAACATTTTCAAATGATTTCCAGTTCCTTAAATAACTTACTAAACAGGAAATGACATCATGACCATCAAACTGAAAAAATAACCAATGTGATTTTCTACAAAAATGAAGTAGTCATAATAACAAATATTAAAAAAAAATAAATATATATATATATATATATATACAAATGAATGTATATACACATATATACACATACATATGTATAAATGCAAAAATACAGTCATAAAAATGCAGTGTAAATTCACGCTGTGTGAATAGCATAATAATCAACTTGAGCATATGAAATGCATATCCAAAGACCTCTCCCACATAGACACAACAATCACATACATACACACACCCGCGCACACACACACACATATAGACATGTACCCCCCCACACACACACACCACACACATCACACACATCACACACATCACACACATCACACACATCACACACATCACACACATCACACACATCACACACACAAACATAGAACCAAGCAGTCACTATGAAAATATAAAATACACATGTGAAAAAATATATATATAAATGTCGTAAAAAATATATATGACAATATAAAAATAATGATGATATATACACACAAGTACACACACCAAAATGTATATAATATAATATAATATATATAAAATGTAATATATGTATAAAACAAAAAAAATGTATATATGTGAATAATGTAAATCATACCATGTCTCTGAAGGGAATCAGAGTGATATGAACATGTATGTGTACACACATGTACACCTCACACAAAACACACATGGATCACATGCATATGGTCTCAAACACCTATCTATATTTCAAAAAACATTTTAAATTAATATAATCATTGAGGCCAGGCAACCCATCAGCCCCCAACAAAAGTTGCCACAATGTCTCCTTGCATTCTAAGACATTGTTTAAATCTCCTCCAAATTCACTAGTGTTGATTTTTTCCAAAACTGAAAATTGAAATTTCTTAAAATCTCTACATGTTAAAGAATGTTTGGCCAAAGAATTAAACTGATCTTTGTTTTTTTATAGCCAAATTGTGCTCGCAGATTCTTCTTTTTAGAAGCCTTTTAGTTTTTCCTATGTAATAATGTTCACATGAAACACAATTGGCGATGTAAACAACATAATCAGAATTACAATTGTAATAACTCTTAGACCAAATGGTGTAATTAAGAGATTTTATGAATACACTAGTACTGTTACTAATAAATCTCCACTGCCTACAGTTATTGCATGCATAAGTACCCCTCTTAATACTGGCTGCTCTTGTCATGTCCTGATACCTATAATGATCTATCTCCAGCATAGATTTTAAGTTTTTAACTCTTTTGTAAGTGAAAGTGGGTTTCATCCCTAAAGTACCAACCAAATCTTTATTTCCTAATATCAATTTCCAATTGTTAACGATGATGTCCCTGATGAACCACATTTCGTCAACAATCGGTAAAGGGAACGCTAGGTGGTAACTACTGGTATTCTCTAAAACTTTGGAACCAGAACTTAAACCTATCTGACTAGAAAGAAGAATCGGTTTAGCAACCCCCTTCCTTAAAGAAATGACCTCTTTCTCTATTTTTTGAATCCAGTCTAATGCGTAACCTCTATACAAGAATAGTGACCTTAAAAATCCTACTTCACTTTGAAATACATCATCATCAGTGGTGAGCCTACTCAAACGAATTATTTGGCCCTTCACTACTCCTTTTTTCATATGTGTAGGATGTAAACTGTCCTTGTGTAAATACTGGTTCGCAAAAACCTCTTTCTTGTATATTTGACTTTTCAATGTGTTATTAACTGTATCTATACTAAGGAGGACATCAAGAAAGGGAATGTTATCCCCAAAACCACTCAATTTGAAGACCAAGAAGTCAGTACTGTGATTCAAATCTGTCACCAAGTCAGAAAATTCTTCAAAAGTGCCATTCCACAAAAAAAGTAAATCTATAAATCTAAAATATGCAAGTGCCCTATTGAAAAGATGATGTTTAACCAAAAATTTAAGCTCCCAATTTGCCATAACCAAATTGGCAAAAGCTGGTGCCACCCTCGCTCCCATTGCTACTCCTGAAATCTGTTGATAAATATGTTTACCAAATCTGAAGAAATTATTCTCTAGGACTAACTCCATTAGATCACAAATGGTGCTAACCTTGTGTTTCTCAACATCAGAATATAAAGTCAGGTATTCCCTCAAATATTCTAATCCTTCTGTTTGCTTGATAGCAGTATATAAGGACTTGACGTCAAGAGTAGCAAAACTGACAGAACTAGAACTACAACCTGCTTAACAAACTGGAACATTTACCAACTGCTTAGCGTTCCATTCTTTTGTCACAAAACATTCTGGAGATATTTCTCTTGTATCGAATGAAAAAGGCTTAACATTTTGCATGATCCATCCAGTCAGCAAAATGGGAAAAAAATAAACTGGTACATTCTAATCTTTACAGCAGATTATGAAAACTCATCCACAGTCCTAGCAAATAAGCAGAAAACCCCTACAAATACATAATCCCTTTTTATGCAAAATTTTCAGATGAAAAGTAACTGTGTGTGTTCTTTTTACAAGTATGATGACAGATTAGGACCTTCTTAAAATAACAGTTTTACAGGCAGCTACAACAGGGGTTAATTGAGAACAGTGTACTCTGTCCTGATTCGTGAAATAATCAGGTCTCAGTATACAAAGACCTGTCAGACTGAACCCCAAACGTAACTAGGAAATGCAACTTCAGCACCAGTGATAATATTTAAATTACTCTTCTTTCTGGAAAAATACGAATTTCTAAACTTGTCTGGTTTTGAATTTAATGGAGTTTACAACACAATGTCACTGCACTGCTTATAGGATGGACTAGCAGTGGGCTCCTTCAGTGGTTTTGCATACTCATCTAAACAAACAGCTGATGATCAGATTTTTTGGGTAGAAGACAGAACTTGAGTTTGTTTTCACGCCACCACAAAAAAGAATGAGAAAGACAATAGTGGTAACAACTGTAAAAGTGATCTCTTTTGCATAAAAGCTTGGGGGAAACTAATGCAAGGAGGGCATGTCACAATGAGAATAAATGGTTGAAGGCAGTGAACAAATACAAACAGAAAAGAGAGAAGATTACGCGGGTAAGCCCTACTACTGATAGGGAAACAAAAGACATTTCAGACGATTAGACTTTCAATGGAGAGGAAGCTGCATCAGGAAGAACAAATTCACAACAAAATATGAGAACTGGACATTTGAGCATGAGACTCCACACCTTCCACAGGAAGAAATGGGATGGGATACAGACCCTTAATTTATTTGTTCACCAAACAATCCTAATATTAATAAATGCTTCTTCTCAGGGTGAATGGGGAACAATGTCTAGTTAAGCGATGTACACAAAGTTGCAAAGTTTCAACTGGAGTCTGAAGGAATTAACCCTAGGGCTAGAGAATGAAAGTTGTTAAAAAAGCTCAAAACTATAGAACTCTGTTAAACTGCAGAATGAATTAACAGAACTGTCAACATAAAGGCAGACTCATACTTCCTGTACTAGAGTAGTGCTTTAACAGGATACAGGAGGCATTTTAGCAAACAAGAAATAGTACCTCAACCACCAAACAACCTTTTTAGTCCAACAGCTACGCACTAAACAGCATGGAGCAGGTGGCATATAGTATGTAAAAATAATCTTAATGTGCCTCATTTAACAGATATGAAAGATCAGTAACAGGTGAATCTTAATCATCATTTAGCAAAATAATACAGCAATTAAAGTGTAAATAACCGATCAGTCAGGAAAAACATTCTCACAAGACTGCTACTGTTATCAAATACAGCCAGCCATGCACAGGTTCGTATACCAAAAACCGTAGAAATCCTTTTGATCCTGTTAAGACAAATTCTGGAACTTGCGACACAAAGTCTGGCAAATTTAAACACTAGGTATGAAAGTCTGAAGGCAAAGCTTCTTCTGCTTTTTCCATCTTTTGTTATTTGAGTTGATATATACCTTCAATGGTTCAGCTGTTTTACACACCACTGAGTAAATTTCATTTATTTATTTTTTTCGTCTAAATTACTGGAAGCCACCTCCTGTACCAAACGTGACACCTGAACTACTTTTTTGCTGAACAGCAGCAGGATTCTTCCCAGCCAGAGTTTTCTCTTCACCTTTTCTGATTTTCTTTCATGATCTCCAAACTTCTTCTTTGCTGCATCCAGGCAAGGTAATTACCTAGCCAGTGACGGAATTCTACCCAAATAATCAGTTTCAGTGGCACTTCTTTTTCTCAGTTTCTGTTTTCATATTGGGAAAGCTGAAATTAAGATGTTGCGCAGTGTGCAGCCACCCTGGAAGTCTCCACCAAAACCTTTTTGCATTCATTTCCTTCAGCTCCTTTGGGCACATTTGAGAATCTTAAAATTTTCTTGTCTCTTCCTATCCTCAAATTCCAGTAGCTTCTTCAGATCCTGTTGTGCTGCCTCCAATTCTGTAACTCAGTGTTTTCTCCCTCCACTTTCCATAACAATTTGATGTCATCTCAATGAGATGACAGATTCCACTTCCTCAAGTCTTTTGTCTGCTTTTTTATATATTATTGTAACAATGCACTCATCTTTAAAACATCTGTGTAGACGAAATCTAGCTTTTCCTGCCACTCAACATTTACTGTACTCTCTTGTCTGGCATTCAGAGTCTGACTTTCAGTCTTTCACTTTCTGCTGCTGGTTTGGGTACTTCCTCTTTCCTTCTCTCTCTCTGTGCTACTTTAATTTTCCTTGTTCTGTCATTTAGCCTGCTTGACCTTGCTTCCCATAGAATACCAATCATTTTAATTGTTCAGAGCTCATGTTTTACTGTTTTAATTACATCTCCAGGAAGAGAATGTGAAACCTCAACCATTTAGCTCTGTGTCATACCGGAAGTCCTCCTCCACAGGTAATTCTTCAACAGTAAAAACACTGACAACATGCTAACACAGATGAGGTTATGTGCTACACAATCAAAACAAACCAGAAAAAGGGGTTGGAAAAGCAGGCATATTTATCTATCTCAAGCTCTGTCACACAATTACAACAAAATAAAAAAATAAAAACATACAACTATAGCACAACAACAATAAAACTAATTGGTTTACAATTTCATTCCACTAACTGCTGCTAAGAAACTGTACATCACTGAAGGTTAGAAAAATTTAGCAAAAATAGTGTTTGGACTACTCCAGTCTATCAGGTTTCAATACCTGTAGGACATATTGTATGCACCCCTTCTAATTTCTAGCCAGTACCATGACCGCAGCCCCACTACCATACTGAGCTATATCACAGTTCCTACCAGCCAGCCCAATACATAAGATTTTACCAGATGCACTCTCCAAACTGCTTAAAAAAGGAGCTTTCTAACCACCTGACATATGGGGTTTAGTAGATGGCAGCTGAAGCATGACGACAAATGTGAGGAAGACTGAGTTTTTTTAACAGAGAGAAGTCACTAAAACTAATAACAGTAATGATACTATATTACAATTGGGATGCTGACTATGTAGAAACTAGACCATAAGAAAAAAAGTACACCTTGCCAGTACCCACCCTCAGATTGAACCTAGTTAAGCCAGAAGTGAATTTATGAAAAGCAATCCAACTCTGTAGTTCCTGTCTGAGGGAAGATAATGCAACACACTACTTAATTTGCAAAGGGATTCTATTCCAAATGCAAGGAAGGTGCTGTGTAATGAATCTCTCTCTCCACCATGTATTATCTATCCTTCCTTGTAAACAGATTCTTTGTTCTGTTATTTGAGGGATTACTCTATTTGTGGAGACACAAGAGATCCTGGAATACTGGGTCCCCAATAGCTCATAAGGCAAGGTATAGATTTCCCCACAGTAGTCTATAAGATGCTAAATAAAGGGACAGCACTTCCAATCTTTTGTGATAGCTTAGTGTTTTTATTATTATTATTATTCGAATGCTTTTTATTGAAATTGGCTTTGCGGCTCTGTCTCTCTGTGGTTCTGTCACACTTACTGTATTAGTTGAATGGTTTTAGAAGCAACACCCACTGAATTGCATCATCATCTGGCCTCTCCACCCCTATCAGCATACTCTGAATTACTGCTAGCAAGAACTTATACTGTGGGGATTCCTGAGTTCCAAAAACACAATACAAGACCACTTCTTGCAGCAAATAATGGGTCCTTCAGTCTGTGATCGCATCTCCCTACATCATTTCCGCGACACACACACACACACACACACACACTTGCATCTGCGTACATCATTTCCTCCATTACACACACACACACACAATCTCAAGAAAGTACAGTTGTGTGTACACTTACCATAAATGTAGACGTTCGGGTGTAGTCACTGTTGCAGTCATTACATTTGGGTTATCTACTTGCAGGTAGCCCTCAGTTGGCCTGATTAACCAAGTCTTGGGTCCTGCATCGGTTGCTGTCCCTTCTTCCATGACGTCAAGTCGTCATGGGTATAAAACCTGCAGCCGACACCATTACATCAGTTTTTCTTGCCACAGATGTCAAATGCCCCCCTTAATGGGAAGAAATTAAATATAAAAGTATAAGGATATACCACCAACAAAAAAAGCAAATACACCAAAAAGGCTTTTAAGCATAGTAAAGGAAAGTAGAGGTATAGCCAAACGAAGTTAGGGGGCTGGAGGGAGGATAACCAGGACTGCAACAGTGAATACACTCGAACATCTACATTTATGGTAAGTGTACATAACTGTACTATGTTCTTCGTGTTTCACTGTTGCAGTCATTACATTTGGGTTGAGTCCCAAAGCTATGGTTGGGGGGGCTGGAGCTAAATAGCATTAGGAGCGGCTATGAGGCCCTGCAGAACTGCAGTGGCAAAGCCTGCCCTGGATTTAGAGTAAAGAGGCAGATTGTAGTGTTTTGTACAGGTATGCACTGAACTCCAAGTAGCACAGCAGCCTCCAAAATGTCTTTGGTTGGTACTCCCCTGAGAAAGGCTGCAGAAGTGGCTGCGATCATTACATTTGGGTAGATTTCCAAATATATGATTGGGAGGGGGAATTTAGATAGCATAACGACCAGCTATAAGGACTGCAGTGGCAAAGCCAGCTCTGGATTTAGAGAAAACTGTCAAATGACAATGCTTGGTGAAAGTATGTACAGAACTCCAGGTAGCAGCTTCTAGGATGTCCCTAGTAGGGATGCCCCTGAGAAAGGCTGTAGAGGTAGATGCAGCCCTGGTGGAGTGAGGTCTGATTCCCTGGGGGATAGGTTTTCCATGGTGCTTATAGCAGAAATAAATGCAATGGCCTATCCATTTAGAAATGGTTTGCTTTGAAATAGCCTTCCCCTCTGCTCCTGCAGCAAATGCAACCAGCAGCTGTTCAGTTTTCCCTTGAGATTTAGTCATGTCCAAGTAGAATCTAAGTTGTCTGTGCACATCTAAGGAATGCAGTACCTGTTCCCCTTTGTTCTGTGGATTGGGAAAGAATGTTGGCAAATGAATGGACTGATTAAGAGCCACACTGGATACCACCTTGGGCATGAAGAATGGACTGGTTCTGAGGGACACCCTGTCCGCATGAAAGATGATGAAAGGCTCCACTGCCATAAGGGCCTGTAATTCAGATGCCCTTCTAGCTGAAGTGATTGCTAAAAGGAAAGCTGTTTTCCAAGAAAGAAATTTTAAGTCTGCAGTAGCAGCTGGCTCGAAAGGAGGTAGAGTGAGTTTCTCCAAAACAAAGTTAAGGTCCCAGGCTGGGGTTGGATCTCTTCTGGGAGGTCTCAAATTTTTGGCCCCTCTGAGGAACTGCTTGAGCAGTGGATGAGAGAAGAGGGGAGGTTATGTGCTACAATGAGCTGAAATGGCTGAGGCGTGGATTTTAACGGAGAAAAAAGACAGGCCCTTGTGAAGCATCTCAGTTAAGTATTCTAAAATGTGAGGTAAATTGGGCGCTGCTGTGCTCATCCCTTGAGATTGGTTCCAGGCACAGAATCTTTTCCATTTTTCAGCATAAGATTTTCTAGTACTAGGCCTCCTTGCCTCTAAAATGATATCCATCACAGGTTTACTGAGAGATGGTAAAGGAGAGATTATGTAATTAGCCAGGCAGCAAGGTTCAGTGTTAGAAGCTGTGGGTACAGAATCTGGTTCTCCTGCTGAGACAACAGGGAAGGAGAGTCTGAGGCAGACGCCATGGGGATAAACATGACACTGCGCAGGAGGGGGAACCAGTGTTGGCGCGGCCAGTCTGGAGCAATCAAAATCATCCTTGGTGTGTACTGTTTGATTTTTAGTAGTACTTTGGAGAGCAGAGGCAGAGGGGGGAAGGCATAGACTGATATGTTTTTCCATCTGAAGGACAGAACATCCACTTTCCAGGCTTGTTTGTGGGGAGTCCTTGTGCAAAATTTGTCCAATTGGTAGTTCTGGGGAGAGGCAAACAGGTCTATATCTGGGCTCCCCCATTTGCTTGTCAACATGTTGAAAATCCTTGGTTCCAGTTTCCACTCGTGTGGGTCCATGAGGTTTCTGCTTAGTCTGTCTACCAGTATATTTAATTTTCCCAGCAGGAATTGAGCTTGTAACTGCACTTGGTAGCTCAAGGCTGTGTTCCACAATGCCATGGGCTAGTCTGCAGAGGGAGTAAGAATGTGTATCCCACTGCTTGTTTATGTACCACATAACAGTGGTGTTGTCCGCCTTTACCATTAGTTGTCCTGGAAGAATGTGGCCCTTGAAGGCTGTCAGAGCATTCTGTACAGCAAACATTTCTTTTTGATTGATATGCAGGTACATTTGACTTGGGTTCAATTTGTCCTGAATGCACTTCCCTGCTAGGTGAGCCCCCCATGCATAGGCTGATGCGTCTGTTGTTTGGGTTTGGGCAGCAGGGGGTGGTGTGAAAGGTAGTCCCTTGTTTTGGTGGCAGGCCTCTGCCCACCAAAGGAACTCTAGGCGTAGGCAAGGTATGATAGGAATCATTGCTTTTCGATCCTGAGAATGTTGAAACCATAGGCTTTTTAGATACCACTGTAGTTTCCTCATATGCAGTCTTGCATATGGAATAAGAAGAATGCAGGAGGCCATGAATCTCAAGGCTTGCAGTATTTGTCTTGCAGATAGCAGGGTTTTTGTGGCCACTTGTTTGAAGTAGGTTGTCAAATTAATTTGTTTCTCTGGCGTGAGGTAAGCCATCTGGGAAGTTGTACTCAAGCTTGCTCCCAGGAATATAATTTGTTGACAGGGTACCAGGTGTGATTTCTTTTAGTTTATCGTGTACCCCAGACAAGTTAGAACCCTTTGTACAAAGGTCAGACGATTCAAAAGTATATACTGGCTTTCTGCCTGAATTATAGACAATCGTCCAGGTATGGGTACATTTGAATATTTCTTTGCCTGCAAAATGCAATAACTGGCGCTAGGCACTTTGTGAATACCCTGGGCGCAGTAGATAAACCAAAGGGCAGTGCAGAGAACTGATAGTGCATGTAGCCTGCTTTGAAGCGTGGGTATCTTCCGCAAGACTCCCTGATTGGGATGTGCAGGTATGCTTCTTTTAAATCTAGAGTTGCCAACCAGGCATGTTTAGGTTCATAGGTAGGTACTAGGCTATCTGCCAGAGGGCATTTATAAGCCTAGCCAGAGTGTGTCGGCTTTCGCTGCCTCATTAATTAATTAACTGATCCTCTGTCAAGCAGAGCCAATGAAGTGATCCCAGAGGTGTATTTTCTGTTACCCATCCACTCGTCAAGGTTTCTCTTGAAGAGTGTTAGTGAGGGGCTCTGCCTGATGCAATCTGGAATTTTGTTCCAAAGCATGGGGAGTCTCTGTGACAGGAATCTATCCCTCCAGTATGTTCTATTTATTGTTGTGGAGAGGTTTAGCTCACTAGAGCGCATGGCTCACACTGACTTGGATTTCTTTAGGTGGAGCATGTCCATCAATTCTGAGTTGGACATGGCTTTGTAAGTCAGGCAGAGATCACCTCTGAGTAAGCGATTATGCCACGAAATACAGCCGGAGTTTTTTCAGTAGGGCTGCATAGGACATATGTTTGAGGCCAGTAATCCTCTTGGTGAGGTACTTTTGTGGTCTTTCCAGCTGTTGGAAGTGTCTTGTGAGGTACATCCCAAATGGGGCATTGTACTCTATGATGTGTCTCATGAGTGACGAGCAGAGGGGCACTATAACCTCTTTATTTCTAGATGCGAACCCTTTTGTAATTAGATGGGCCACATAGAAGGATTTCCTAACTACTTTGGCAATATGATTTTCAAAGGAGAGATTACAATCTACCTGGGTCCCCAGATCTCTTATTACCTCTTCTGTATTAAGGGAGCTGCCATCTATGTGGTAATTCGTGGGTGTTTTGTTTTTCCCAAAAGGGATGACTATGCATTTTTTGGCATTTAGCCTGAGGCCATGACTTTGACACCAGGTGTCCGTCTCAGTAAGGCAGTTTTGGAGGATGTCCATGTCAGCCGGAAAGTCAATTATGACTCCCAGTTTGCAGTCATCAGCAAACTTGGGTTAGCCATAGTCCTCCTGTGTTTGTCTGTACTTCTGAGAAGTATATGCCGAACAGTAGGGGTCCCATGACCGAGCCTTGCGGGACACCACTTGTGAATGGTTTAGAGTCGGACTTGGAGCCCGCTATTTTTACCGTGTGAGTTCTGTCTGTAAGCTAGTTGGCAACCCATCTCGTGACATAGGGGTTTACGTTCAGGCTGGTGAGTTTTTCTGTAATACTCGAGTGGGGAATGGTGTCGAAAGCCTTGGCGAGGTCAAGGTAGGCTGTGTGAACCACCTTTCCCTAGTCTATGGCCTTGGTGACTGTCTCAAAGAAGTCAACCAGGTTTAGTAGGCATGATCTACCTTTAACAAAGCCAAACTGGGTCGGGTCAAGTGTTTGGAGGTTCCCAATGTCTTTGCTAATGAGTTCCATGATGATGCGCTCCATAGCCTTGCAGACCAGGCTAGTCAGGCTTATAGGGCGATAGTTACCAGGGTCAGTTGTGGCACCTCCTTTGTGGAGAGGAATAACCGTTGCTGTGCGCCATTCTATGGGCACGTAGCCTGTGGAGAGGCTGAGGTTGAACAGCGTGTTTAGGTGGGGGTTAGCTCGTTCTGTAGGTCGTGCAAGACGCAGCCTGGGACACCATCTGGTCCCATTGACGGTGTGTTTTTGGCTTTTGAAAGGACCGTTTTCACCTGTGAGTCTGTGATTTTTGGGACACTACACTTTTCCGGTATTGTTGTGGGCCCTTTTGGAGGTGAGAGGGGGGTGAAGTTTGCACTGAATCTATCTGCCAGGATGTTGGCAATATCAGTAGGTTCAGTATATTTTGTGCTATTTTGCACTAGTTCAGTGCATATCTGCGAGTTGCCACTTAGATTCTTAACATAGCTAAAGAAGGCTTTGTGGTTATCTTTTGAATCCTTGGCTATTTTTCTTTCGAAGTTAGCCTTGGATGATTTCATGAGGGACCTTAGTTTCTTACTGATACTGATCAGGGATTTGCTTTTTTTCTGAACTAGTTTCCTCCTTCTATTGTATAGCCTGTTTATTGCAAGGGTCCACCAAACTGGTTTCCTTCTCTTAGAGGAGTGAGTCTTGGTTTTGCTAGGGATGGCAGGTTCTCATAGAGTGCATTTGTAAAGGTTTCTGCATCTTGGGCAGCATTATTTTTTTGCGTGGGGGCTATGAAACTTGCCACCTCTGTCTTACGTAAGGTGAAGTTTGCTTTAGAAAAGTTTTTTACTGTGGTTTCCTTAGTTGGGGGTGGTGGTGGGGTGTGGACATCCAGAGTGATTAGTTTATGGTCTGATCTAACCAGTGACTGGTTGACCTCCGGTGTGGAACACCTGTCGCCCATGTTGGTGATGACCAGGTCCAATATGTTTTCACCTCTGGTAGGGGTGTTTACCAGCTGATCCAGGGCGTGTGAGTTGGTGAATTCCAGGAAGCGCTGGGCCTGGAAATTTGTACTCTAGTAGTTTTCCCACTGAATGGTAGGGTAATTGAAATCACCCAATATCAGGGTGTTCGGTAGGACCTTCATGTTTTCCAGCGTCTCTAGAAAGGTGGAGTGGTGGTCCTCGGTCATGGAGGGTGATCTGTAGCAGGCCACAATTTGCACTGAAGATTTGCCCGATGTTAGCTGCACATGGATGATCTCAGAGGTATCATGCTGCGCTACTAAAGTACAGTTGTGTACAATTACCATAAATGTAGATGTTCGAGTGTATTCACTGTTGCAGTCACTGCATTTGGGTAATCTGCTGGCAGGTTGCCCTCAGTCGGCCTGAATTCCAAAGTCTTGGGTCCTGCGTCGGTTGCTGTCTCGTCAGGGGTATAAAACATGCAGCCGATGCCATTTTCTTTAGTTTTTCTTGCCCCGGTGTCAGGTGCCCCCAAAAAGGTAGCACAAATATATACATATATATACATATATATATATATATATATATATATATATATACATGCAGCAATATAAACTTTACCTTCATCTACAAGCAAATACACCACATAGGTTGTAGAAGATAGAGAAGGAAAGATAAACTCCAGAATGACAGGGGGATGGTGGGAAGGTAACCTGGACTGCAACAGTGAATACACTCGAACATCTACATTTATGGTAATTGTACACAACTGTACTATGTTCTTTGTGTTTCACTGTTGCAGTCATTACATTTGGGTAGAATCCCAAAGCTATGGTTGGGGGGGCTGGAGCTAAACAGCATTAGGAGCGGCTATAAGGCCCTGCAGAACTGCAGTGGCAAAGCCTGCTCTGGATTTAGAGTAAAGAGGCAAATGATAATGCTTTGTAAAGGTGTGAACAGAACTCCAAGTAGCAGCCTCTAGAATGTCTTTGGTTGGTACTCCCCTTTGAAAGGCTGCTGAAGTAGCTGCAGCTCTGGTGGAATGAGACCTAATGCTCTTGGGCACAGGTTTACCATGGTGTAAGTAGCAGAAACGGATGCAGTGGCTTATCCACTTTGAAACTGTCTGCTTTGAAACAGCCTTGCCCTCTGATCCTGCAGCATATGTCACTAGTAATTGCTCAGTTTTTCTTAGAGCTTTAGTCCTGCTTAAGTAGAATTTTAGTTGTCTGTGTACGTCCAAGGAATGCAGAATTCTCTCCCCCTTGTTCTGCAGATTTGGATAAAAGGTTGGCAGATGAATTCTTTGGTTAAGGGTCACACTGGAAACCACCTTAGGCATAAAAGTAGGATTTGTCCTCAGAGATACCCTGTCTGGGTAAAATATGATAAAAGTCTCTATAGCCATGAGGGCCTGTAGCTCTGAAACTCTTCTTGCTGAAGTAATTGCTAGAAGCAGAGCTGTTTTCCATGATAAGAACTTTATATCAGCGGTAGCAGCTGGTTCAAATGGAGGCAGAGTGAGCTTTTCCAACACATAATTGAGGTCCCATGCAGGCAATGGTGATCTTCTAGGAGGCCTAAAATATTTGGCTCCTCTAAGATACTGCTTTAGTAAAGGATGAGAAAAGATTGGTGGGCCCTGTATTGTAATGAGATGAAATGGCAGAGGCATGCATTTTAATTGATGAGAAAGATAGGCCTTTGTCAAGCATCTCAGTTAAGTATTGCAATATCTGAGGAATATTTGGTTCTGCTGTATCAGTTCCTTGTGCTTGATTCCAAGCACAGAATCGCTTCCATTTGTCAGCATAAGATTTTCTAGTACTAGGCCTTCTGGCTTCCAAAATGACATCCATCACAGCTTTACTGAGAGGTGTTGTTTGTATGACTACATGATCAGCCAGATTCAGAGTCTGTAGTTTATTGTGCAGGATCTGATTGTTTTGCTGGGACAGTAGTTGTGGTCTTTGAGGCAAGGTCCAAGCTGGGTATTGAGACAAGTTCCTTAGGATTGGGTACCAGTATTGGCGGGGCCAGTCCGGGGCAAATAGTAGCATCTTTGATTTCTATTGTCTGACTTTTAGGAGGACCTTGGGGAGAAGAGGCAGAGGAGGAAAGGTGTAAACTGAAAACTAAAAGGATACGGCGTCCACTTTCCATGCTTGTCTATGATAAGTCCTTATGCAGAATCTTTTCAATTGATAATTTTGAGGAGAGGCAAATAGATCTATGTCTGGGCTCCCCCATTTCTCTGATATCATGCTGAAGACTTGTGGATTTAGTTTCCACTCGTGAGGGTCCATAAGGTTTCTGCTTAAATTGTCTGCCAGAGCATTTTGTTTTCCTGGCAGGAATTGAGCTTGAAGATGTATTTGGTAGGTCAAAGCTGTGTTCCACAGTGCCATGGCTAATCTGCAGAAGCGGTATGAGTGTGTGCCCCCTTGCTTGTTTACATACCACATGACTGTGGTGTTGTCCGTCTTTATCAGTAGTTGACCTGGATGAACTAAGTCCTTGAAGGCGGATAGGGCATTTTAAACAGCTAGCATCTCTTTCTGGTTGATATGCAGATGCATTTGTTTTGGTGACCATATGCCCTGAATGCATCTTCCTGCCATGTGGGCCCCCCAGGCATAATCTGATGCGTCTGTTGTCATGGTCTGGCTGGCAGGGGGTAGAGTGAATGTCTGTCCCATGTTTAGGTGACATGCCTTTGCCCACCATAGAAACTCCTGTTGCAGGCAGGGAATGACAGGAATCATTGTTTCCAGACTGTGAGAATGTTGACTCCATAAACTTTTTAGGTACCACTGAAGTTTCCTCATACGCAGTCTTGCATAAGGAATCAGTAGTATGCAGGATGCCATGAAGCCCAGAGCCTGCAGAATTTGTCTTGCAGAAGACCGAGTTTTGTTGCCATCAGTTTGAAGTAAGTAGTCAGTTGCCTTGCTTGTCTGGCGTGAGGTAAGCCATCTGGGCAGTTGTATTCAAGCTTGCACCCAGGAATGTTATCTTTTGAGAGGGTACCAGTTGTGATTTCTTTTCGTTTATTGTGTACCCTAGGCATGTTAGAAGCCTTTTCACAAACGCCAGGTGTCAAAGAAGAATGTCCTTGTTCTCTGCTTGAATGAGGCAGTCGTCCAAGTAAGGATATATTTGTATACTTCTTTGTCTGCAAAATTCAAGTACTGATGCCAGGCACTTTGTGAAGACCCTGGGCGCAGTAGATAAGCCAAAGGGCAGTGCAGAAAATTGGTAATACATTAAGCCAGCCTTGAATCTGAGGTATCTTCTGCACGATTGTCTTATTGGGACATGCAGGTATGCCTCTTTTAGGTCTAAAGTCACCAGCCAAGCATTCTTGCCCATCATGGCCAGAAGCTGCAGCAAAGTCAGCATTTTGAATTTTGGAATGTCAAAGTATGTGTTCAAAAACTATAAATCCAGTATTGGCCGCCAAGCCTTGTCCTTTCTGGGTACCAAGAACAGTGTGGAGTAAAAACCTCGTCCTTTTTCCTGTTTTGGTACTGTCTGAATGGCCCCCATATCCATGAGGGACATAACCTGTTTCTGTGCCTCTGCCCACTGATTTTTTGGCAGATCTGGCCAACCATTTGCCATTGGCAGAGTGTGGAAATGGAATCTGTATCCCTGTGATACGATGTTTAGTACCCATTTGTCCTGGGTTATTAACTGCCAATGTTGAGCAAAAAGTACTAATTTTCCCCCTATGAGTGGTGCCAAAAGATAAATGCTTGGTGAAGGCAGAGGGAAGTCATTGGGATTGCTTTCTGTAGGTTTGCGCTTTATCTCCTCCAGATTTGGAGGTGAAAGCGCCCCACTGCTTTGACCTGTATGAATCTTGCGCCTGGTATCAGGAACCCTTAAGAGCGTCTGGATTTGCACTTTGAGCTCTGTCTGACACAGGAAAGGATCAATTTTCGGTAGGCCAGTGTCTACTGAATCTTGGTGGCTGCACTTGTAAGAAGTCTTTAACAGTTTGCATAGACTTAGCTTTGTCTTCCATTTTCTTTAAAACGTCTTCAGACTTAATACCAAACAGAGAATCATACTGTAAAGGTGCATCTAGCAATTTAGCTTTAACATGATCAGGTAAATTTTGTTCCTTAACCAGGCATGCCTCCTAATCACAGATCCAGTTACTGCGGCCCTGCAGGAGACCTCTAAGGAATCAAAACCACATTGCAAAGTATGCTTTCCAACTTGTTCAGCTGCATGCAATAATTCCTGCACATTCTGAAATCAACATCATTTTCTGTTTCAGCAATCCCATAACATGTTGTTGGTACTTAAGCATATGAAATTGACAGTTTAAGGCCCTGATTGCCAAGGTTGCAGAAGTATAAACCTTTTTTTTCCCATCTGTCCAGTGCCCTTGAATCTCTGTCAGAGGGGGTAGGATTTTTGGCTGTTGAGGCCTTAACTCCCTTTGGACCCTGTGAAATAGTTTCAGGATCAGCAACAGGGTTTCTAAATAAAAAATTGTGTGAGTCAAGGACCCTGTAATATCTGTCAGGCTTACTGGGAGCTGGAGGTAAGGAGTCAGGGGACAAGCTTGACTCCAAAAATACATCATCCACAATGTCTAAAACAGGGGGAATGGCTAAAGGCCTGTGCTGAGGGAGAAGAAGGAAATCCCTGAGCCTCTTTTTTTGATTCTGAGAAGTTTTGACTCTCCCACTGAAAATCCTCCCTCAAAGTATGCAAGGTTTCTCCAAATAAATAGTCCTCAGGAGGAGATGTAGATGGAATAGACTCCTCAGCATCAGAATCCTCATAGGGAGGTATAGATAATTCCTGATCAGGAGAGGAATCAGAAGAAATAGAAACCTGATCTGAAGATTCATAATCAGTGTCTTGCCTAGGCCTCTTATCAGGAGGGGGATGGGTACCCCTGATCAAGGTAATAAGGTCTTCGGCCATTTTGATCATCTGTTTTTTAGGTATAGAGGCCTGTGCACATGGCTCATGCGTCATTTTTTTTAGTTTTAGAAGTTGCTTTTGTCTTTGGTTTTGCAGCTGTCGTCGGTTTGATATACAAATCTTGAGGTTTGAATACACCCTCAGAAGCCAGTGCCTGCTCAGCGGCTCCGGACCCATCCGAGGGATATACATCCTTCAATCCAATACCTTGAGTATCTTGTGGCATGCTTGACTCCACATGGGTGTCAGTAGAGGCCTGCGACTCGAAGGTAGCGGGTATCAGGGGCTGCGAAAGTGCCTCACTGAGTACCGGCGAACCAGAGACTGGCTTAGGAGAAGCTTCGTCGTCTGTTTTGGATCTCGACTGTCTTTCTCTGTCCTTTTTTTTGCATTTTTTATGTACTCCGGTAGTCGGATTACTATCCAACGACATTTCTGGGTAGTTAAATCTATTTCCAAAATACTTTGATGCAAAAATATACAGACGCTTAATAGTGCGTTGGTTAAATCTAGCACAAAACCGACAGCCAGGCACGTTGTGATCAGGGCCTAGGCAAGGAATACAGTATAAATGGAAATGCTTATGAGGTACTTGCTTCCCACAAGTAATACAATTATTAACTTTTTCTGACATCGATAAAAAGCAAGAAAAAAGTTTCCCCAATGGGGTACTTAGCTTTAGTGAAGACTTTGGTTCTGAAACTCAAACTCGAATATTTCAGTAGTCAGCCGATTGGCACTTGTGAAATGCTTCTGCTTCGGGCAGCATGCGGCAAGAAAGACTAAAGAAAATGGCGGCGGCTGCATGTTTTATACCCCTGACGTCATGGAAGAGGAGACAGCAACCAAAGCAGGACCCAAGACTTTGGAATTCAGGCCGACTGAGGGCAACCTGCCAGCAGATTACCCAAAGCAACAGTGAAACATGAAGAATATCCTGGAGGTGTAGGTATTCTTAAAGAATATGGATACACCCCCCTCCTTTTGTGTTTTGGTCCGTGTTCTGTGGCCAAAACGTGTGGTATAAGTTGTAGCCCAGTAGTGCTGGGGTGCTCTCGGGAGCCTTGAACCAGGTTTCAGTTACTGCGCAGATGTCGAAATTCTCCATACTGAGAAGTGCTTCGAGCGTGTGCATTTTGAGATTTAAACTCCTGGCATTGATTAGCATAACCCTCAGTTTTTTTGTTAATTGTGCTGTTTATGGAGGTGGGTTTGACTTTTGAGCCTTGCCTAAAAAAGGCACTATGGGGGCAGCAAGAGCCTTGGCCAGTATTTGAAAGCCTAGGGATGACAGGTGCAAGCCGTCTCTTGCGAAGCAACGCGGCTTGTCGAGCATGTCGTCTCAGGCTGACAAGACACTGGATCCCCTTTGAATGACACCAGAAGCTTAGCCAATTGTTGAAATTGATCATTTTTTTTCTTTATACTGAGGTATCATTCTTGGTGAGGGCAGGATGCTACTCAGGGTCAGGGTCATACCAGCCTGGGCTGCATGATCAGAGAGCTCTTCCATGTCTCTCTTCATGTAGTCCAGGCAAGTACGTCTCAGGTCATTCACACCAACATGAGCAATGACAGAGTCATATTTGTACTTGTTCTGGAGTGACCTGACTGCTTGTGTTATGTAGCGGATTCTGGCTCCTGACAGGCAGATAACAGTAACCTTCTGCTTGTCCAGCCTAGTGAGTGGGACGTCAGTGTGCCTGACTATACAGTCACCTATTACTAGTGTGTTAGGTATGTTATTTAGCCTTAAGGGCAGTGATTGTGCGGCACACTGATTTTGTTTTTTATGTGTTGTCTGGTTTGTGATGGGAAGTGCAGGTTGTTTGGGTGTCTGCTTTGGAGGTCTCTGATGCATTTGCAGGTTTTTGTTTAGAGCCTCTAAGTATGATTTTGTGTATTTTTGCCAGTGCTGTTTTAGTAGGTCTGTGTGCAGCTGGAGGTGTGGTGCAAGGTTTTAACCTTCTCCTCTTGACTGTATGTTCCAGTCTTGGGTGGACTTTTTTGTACTCTTATGACAGAAGTTGAGCAGTTAAATGCGTCCATTTCACAGGATTTATTATTTAATGAATGGGAATCTTTTTTTCACAAACAATATGAATGGGTGGAAAAAAACTGTCATAAGCAGTTTGAAAGGAAATGTAAAAAACTACAAAGGGATTTAAAACAATATCAGAACAATTCAGCTTACAAATGGGATGTTCACAAAAGGGAACCATATAAGATGCAGAATAGGAAAAAGATATTTGGTTCTAGACAGGAAGGGGATGGTGAACATTACAACCATAGGAGGGATAACAATTTTTTAGGTGGAACGGATTATCGACATGGAATAGGGGGGAGACAGGAAGCAATGGAAAACAGGAATTGGCGGGAAAAGAGAGATTTGAATGTGGTAAGGCGGTAATGGTAGAAAACCCCATTGTGTATCATAACATTGTACATTCAAGTATGGGGGATTTTAGTGTGTACAATTACACAGACTTTAAATTAGACAATGGACATTTTAGTCTTTTTGCAAAAGGAATGAAATATGTTCCTAATTCTAAAAGTAATATTGTGGATTATATTGTAGAATTGAAGGTGTACATGTGGAAATTAAATTTAGCTGCCTTTTTTCACGAGAACAATAGAACTGTGGCTATTGAAAAACCATTTAGAAAAAAAAGCACATTTATTCCACCGATGAATCCCACCTTGGCTACATTTGACAAAGTAGTCACAGATGAAATATATAAAGCTATTAACGAAGTTAATAACAAGAAAATGTCTTTTAACTTAACAAAAATTGAGTACAACTCTCTCAAACAACTTCAGGAAAACAACCAAATTAGAATTATGAAACCAGACAAAGGGGGAGGGATAGTTTTGTACAATCAACTAGAATATGTGAACAAAATACATTCCATTTTACTCAATTCAGGTAATTATGAGATAGCATCTCTGAATGAAGTAACTATTGGATATCACAAAATTGATTTATTATTAGATGATAGAATTGATGCAGAACTATATGAATTTTTACAGGTAAAATATCCAGTTATAGCAACCATGGTAGGGATACCTAAAATCCACAAAAATCTTATGGATCCCCCATTCAGACCTATTATATCAGGGAACAAGTCTAAAACCTTTCCTTTTGGTCAGGTGATAGATAGATGGTTAAAAAATATATACAGTAAAATAAACCATATTATCATTGATTCCTGGGACTTTTTGTCTAGGTTGACTCAGGACATATTTAGTAACGATATTATATTTGTTACAATTGATGTAACTGAATTATTTTCATGCATCCCGGAAGAAGACGGTATCAGTAGATTTGAGAACAGCATTCAAAAATATAGTGGACTCCATTGGGACAAAATCCAATTAATTTTGGATTTTATGGAGGTTGTATTGAAGAACAACTTTATTTTTTATGAAGGAGAATATTATAGACAGAAAAATGGTGTTGCAATGGGGGCAGCGTGTGCGCCCATGTTCGCAAATCTAGTCTTATTGAATTGGGAGGAACAATATATATTACAAGGTAAATGGAATTCATATATTAAAAGTTATGTACGATTTTTGGATGACATTTTTATGTTGTGGACAGGTTCTAAGGATGAGTTAAATCAGTTTATTGACTACATAAATGGAACTACAGAATACTTAAAATTTACTTATAATTTTAATAGTAATGGGATTTCATATTTGGACATCTATGTTTACACAGACAATGGTCACTTTGCCTCTAAAATTTATAGAAAAAACACGTTTAGTAACAGCTATTTAGAATATTCAAGTTGCCACCCATATAAACAAAAAGCAAGTATTATTAAGGGGCAGTGTATAAGGGCAGCTAGGATGACATCCGAACTAGCTGAGATGTTGGTGGAACTTAACTTTATAGGGAATATGTTTTTAAACAGGGGTTATCCCAGATCCCTAGTAAATGACACCATTAGTTATGTTAGGCCTGAATGGGGCAAAAAATACAAGCCGATATTAGGCAGTGGAAAGGGAAGTTCACTTAAGAAAGTGAACCAACCTAATGAATCCAATAATGCTTATAATCGGTCTTGCATTATAAAATACGGACATTTTGACAAGGAAGTTAGAAAAATTATTGGCAATAACTGGAACATTTTAAAATCTGATGACAACATTTATAAGTTATTGGGTGAACAGCCTTCCTTTGTATACAAAACAGGTTTTAGTCTTAAAAGGTTGTTTGAAATGAGGAAAGGCTCTACTGTACAGAAAAGGATGGGGAGGGGTACACACAAATGTGGTAATTGTAACCAGTGTTGGGCCATTATGGAAACTACGAAGATGAAATTAGGGAATACAAATCAGACTGTGGTATATTTTCAAAATGGTAATTGTCGTACCCAACACATGGTTTATTTAGCTAAGTGCACCACATGTCCCTGCTATTATGTGGGGAAAACAGATAGATGCCTTAGAAATAAGATATATGACCACACATATTGTATAAAGAAAAGGGATGATACTAATGCCTTGTACAGACATCTATCAAACAGTCAAGGATGTAAAGAATTCAAATTTGCCATTATAGAACAAATTAAGGGAAACTCTAGAGGGGACAACATTACTAGGAAATTGAATGAGAGGGAGTCCAAATGGCAGATTTTGTTGAATTCCACTACCCACTCTGGTTTAAATGATGCTATATCAGTAAAGGCTATATTAGAAGCCAAAGGGTGAGGTGGAGAAAAGTTTATCAACTATTATTTTATGGTATTTTAAGTGCATTTTTTAGCATATTTATTGTTGTAGTAATATCAGTTAATGTTAGGTAAGATTTTATATGTAAGAATGTCATGGTATTTGTGACTTTAAGAAGGTAAACACTGCCAGTAATTGCTTAATTGAAGTGTTAATTGTATAGTATTTATAAATCACTAGGAGACGTTGCTGAGATGTTCTGATAAAGTCAATGCAATTGATGAAAGCGCTTAACCTTTTTTGTTTTTATATTAAGTTTTAATAAAATTGTGATTACTTATACATTTTTGTGCAACGTGTGGCAGTGCTTTCAAATCCATTAACCCTTTTCCAGTGGTGTGAACAGTTAATTGTTGTTGTGGAGACAGCTTAGCTTCCAGTTTTGGCTGTATAATTGCCTAGCATAGGAAGTAATTGGTGAAGAGTCAGCATCTTGAATTTTGGAATCTCCAAAAAGGTGTTTAGAGTAGCCGCCATGAATTGTCTTTTCTGGGTACCAGGAAAAGTCTCGAGTAGAAACCTTGTCCCTTTTCCTCTTCTGGTACCAGCTGAATAGCCCCCATGCTTAAGGGAGAAAGTACTTGTTTCTGGGCCTCTGCCCACTAATTTGGGGGTAGGACCGGCCACCAGCTTGGAGTTGGTAACGTGTGGAAGTGAAATCTGTATCCCTGGGACACTATATTTAAAACCCATTTGTCCTTGGTAATGAGTTCCCAATTCTTTGCATGAAGAGCAATCTTTCCCCCTAAAGGGGCAGTCAGTTGATAAGTGCTTGGAAATTTTAAAAGGAAGTCATTGAGACAGTTTACCATAGGGGGGAGTCTTATTACTCCCAGATTTGGCAGTGGAGCCCCCCCCCCCCCACTGCTTAGTCCCAAGTGGCCCCTGGGACTGAAACCTGGGGTTTTTGCTATGTCTGGATTTGGCTTGAGAAGACCTGGCAGGGGGTGGAAAGGACCAATTCTTAGAGGGCCAGTGCCTACTAAATATAGGAGGCTGGACTTGTAAGAAATCTTTAACAGTTTGCATAGATTTAGCTTTATCTTCCATCTTTTTAAGAACTTCCTCAGCCTTGTTGCCAAACAGGCGGTCCTGGTTTAAGGGAGCATCCAACAATTTAGCTTTAACATGATCAGGCAAAGATTGCTCCTTAAGCCAAGCATGCCTTCTGAGCACAGACCCAGTAACAGCAGCCCTGCAAGGGGCATCTAATGAATCAAAACCACATTGCAAAGTATGTTTTCCAACTTGTTCAGCAGAATGCATTAAATTCTGTAATTCTTTATTTTCCACACAGTCAGGAATCAGCATCATTTTCTGTTTAAGCAGTCCAATAACATGTTGGTGATACTTTAACATATGAAACTGGCAGTTTAAAGCCCTAATGGCCAAGGATGCAGAAGTTTAAACCTTCTTACCTCATCTATCCAGCGCCCTGAAGTCTCTATCAGAAGGGGTAGGATTTTTAGCAGTAGAAGCCTTAATGCCCTTGGGCCCCTGTGAAATAGTCTCTGGATCTGCAATAGGATTTTTAAAAAGGAATTTGTGGGACTCAGGGACCCTGTAGTATCTGTCAGGTTTTCTGGGAGCAGGAGGCAAGGAACCAGGGGCCAAACTAGATTCCGAAAAAGCATCATCAACAATGTCTAGTACAGGAGGAATAGCTAAAGGCCTATGCTGAGGTAGGACAAGGAAATCCCTAAGCCTCTTTTTTGAATCGCAACAATCTTTGCTTTCCCGGTGGAAATGCTCCCCTAGAGTATGTAAGGTTTCCCCAAAAGAAAAATCCACAGGAGGGGAAGCAGAGGGAATGGAGTCCTCTGCATCAGAATCTTCATAAGTAGATAAGGGCAAATTCAGATCATCAGAAGAATCAGAAAAAACAGAATCCTGATCATAAGATTCATTACCAACTTCAGTCCTAGGCCTCTTAGAAGGGGGGGGGGGTTGGCTACCCCTAATTAGAGTTAATAGATCTTCAGCCACTCTTATCATTTGTTTTTTAGGCATAGATACCTGAGCATGTGGTCTGGGCGTCGTTTTTTTAGGAATGGTTTAAGATTTAGGCGTAAGTAAAGAAGGAGGCGTCTGTTTAATATGCAAGTCCGTAGGCCTGAATACACCCTCAGAAGCCAGTGCCTCCAGGCTCATCCAAGGTAGAGACATCCGCGGGTTCCATAGCTGAAGCATCTCGCGGCATACCGGACTCCAAATGGGTCTCAGTAGAGGCCTGCGAATCAGAAGTAGCAGGTATCAGAGGCTGCGAAAGCGGCTCACTGAGTACCCGCAAACTGGCGAGTGACTTAGGAGAAGCGTCATCGGCAGTTTTGAACCTCAGCGGCCTGTCTCTGTCTTTATCTTTGCGTTTTTTCAGAATACCGGTAGTCGGATGGCTAACAGACGACATTTCTGGATAATTAAACCGAGAATCGAAATATTTAGAGGTGAAAATATACCAACGACGGATAATGCGTTGATTAAATAAAGCACAAAACCAACAGCAAGGTACGTCGTGGTCAGGGCCTAGGCAAAGAATACAGTACGAATGAAAATCTTTATGGGGTATTTGCTTTCCACAAGTAATGCAATTATTAAGTTTTACTGACATCGGTAAGGAGCAAGAAAAAGTTTCCCCAACGGGGTACTTAGCTTTAGTTGAAGACTTCGGTTCTGAAACTCGAAAATGAAAATTTCAGGAGTCGGCTGACCGGCACTTGCGGACTACTACTGCTTTGGGCACCGCACGGCAAGAAAGACTGATGTAATGGCGTCGGCTGCATGTTTTATACCCCTGACGACCTGACGTCATGGAAGAAGGGACAGCAACTGACGCAGGACCCAAGACTTTGTTAATCAGGCCGACTGAGGGCTACCTGCAAGCAGATAACTAAAATGTAATGACTGCAACAGTGAAACACAAAGAACATCACAACACAAGACTGCTTCTTGCAGCAAATAATGGTTTCTGCAGTCTATGATTGCATCTCCCTACATCATTACACACACACACACACACACACACACACACACACACACACACACACACACACACACACATATAAAACATCACTAATTCTCTGACTGAATAACTACTACATCAGTACAGCTGTCACAAGTGATGCTGTGCACCGCCAAGTCTGTACAGCTGTAACGAGTAATTCTGTGTACTACTAAATCTGTACATACAGCTATGCATCAGACAAGTAAAGCACAAGGCTTTTGCCGGTAATTATTCCGCTACTACTGAGTAAATCTTTTAGACTCAGCTCACTAACAAAAAGGAAGCGCCACTGCTTCACAGACCTTGAGAGGAACACATCCATTTTCACAAACTATTTAATTTATTCCCGCTCTCTGCATCATAGCTCTCAAACAATCAAGGATAAATCTCAAAAGAATCAGAAAAAAAAACAGAACTAACTAGGAACACTTTTAAAATACTATTAACTTTAGAAAATGACAGAATAAGTGAGTGTGACTTGATATACATTTTCTAAAATAAAAGAAAGCTCCTGTCTGGTTCTGTCACATTCATCACAAAACAGAAAAAATGCCAAGCTTCTGATCTGCATTTTTCCACTGTCTCGCTAATTGCCTTCTTACCGTCTTTACTGAGGAACGTGACAGAACCACAGACATACACATATTTTACATAAAGAACTAAACAGGTATGCATATTTTACTTAACTAAAAAGTAATAAAAAAATAAAAAAAGATTTCTTTAATAAGGAATGCTTTATTTGGAGTTGCTCTAAAAAGTAAAAAATACAGAAGAGTAAAAACTTTGCAAAAGAAACAGACAAGCTGATTTCAGAAATGCATTCGAAATTGGTTTTACTGATTCCTGCTACTACTACTGGTACCTCACTACCAGAATCGGCAAAACCAACCTTAAGTGTTTTTTCTGAAATCAGCTTGTCTGCATTTCTTTTACAAAGTTTTCACTCTTCTTCCTTATTTTATTTCCTTTTTAGAGCAACTCAATAAAAGGCATTCCTCATTAAAAAAAATCTTTATTTTTACATTTATTTTTTATGCCACTTATTTTCTTGGAAACATCTGGGATCTTTCTATTTGTTTAATATATCTAGGAAGGTACATCCCAAAAGAGGCAATATGCATTCAATAACTGGTCTAACCAATGCCGAATATAATAGGTCAATGAACCCTCTGAATCTGGAAGATATCCCCTTGGAGATCAGCTTAGCTAAATAGGACTTTCTGATGAGTGTTGTTACATAATAATCAAAGAAGAAGCAATTATCAACTCAAATATAATTGTCTCCAGAAGTGTAGCTGGGCTCAACCCCCCCCCCCCCCAAAAGGACTTATGTAAAACTTGCAGGATGTTTCCCGCAGACAATAACAGTATCACAGTACTCAATCCACACACCCCCAACCAGCTTTTCAAATGAACAGCAAAAACATCAGTTCCTTCCAGACAAGTGGCCAGATGCACGACATGCCGCCCCCAACTACAGCCATTCAGATCCAGTTTCTGTGCCCTATCCCTTGCCTTCCTTCCTCACACTTCAGTTAAAAATAATAAATAAATAATGTCTTCTTTTAAACTGTAGCAAACTGTTTGGTTTACACTCTGCCTGCACAGAGGCCTACAGTGCTCAAGTTTTAGTTTAACTTTTAAACTGCAGCCAAATGCTTGCTCAGTTGCTACAGTTTAGACACCACATAAAGTGCTACAGCACTCGAGTTTGACCGCAAATGTAACAGCAGGTTTTAAAAGATGGTATTGCATTAAAGAGCAATCAGGATAATGGATTGCCAATTACACCCCCTAACACTTTGCACCCAGGGCAGTTACCCCTCACTCCCTGCTCTAGCTATGCTACTAAAGGACTCTATAACTCGCTGCGTAATAGGATCTTATTTATCTGGTATGATGGCAGAGGTGTAGTTTACCAAAATGCGGCTATGTTGCACTTTTTAGCACTGTGACACCCCTGCACTGGCCCAGTAATCAAGGAGCCTCAATCCTCACCACTGGCAACAGTGAGGGACGTACACAATGGGAGGATGACAAGTACACAGTAAAGTACAACTTCCCTAAAGAGCACACAGAGATCACAGTCAGTCTGGGGCTGGTTTCTCTCTCTTTCTCCATATCCCCAATAAGACTCCCCACTGGCACAGCTATAGGGTTAAGATCTCAGCTGAGTGGCCAAACTAAGACCTCCAGCACCCTCTCTGTCCAACCAGTGCTTCGTGCCCCTGTCCAAGTAGCGGACACACACACACATACACACACACACACTTTGAGATATGATTTATATACACACACACACACACACACACACACACACACACACACACACACACACACACACCTTGGGAAAGCTGACAAAGCTTTACTAGCTTTACTGGAAAGGCTCACCCAGACTCTGCTACAGTTGGTGTGAGGGAAAGGTTAGTTTGCGTTTCATTTTGTTGTATTTTGTATTACTTTATTGCCTTTTTCTGTTTTGTATACTGCAGTTTGTTTTCTTTATACTGTGTTTTACTTGCATTCTGCTTTTATCAGCATACTAAAACTTGAAAAGAGAACACAGCTCTGTCTCTTGTGAGTCAGACAGAAATTAGAACAGGTCAATTAAGGAGTCACACAATAAGTTACAACAGGTCAGTTAAGGTTAATCATTTGTGAGCTAAGGGGGTGGAGCTAGAAACTAAACCTTCTATTTAAGGAGTAAAATAAAATACTTCAGAGCTTTACTGGAAAGGCTCATCCAGACTCTGCTACAGTTTGCTGTAAGGGAAAGGTTAGTTTGCTTTTTATTAGTTGTATTTTGTACTACTTTATTGCCTTTTTCTGTTTTGTATACTGTGATTTGTTTTCTTTACACTGTGTTTTACCTGTCTTCTGCTTTTAACTGCATATTAAAACTTGAAAAGAGACCACAGCTCTGTCTCTTGTGAGTCAGACAGAAATTTTCCCACCCAGTTACTGTTATGTTCTTAAGCACCACTCTCTTTCTAGTTGCCTGCCCTTGTGTTAATTTGGCCATATATCTTATTTCCTCTCTGCTTTTACTGGCTTGTGTGAGTAAGCACAAAATTATCATTATGTGAAATCACTCCCCTTCGACTATTTAAATTTATTGGCTATCCTACTGTATCCCATAGTACCAGAATACAAAAGTGAGCACCCTCTTTAAATCTTGCTGTTTTAAAAATAGTGACTCCCCACTAACTTTTTAGGCAAGTAAAACAATTTACCTACTTTCACATCTAACTCCTCTAGTGTACACTGCAGTGTTTAGGATAAACCATTTTTTTCATCGTATCTTTAAGCATCTATTGCAAGACCACCAGTTAGTGGACAGCCCACATTCTGCCTCTCGGTAGTCATCTTGGGATTAGTGCTGTTTTCTCCTGGTGAGAGAAGCAGTGCAGTTACATTGTTTCCTGGAGACTGCTGATCACCAGAAAGCTTAATAACTGCTTTATAGGCGACAGCTTGGAATCTGCTTATATAAAGAACCTGGTGAGAGTAGAAGCAGAGTGCACTGACTTCTGACTCTTTCTGACTGGAAAGTGAGTGTCTGTGCATAATGTACCTGACTGGTCTGATTGCTATTTGAGGCATCTACCAGAAAAGGCTACAAGCCTGTAAACCCCTGCATCATCTGGGACAAGACTGGATCACCAAACAGGCTGTGGCCTGCTTCTCTTCCTGGGATTGGTGCTAAAATTTTGCTTCTGGTGAGAGAAGAAGCAAAAGAGTATTGTATCCCAACAGAGTGAAGTTGTGCTGAGACCAGCATTAGTAGTAGCCAGGCAGTAGCCATTTATACAACTCCCCTCTTTTCATCATTCTTGACAAGCTAATTCTTTATTTTTCAGTAAGTACTGCTTGATTTCTTTCTAACTTCAGAATATCTGCCTAAACACTATATCCATAAATTTTCTGGGTCGAAGTATTAGTTTCCCCTCAAGTGCTTGGCAGTGCTCTGTACAGACTCAGACACCTTCAGTGACATTTTTCCTGTAAAAGGAACTCCAGTACTTAGTAATAATGATCATCCCTCCTGGCATGTCTAAAGTTCAGTTCACTGTGCTTTCTCCTACTACCCTGGTGAACTTGGGCATTCTGAGGCAGTGTAGCAACTGCCTCATGTACACAGACAACCCTCTCCTCTTACCTCCCAACACTCAGACTTGTGAGAGATGCACTTATATATCCAAATTGGAAGCCATGCACTCTCAATTCAAGAGTGGAATAGCTGGTCAAGAGGAGGAGGTCAACATCTGCACCATGCCACATGCAACACATAGCCCTCCAAAACAACCACCATCACAGTTCTCACATAAAAACACAAACCACACACCCATCTTCGCGGAGGCTGTCAATAGAAATCTACCCAAACAGCAGACACCTCCAAGGCAGAAACTCATTCAACCACCACAGCACAAACCACAAGACACATAGCTCATCTATACAGTGTGCCCCTCAACCTAAGCCCCTAAGGTAAAACAGCTTGCCCAATACACTAATCATAGGCGAGTCAACAGTGAGGCACACTGATGTCCCTCTCACTAGGCTGAATAAGGTAGGTAACAGTCAGCCGTCAATCAGGTGCCAGAATCCAACACATAACACAAGCACTTGGGTCACTCCACAAGTACAAGTCTGACTCTGTCACTGTCCATGTGGGTGTGAGTGACCTAAGACTCACCTCCCTGGACTACATGAAAGGAGACGTGGAGGATCTCTCGGATTATGTGGCCCAGGCAGGTATGAACTTAGCTCTGAGCAGCATCCTACCATCGCCCAGAATGATACCGCAGTGCAAGTAGAAACTGACTGACTTCAACAACTGGGTAAGTTTCTGGTGTCATTCTTAGGGGATCCAGTATTCTGCTTGGGATGACATGATTGACAGACCTCGATGCTCTGACCTACATCTGTCAACCCTGGGTTTCTGGACACTGGCTAAGGCTCTTGCCACCCCTATAGTGCCTTTTTTAGGTGATGTTCTAAAGACCAAATTACCACCATAACAGCTATAAATAAATGCAATCTGAGGGTCATGCTGCTCAACGCTAGAAGTCTAAATCTCAAGATGTACTTGCTCTAAGCACTCCTCAAAATTGAGGACATCGACATTTGTGCTGTAACGGAGACCTGGTTTAAAGCAGCAGAAAGCACCCTTGTGCTACCGGCTATAACCAATTCCACACCTTTCGGCCCCAGAACATGGACCAAAGCTCCAAAGGTGGTGGTGTCTCCATATTCATAAAGGATAAGCACACCTCCAGACTAGTAGCCCAGCATAACGCATCTGAGATACTTCAGGTACAACATTGGTTAGGACAGCGATTCAGGTTATAGCCTGCGACAGGTCCCCAACCATGTCCCAAAACTCTCACTCCACATTCCTAAGCACCCTGGAAACTACTAGGGTCCAACACAACACTCTCATAGTAAGTAACTTCAACTATCCCTCCATCAACTTGGAAAACTATTCGTGCACCAATACACTGGCCCAACGCTTCCTGGAATTCATCAATTCCAATGCCTTAGACCATCTCATTCTTACGCCCACTAGAGGAAGCAACATCCTTGACCTGGTTATTACTAAGATGGGCAACTGTTGCTCTACAGCAATAGTCAATTCCTCCCTGGTTAGATCCGACTACAAGCTAATCACCATGGAAATCTACATCTTACCCGCACCCCCTGCAAAGGAAACCACCATGAAACACTTCTCCAAAGCTAACTTTGGGCACCTAAAACAGAGGTGGCTAACTTCACGGCACCCATGTCAATGGAAAATAGATACATGACTGCTAAATCATACACCAATGCACTGTACGAACACGTACATAAATGCATGGAACTAGCCATACCCAACAGAACCAAGATGCTCTCCTCCAAAAAAGGAAGCCAATTTGGTGGTCCCCTGCCATTAATAAACTCTACAATAGAAGGAAGAAACTGTTGCAGAAAAAGGTGAAGTCCCAAGACTGGAAAAACTCCCTTATTAGCCTCAACAAAAAATTCAGATCCCTCATCAAAACCTCTAAAACCAGCTACGAAGGCTGAATTGTGGCAGACACTACAAACAATCACAAAGCCTTCTATAGTTATATCAAGAATCTCCATGGCAATACCCAGGTTTGCTCAGAGTTACGGCACAATGGTACCTCCTATACTGAGCCAACAGATATTTTCAACATACTGGCCAATAGATTCAGTGCCAACTTTACCCAGCTCTCTCCCCAAAGGACCAATCACAATGCCAGAGGAATGCCAGACATCCAGCATTACTGCAGCACAGGTTAAAGCTGCTTTTTCCAAGGCCAAGAATACAGCTTCCATGGGACCCGACAATATCTCTGAATGTGGTCTACATTAACTACAAAGTGAACTGGCACCACATCTTTGTGCCCTGTTCAATCACAGCCTCACCTCAGGCTTTGTCCCTACCAAATGGCGCACTGCTACAGTCATTCCTCTCCATAAAGGGGGAGCAACTACAGACCGTGGGAATTATCGCCCCATTAGCCTGATGAGTCTAATATGTAAGCCTATGGAGCGCATCATCATGGACCTAATTAACAAGGACATAGGGCATCTCCAAACTCTAGATCCCACTCAGTTTGGTTTTGTGAAAGGTAGATCATGCCTGCTCAACCTGGTTGACTTCTTTAAGTCAGCCACCAGAGCTGTGGATGAGGGCAAGGCAGTTCATACAGCCTACCTCGATCTAGCCAAGGCCTTTGATACCATTCCCCACTCGGGAATTATTGATAAACTCACCAAACTAGGCATCAACCCCTATATCACTAGGTGGTTTGCAAATTGGCTCACAGAGAGAACCCACAGTGTGAAAGTAGCGGACTCCAAGTCAGACTGCTTACCAGTCACGAGTGGAGTCCCACAGGGATCGGTCTTGGGTCCCCTCCTGTTTGGCATCTACTTCTTAGAAGTCCAGGCCAACACGGAGGGACTCTAGCTGACCAAGTTCGCAGATGACTGCAAGCTGGGAGCCATTATTAATTCCCCAAGTGATGTAGACATGCTACAGAAAGGCCTCACTGAGACCAATGACTGCTGTCGAAACCATGGCCTTAAGCTTAATCCCCAAAAATACGTAGTCATCCCCTTTGGGAAAAACTCAGTTCCCACTAATTACCACATCGGTGGTAGTCCACTGAACACAGAAGGTGTTAGAAGAGATCTGGGAACACAGGTTGACAGCAACCTTTCTTTTGACCACCACATTGCCACTGTGGTCAGAAAGTCCTTCTATGTGGCACATCTCATTACCAAGTGTTTTGCATCCAGTAAGAAAGAGGTCATCATCTCGCTCTACTCTTCCCTCATTAGGCCAATCATCGAGTATAATGCCCAATTTGGCATGTACCTCACTAGACACATGCAACAGCTAGAAAGGCCACAAAAGTACCTCACAAAGAGGATCCTAGGCCTTAAACACATCTCCTACATGGACAGATGCAAAAAACTCCATCTATTCTCTGTCTCATATCATCTACTAACAGGCGATCTCTGCTTGACTTACACTGACCCAGCTCTGTTAGAAATGCTCCATCTAAAGAAATCCCAATCCCTCCGCACCACATGCTCCAGAGACCTCAACCTCATTACTGCATTCAACAGAACATGCTGGGGGGACAGGTTCGTAACCCAGAGACTGCCCATGCTCTGGAAAAGACTTTCCATACATGTCAAGCAGAGCACCTCACAGGGCCTCTTCAAGAGAAATCTTGATGAGTGGAGTGGATGGGAAATAGAAAGTTCACCCTGGGGATCACCCCAGTGGCTCTACTTGATACAGGCACTGGGAACTAATGTCGGGCAGCACAACACCAGGGCACTTCTATGGGCTAGGCTTGTAAAGGCTCAAGGACCACTAGCCTAGTACATAGCTATGAAACTATGCCCCCCTCTGCCCAAACTATAAGGTAGTACCAGCTGCCACACGACACCCTACTTATCAGCTACTATAAGGCCCTTACAAATGGTGTCCGATCCTACTGTGTAATGTTACTATTATCCAAATGGTAGTTTGACCAAGACTTGCAAGGCTATTTAGGAATGGCCTGTACAGTGTCACCAAATACATATGCAAGTACCATAAGAGCTTAAATATGTGTCACAAATATCAGCTACAAAGATAGGTTTAAATATACATAATAATAAATAATAAAAGAACAAGACAATACTCAGAAAACAAACACAGTTACTTCAGAGTTCATAATTACAGGAAATATTTTAAAACACAGCAGGACAGTCTCAAATGCAGAAAATATCTAAACTAATCTTTACTATATTCCTCTCTATATCTAAAAGCTACTATGCCCTAAATAACTTACTTACAGAGCAAGGCAAATGCAGATGATGAGGATGAGTGATGTTTCCAGTCAAAGACAAAATACATAATGCAAGGTCTCTCTCTGAGAGCGTTCTTAAATTAATATCAAACATTACTGCTGGGTCAGCTTGGATGACATCACTCTGTCACCTGCCCTCAGTTCCCAAGCTAACAGAAACTAACATCTCTGTGTTAAAAATACACATCTCTCAGAAGTGCAGCTGCTAGGGAGTCATAAAGCAATCAAACACTTTACATTTTAAACCTAGTAACTACTTTTCTTTTCAGATAATAGAAAAACTAACTCTAGACATTGTGTCTGCTTGCTGCACTGAAACTAACTTTTATAGCACATTGCAAATCACTTGATTAAAAACTTGTTATCCTGATGTTTTGTAAGTTAATCTTCTATGTTCCAGCTGGGTATGCTGTGGTTACATTCTTGAAGCTCAGTACTGAACAAACCCTGTTCAACACATACTTCTGTACCAGTAGTTTAATATACACATAACATATAGTTCTCTTACATTTCTAAGACAAGCATATGAATCATGTTGATATTCACAAATGACATATGATTATTTACAAAAATTCCAGATAGCTGGGCTGGCCGTGTCACAAGCACAATAGGTGTTTACAACTGCAAGTTCTTAATGAAGGGCTTGGGTGTCATAGGACAACTTGACAATAACTCGAGTTTGCAGTCATTCGTAAACTTGGTTAGTCGGAGGTCTTGATTTGTGGTTTGAAGGTTGGAAATGTAAATGCCAAACATAAAGGTCCCAGCATGGAACCCTGCAGAATACCACTGTTTTTCACCATACTCTTTGATGAGGCACCTGCTACCAGTACCATATAGGTGCGGTCCCTTAGCCAGTTTGCTATCCATCTTACCACATATGGATCTATTTGTAATGTTTTTAACTTACAATGTTAGTGTCAAAGCCCCTGGGTAAGTCCAAGTATGCCATATATAAGGCATGGCCATTGTAAAAAACTTGTGTTACTCTTTCAAAGAAGTTAAACAGAATTCACTATGCAAATCTACCCTTAAAACTAAACTCATGCAGGTCTAATTTGATGAGATTTTTAAATCAATTATATGTTCCATGGCTTTGCAAAAGAGACTTGTCAAGTTGATGGGTCTATAATTCCTGGGGTAGGTGGTGTGGCATCACCAGTGCTATGCACTAAACATCAGAGACAAATCAGTGGCTAAACTGAGGTTAAACTGTTTAAGGAGTTACTCTGTCAGGGCTTGTTCGGTACTGTTTATTAATGTAATCAGGTCTCATGGAGGAAGTATTTTTAGTCTTTAAGAACACCTTTAGTACATGATCATTTGTAATGATGGTGGGGGTGTAAGGGATAAGTGGGCCTTTAATGTGTTAGTGTAATGGCAAAGGTGCTTACCTCAAAGACACAAGGCACACGGTTAGAATCTCCTCTTTGGATGGGAAATTGGCTAGGCTTAAAATGCTCATAAGGGAAGTTAGCCTAATACTTACCTATGAACCTATAAAAGTCATTTACAGGGTGAAAAAGGCACTAAGATTGTTAGCTACTATGCTGACATTGTCTACTGGGTGAAAATATGTGGTGCCATCTTGACTAAGGTAAATGGTTTGGGACAAGGTATGTGGTCTGTGTCCATATTAAAAGATGAGGGTTGGCAACTGAGGTGGATCTGTTGAATAAAATTAGTGGAGTAGGGAGAGTTATGGTCTACAAACTGTTTCATTTGGCTACAAGGAAATCTTCTACTTCTACAGACTGTAAACAGAACTGGTGGTATAACCTTCTTGAATGGCTGGGGTACTGCAATGCAATGGAGTTACGGAGGCTTAAACCATGGTGAAAGAAGGATTTGAGAGTTGGTGGAAGAAGTTATTGGAGACTTCAAACTGCAATATTTTGCACACTGAGTGACTGTATCTGCTTCTGCTTGCACTCTGCACATTTCGGCCTGAACTGTCTAAGGCCAAGGAGACAGTCAGAAATCTGCAAGACACCACTCTTGCAAGTGATCAGCTAGATTTTCTTAGCTCAGAGATGAGACACGCAATGACACCAGTTATGCACTGAAACTCTTCACACATTACTTAAGGCATGTCTCACTGTGCACTTATACTGTGTCTACACATGTGACACAGGTTGGTAGCATGGATCTTGCAACCCTCTCCCCAGATAGGGGCAGCATTCCATCACATGCTGTGCCCCTATCATCCTGGCCAGCTATCCAGGGATTATGGCATATTCCCAAACCTCAGTCACTAACCCACGAAAGATTGTTACTGTGCATGAATGCCAAATGGATAGGTGCACAAGAACCGGACTTTAATTTGAAGACCAAAACTATAAAGCAAACGCAATATGCCTAATGGCTGTATTACTTACATCTAAGACTACAAAATAAAATAAAAAAAGTTTACCTTTAAAATGTTACAACACACTTGTGCGACTGTTTACTTACCCAACTTAAAATGTCAGAAACAGCAACATCGAATGCTCAGAACTGCAAGCCTGGTACTTAATGAAAGTCAACACTCAGGGAATGTCGACGGAGTGAAACTACCTAATTTCCAGGTTTCTGTTACAAACGTTTTGCAGGGGGGGGGGAAGCCCCCCTGCACTCCCTGATACTTACATATACTAACTTAGAGATCCCACTACAGTAAGGGAAAGGGTGCATTTCCCAAACTCCATTGCACTGCAATCTCCACTCAAAATGCCAAATTCATAACAGCGAATGCACACTAGCATTGCTGTTGTGAGTTCGGCATTTTTTTCTTTCGCTAATACATATTTTTGAAAAGATATTTTTGCACATATGTGCTTCGCACAAGTCATACAGGACCTTTTAAAGGTAAACCAATAAAAACAATGCCTTCATGTATAGAATGAAGAAAGAGCAGGTTGGTCTTCCATTAGAAACAGAAAACCAAGAATAAACAAACAAAAAAAAGACTAGTTCTGAAGAAACATTTGGACATCTGAAAAGGGAAATGTCATTGGTTAGCTGCCTCTATTTCATGACCCATAGATACTTCCCTCCACTTCCTTTTCAGCATGAAAGTTAGTGTAAGCATCTGTATTAAACCAGCACATGTTATGAGAACCCAGTTTATACCTGTATGTTTGCATACATAAGACTTTTAACTTGCCATAATTGGTTATGGCTCTAGCAATCATAATGTACAACCCTTGCGTATTGAACTGCAAGTCTGTTACACCAACATCATTTGGAATGAGATCTAGAAATACACGATGGATGTGTAAATTACAACCCTGAGAAATCAGCTAGCTCAGAACATGTTCCCTTGATCCAAAAGCTATGAATCACAGTTGAGACAACAGTAAGCAAACGAGTTGTGTCTGTTGAGGAAGAGGAAGATCTGAAATGTAAAACTCTCTAAGAATGCCAATTCAAAACTTAAATGTGCATCCTGTGGTAAAAACTGGTATTCCTATTCCACAGACCTATAAACTTCCGGTAGTTATCAAATTTCTTTTTCTGACTATTTTTTACTTCTGGCTTGTACTAGGCTGTTAACAGAAGCCGGCTACAAGACTGATACAAGTACAAAAAGTTCAGCAGAACTATACTGAAGGAGTTGATTACTATAGATATATATATATATATATATATATATATCAAGTACAAAAAGTTCAGCAGAACTATACAAGGAGTTGATTACTATATATATATATATATATATATATATATTCTTTTTCTCCAGTAGTGGAATGTTTTGGCATTACTTGCCATGAAATAATAACCTCTAGTTCTGAGATAATGAAATTAAATTACAGGGTGTCCTTTCAAATTACAATATGCACAATCTCAACCTTCTTAAATCTTTTGCTTTAACTGATTACATATGCAGCAAAGAAAAATGCTGTGTTTATTCTTGCAACATATCTTAGAATTACGCAGTAATCATGAAGAATGATAACTGGGTCTAAACACAAAGCTAAAGCAATATGGAGCTAAACAAATTTTTCAGTAGCAAACAGTAAGCACTACTTTCAGATATCCATTAAAAGCAGCTGATGCAGAACTGGTGTACTCCACTCAAAATAAGAAAAACATTTTCTCAGTTACACCATACGGCCATCTCTTAACGAAGATAGCAGATCACAGTAGGTGTACACATAAGTGTGTCTTTACTTTTGAGTATCAGTGGACAACAGAACCCACCTCTGGCTTTCGTACAAGACAATGAATAAAGCAGCAAATGGAAAATAAAACAGTATGCATGCCAACTGTGGTGATTCTTGCCTGATGGGCAGATGAGAAATTCTGTAAGCAAGTGTTGCTGCCATGAATTAAGCACTGACATTTTCTCAACCACCAATTTGAAAAACCTGAAGCAGGGAAGGGATGGCCTATTAAATCAGGCAGTTGTGTTTTCAGCAGGAGTCCCTGTGGACTATGACGTTTGCAGATGACACTGTGATCTGTAGTGAGAGTAGGGTACAGGTGGAGGAAATGCTGGAGAGGTGGAGAGGTGCTCTAGAGAGAAGAGGAATGAAGATCAGCAGAACTAAGACAGAATATGAATGAGTGGGAGGATAGAAGAATGGTGAGGATGTAGGGAGTAGAGGTGGCGAAGGTGGATGAGTTTAAATACTTGGGATCAACAGTTCTGAGTAATGGTGAGTGTGGAAGACAGGTGAAGAACAGAGTACAGGCAAAATGGAGTGGGTGGAGAAGAGTGTCAGGTGTGATTTGTGACAGACAAGTACCAGTAAGAGTGAAAGGGAAGGTCTACAAGAGGGTAGTGAGAACAGCTATGTTATATGGGTTGCAGACAGTGGCACTGACAAAAAGGCAGGAGTCCGAGCTGGACGTCGCAGAGTTAAAGATGTTAAGATTTGCACTGGGTGTGGCAAGGGTGGATAGGATTAGGAACAAGTATATTAGAGGGTCAGCCCAGGTTGGAAGGTTTGGAGACAAAGCCAGAGAGGCAAGATTATGTTGGTTTGGACATGTGCTGAGGAGGGATGCAGAGTATATTGGGAAAAAGATGCTAAGGATGAAGCTGCCAGTAACAGGAAAAGAGGAAGGCCTAAGATGAGGTTTACAGATGTGGTGAGAGAGGACATACAGGTGGTTGGTGTGACAGAGCAAGATGCAGAGGGCAGAAAGAAATGGAAACCGATGATCCGCTGTGGCGACCCCTAACGGGTGCAGCCAAAACTCAGAGCTGGATTAGTTAGCAACAGGCAAACAACAAAAATAACTTAAGCAGGTATTGAAAAGAAGGTTTGGTCTGTTGCAATCAAACTACCCAAATACAGTCTGTCTTAGTTCAGCAAGATAACTGCGAGTGCTTCTGTTTTCTCGCCAAGCAGAGTCCTGAATTTTGCCTGTCTACACTTTCTTTATGGAAACTTCCACTGACAACACCCGTTCCAATACACCAAAATTCATGAGACTCAATAGCAGCTTTTCATTCCACTGATCTGGACACAATAAAATAACCTCAGTGTCTGTAACAATTTTGAATAAAAGCATCTACTGGTGTCTTAAAAGCAGACATAAGTGTATATTTCTTAACTAAGACGCTTGCACAATAAATCGCTGTTTTACATTTAGAAAAAGGTTGTAGAGCATGGATCACGATGATTACCTTCAGAAATCTGGAAAAGGACAAAACAGTTGAGCTGCTTCTATAGCGCAAGACCCAATCTTAAGCTTGGTTACTAGTCTTGGCAGTTAAATTCGCCAGTTCTGACCAACAACAACAGCAGAATTAAAAACAGATTTGTTTCTGCCTTCAGCCTGCCATCTGTGCCAGTAGTGTGTCCCTAACTTTCTGAAACAGAAAAGTGCGTTACTACCTTTCTGACAGTGTTCAAAGTTTCACTACTTCCAAACCCGCAAAAAACGTAGCTGTTTTTTCCCCTGTAACTAGTAGTACATGAAGCAGATAAAGCTACATATACTACAAAGAATTATGATTATGTCTCATATCATAACCCATTATTATGCGTTCTCAACATGGATTCCAAGATCCACTTCAGGAACAGATTTTTTGGCATCCATGTCGCGAACACATAATAAGCTGGTTATGATCATCGACCCACTCATAATCTTCTGTGTAGTGCATGGAGTGTCATTTTTAAGCTTAAATATCAGTTAAATGACATCCTGGCTCAGTGCTACTATAGCGCGAAACCCAGCCTTAACAATGCTTGCATGGGTGCTTAACAATCATTAAGCACCCCCTACGCTGTTAACATTGGGTCTGGTTCTACAGTACAGCTGAACCAGGGTTTTACTTAACTGATATCAGAACATAAATAGCAGCAAAACATGAATGGGTCAATTTCAACTTCATTTTTGTCTGCTGTCTATATTACACACACTAATGTGTTGGGAACCAGTTGCTTTCCTTACACAGAGAATATGTAAAACGGTTTTCAACTGCATTACTGGCTTTCTAGGCTAACAGAACACTTTCTTTCTTTTTTTTTTTTTTTTTTATTTAATTTTTCTGTAGCCAGTAGTGCATGGAGCAGACAAATCTTCATGAACTACAAACAATTATGATCAGATCTAGAGTGTAACTTAAACTTATATGTTCTCCACATAGATGCCAAGATTCAGTTCTTGAACTTCACTTTCAAGGTGAATTTCTTTGCATCTATGTCTCAAAAGCATAATAACCAAGTTGCAATCAACAACCCAATCATAATTATCTATCATCAGATCTGATATTAACTGCATGGGCTGTGGGTTCTAGACAGTGTTTCAAAAAGTGGTGGGTCTGACAGAGCTCTGAAGACCAAAAGCATATCGCACTTCTGAAGCCTATGCAATGAGAAGCAACAGTGAAAAGATCCCTTAACCTGTCCACACAACTTAAACTTTCATTGTGAGAAGCCTTTCAATCTTCTCCAGTTACACAAGCTGATTTGTTAAGCTGCTTAAGAAGAATAAAAGAAATACAGCACCGTACTACTACACAACTTGCAAAACCACATATACAGTAGTGGTACAATTTATATCTGGGTTTCTCAACACTCTGCTTTTCCAGACATCTTCCAAACCAGTATGGAGACATTATAATCAAAGGCAAGAATATTTTTACAAATTAATAAGGTCCACACAATGCTGTCTGTTTACAACATCTAGGCCTCCTAGAAGCACTGCTGTGTCTGAAGGGATTTAAATGCTTCTCACCTTACAATCATCTGCAGAATGTCACCTACTTCTGCCTCTGAAAATAAGTTACCAAAGAGCAAAGGATCCAACAATGATCCCTGTGGTACTCCACTGACTACATGCTATGTTCCCTAACCCAGACTCTCTCTGTTCTATTAACTGTAAACTGTACAGCTGTTAAACATTAAGTGTTTCAATTTGTTTAAGTGTGGAATCATGTTAAATACTTCTGTTAGATACGGATATACTCTGGAAATATCATTAATGTATGGCAAGTTACTTGCTCAAAAAAAAAAATTTACATTTAATAGAGAGAAGCTTCTTCAGACTCAGCTGTGTTCTTTTTCTCAATTTTTTTCGCACTCGCAAAGTCTGAGCCCAAAGACTCTTCTATCTGCACCCAATCAGCCTATTCATTCTGCAAAAGCAGGAGCCAGGGATTCCCAGGCAAGAGAGTCTTAACGCCCTTTTGTTGCTGCAGTGGAATCCCCACAAGCTCAACTTGCAGTGATAGTGGGTAGTAGGAAGACTGCCAACTTTGCTAGCTTTGTGAGTCAGCCTACCCTCTCCTGCAATGTTTTTCTAAGCTCTGCTATAACTGCCTTCCAAGAGTTCCCCTCAACTTACAGTGCAAATGCACATGGCAGCATGAGCGCGACAGACGCAAGCTCCAGTGTGTAGACAACTAGTGTTGCAACTAGGTCAGACCTGCCCCTCCCTTTCTCCCATGAATGGGTGAGCAGGCTGCAGCTGCTTACTTCCATCCTTCCCTGGCAGTTCCCACATATGCGGGGGCTTTATCCTACTATGTCATGCACAGGCTAGTTTTCTTGACAGTTCTTGTTCAAAGAATACTACCAAATTTGGAAAGCAAGTCCATTGCTTCATGAACCTATACTGATTATGATCTAGGAGCAAGAATCCCCAGTGTCTTTGTTAGTAGATCCATAGGATCCGGTATCAGTGTTCTACACGGCATGTATATAACTATTCAAATAAATCTAAAGGAAATCCTCCTTCTCTTGTTCTGTGAAACCACCACTGCTTGCTGCCATACTGTTAAGTGCACAGCTATCAACAATCTTTTAAAAAACAGCATAATCGATTAAAAAGAGTTAAGTATTTACCATAACATGGAATCTGTGCTATCCAGTGTCATGTCATTACTCATCATGGATGGGTCTTGGATCCGACCTTGGATCTGAGCTGGCAACTGAAGGACAGATCCAGAGCTCAAGCTCCTCCCCTTCCCATAATCCCTTGCTGACCCACAACCCTCAAACTGAGTTTGCTGGGCAGAGAAAAAGCAGTCTAGACTGCCTATAAAACTGAAAACTCCTCAAAGGATGCCATCCCTCCGTATCAATCAAATCTCGAGAAGGAAGGGGGAAGGATGGTGGGAACATAATGAATAATGACACTGGATAGCATAGATTCCAAGTTATGGTAAGTATGTAACTCTTTATCTGATGCTATCCGTGTCATTATTCATCACAATGGGTCAGAGTCCCCAGCTACTATGAACCCTGGGAGGACTCTGGGAAGGATATGCCGGACCACAGAGGAACCAGAGGAAGCCCTGCTCCTAGACACCAAATCCAACTTAGAATGTATAAGAAAGATGTGGGGATTAGACCAAGTCGCAGCAGCGCAAATCTCATTCAAAGAAAGCTTAGCGAAGAAGGCAGAAGTTGTGGTTACCAGACCTAGTAGAGTGAGCTTTAACTGGTTTGGAAAGTTCCATGTGCCTGCTATCATAAATGTAGGAAATAAAGCTGATGCTCCAACGAGAAATCAATACCTTGGTAACTGCCAGTCCTTTTCTGGCCTGAGAGAAGGCTACAAAGAGCTGATCCGACTTCAGAAATTCTTCAGTCCTCTTAAGTTAAAAACGTAGCGGTCTATGGACATCCAAACAATGTAACATATATTCCCATTTATTAGAGTAATTAGGGAAGACGCAGGAAGCTGAATAGATTGGTTAAGATTGGTCTCCAAAGCTATCTTGAGGAAAAATGAAAAATTAGTCCTGAGAGACACCCTATCCTTGTGGAAGACCATAAAAGGGGGCTTAATGCTGACAAAACTGCAACTCAGAAACTCTTCTGGCAGAAGTAATAGCCACTAAGAAGGCCATCTTCCAGGACAGGAATTAAAGATCACAAGATGCCTCGAAGAGCTTTTGTGACAAAGACTGGAACACTAGAGTTAGATCCCACAGTGGGGCGGGATCTTTGATAGGAGGTCTGAGGAGAAAGATCCCTTAGAGAAAGGCCTTGCATAATCTGGAAGAAAAAGTGGAACTTTCGTTTAAATGGAAATTCGAGATGGCCACCAGTTAAGAGTTTAATTGTTGAGAAACTAGACCCTTTGTGAAAAAGAGAGGCCAAGAACAACAAAATGTCAGGAATAGGGGCTGAAAAAGGGTGTAGATTGTATTGTCTGGCCCAAATAGAAAATCTCTTCCATTTACTAGAATACACCTTTTTGGTAGACTGTTTCTGAGAGGCTAAGATAATACTCTTAACCGGAGAGGGAAGCCTGGACTGGGAAAGGATCAAAGAAACTGGAGGAACTATGTGGTTAGACAAAGAGACTGGAGACTGGGAAGAGGAAGCTCCCAAGGGTGAGAAAGGAGATAAGGGGCGGAATCCAATATCCATTGAGGATATCTCAGATGAGACCAAAGCAGGGAGATCCACACCTGATGAGGCCAAAAGGGGGCAATGAGGATGAGAGGAGTCTTCAGGAAACAGGCTTTCTGCAAGACTTTGGGAATGAGGGAAGTTGGGGGGGGGGTAAGCGTATAGAAGTCCCGATGGCCAGTCATGAACCAGAGCATCCCTAGGTGACTCCCCCATCAGGGGCATTAGGGCAAAGTAACTGCTGCATTTGTGGTTGATCGGGGAGGCAAAAAGATCACAGCAAGGAAGATCCCAACGGTCGAATATCCAACGTGCCACTGACAGATTCAAGAACCACTTGTGAGGACTTAGGTCAGATCTGCTGAGTTTGTCGTCAACATGTTGGAACTGCCAGGAATGTGCATTGCAAGAAGAAAGCACCTGGAAGACATCCCCCATTCCCACACTCTCATGGCCTCTCTGCACAGGGGATAAGACCATGTTCCCCCTTGCTTGTTGATGTACCAGACCACTGCCATATTGTCCGTTTGAACTGCTACAGTCCTGAGAGGGAGGCACTCCTGAAAGGCTTGCAATGTTAGGAGGACTGCTCTCATCTCCAGGACATGTGCAATTTGGTCTCTAAAAAGGGCCACGTACCTTGAATCATCCTTCCCCAAAAATGCTCCACCCCCACCCCAACAAGGAGGTTCTATGGTCATCGTGGCTTTCGGCTAGGGAAGACAGAAGGTTCTGCCTAGAATGAGATCCTGAGCTTGAAGCCATTAAGCAGGATGAGTTCTGCACACTTGAGAGATCCTGAAGGTCATGGACATGGAGTGAAACTGAGCAGACCATTGAACCGCTATGGTCTACTGCAGAACCCGGATGTGATATCTGGCAAGAGGCACTAACTGGATAGCTGCTGCCATTCAGCCTAGCACCTGCAAGATTATGTGGGCTGCGGGACGATCTAGAGTCAGCAACTGATGGACCTGGTCCCGAATGATATGAACTCTGTGGAGAGGAAGTGTTGCAGTCTCTGACACTGTGTCCAGAAGAACCCTGATAAACTTGAGGCTTTGACATGGGGAAAGATTAGATTTGGGCAGGTTGACTGTGATGTCTAGATCCTGAAAGAGGCTGAGGGTATAGTCGGTGGCCAAAGGAAGTTGATGCCTCTTGGGGCCCATGAGGAGCCAATTGTCCAGGTATGGGAAGACCTGGAATGCTTGTAGCCATAGATGAGCTGCCACCACTGACATGCATTTGGTAAACACCAGGCGGACTGTGGTGAGTCCAAAGGGCAGGGGTGTGAACTGGTAGTAACTGGTCCCTAGCCAAAAGCGCATATATCTCATGGAGCATCTGTCGATTTTGATATGATAGTATGTGTCCTTGGGATCCACCGAGCACATCCAGTCATCCTTGGGCAGAAGAGGCAGAATGGACTGAACAGTGACCATCCGGAACTTTAACTTCTTGACCGACAGGTTTAGTGTGTTGAGGTCCAAAGTGGGATGCAGGTCCCTGGTCTTTTTGGGCACCAAAAGGAAGCAACAGTAAGTTCTGGGCCCTCGTTGTTGTGGTGGGACCTCTTGGATGGCTTTTTCCTGAAGAAGGTCTTGGACCTCGAGATGGGCCAACTCCCTTTGGTGAGGTGAGACATCCGAGAGAGAATTTTGGAGGGGGCTGAAAAAAGGGTATGAAATAACCCCTGGAAATATTCTAACACCCACTGATCTGAGGCGATACTTGTCCATGCTAGTGGGTGAAAAGACAGTCATCCCCCGACTGCCTGCAGAGCCTCAGGAGTGCTGAGTGGGCCTCTATGAGAAGGGTTCCTGGAAGCCCTGGTTCTGCAGACCCCCTCTGCCTCTGAGGCAGCATCTGCCATTAAATCCACTACCCCGGCCAGTAGAAAATGATTCCTGAGGAGCATCCTGGAAGGAGGACTGAGTCCTGTTGAAACAAATTTCTTACTACCCTTCTAATTCTTGGAAAAGGATCACGGGGGAGTAGAGAACTTGATCCCCATCATGGACAAAGTCTTTCCCTCCTGCTCGCTGCGGGTCAATATCTCTTTGACAGAAGGACCAAACAAGGTTGACCCATCGAAAGGAGTGTTACTGAAAGATGCCTTAAAGGGTTCCACAAACGAGCAAAGCCGAAGCCAGGTGTGCCATCAAATGGTAATGCCTGCGCCCTGCTTCTCACGAGGTGGCCTCCGCCATATTGGAGATCAAACTCATTGAAGCATTAGCCAGGGAAGTTAGAGTGGATAGCTACAGACAGACCAATTTAAGACTCTCTGGAGGCAGCAACTCTGAAAGGGAAGTGGTGAGCTGTGACACCAAATCCCTGTGAAGTCAGGTGAAGTGTGCCATGTAACTGGCTGCTGTCAGCCCAAATGTAGCAGAGGCAAACATGCGCTTTCCAAAACGGTCAATCACTTGAGACTCCCTGTTTGGGGGATGAACCATGGAGCCCTGTTCAGTCAGCTCCTTTTTAGTAGCTGAGGCCACCACGATGGCATTAATGGGGACATCCTTACTCCAAAAGGTCTTATCGTTGGGTGGACTCAGAAATTTATCATCCGTTTTAAGGACTGGTTCCACTGTGTCTGGCTCCTTCCATGTCCGGTCAGTGATGAGTTGCACAAACTCGTCGGCTGGGGAGGACACCCACTTAGAAGACTGGCCCGTCCCAAAGGCCTTGAGAAACATGGATTCCTCTAAAGATGGGGTGGGGGAAGACCAACCACCTCTTTGCTTGAGAATTTTGAGAATGTCCCCAAAAACACTTCCTCAGATGGAAGTCTGGGGTACCCATCTCCCTCATCGAAATCATGTCCTCAGTGAGGGACTCTCTAGGGGAGTCCAAGTACCTCCTCTTGCACGTCCTATTGTGAGGAGGCTCCTCCACGGAGAGTTCTGAGAAGGACATGGAAAAGGCAAGGACCCCAAGGGAGGTAATGTCCATCTGAAGGTGTTCACAGGAGGGCTGACCCTGGAAGGATGATGAAGGCTCGCCACCCAAAGTCGAGAGGGGCTGAGGTGAACCTAGAGATAAAGGAGATGCAACTGCCTAGCTGGAGAAGGTCCTTTCTACCACCCGGAAGGCCAATGGACTGGAAAAAGTCCCCCCCCCCCCAATCTCCTCCCCATGGCCAGAACCACCCGGGAAGGAAGGCGGGATCCCAATGCAGCACTGATGTCCCCAGACGACATCAGCCCCAAGTTATCCAGTGTGGAGGCCACCAAAGGGAGGGAAAGGTTCAAAAACTCTGGGCTCGACCCCGACCCCAGCCCCAGGAACCAGCACAGACCTCACAGGGCCAAGGAGCAGCCAGTTCTGAGGGCCGTGGAACAGAGCCTCCAGGGACCCTGACAGTGGGGGAAAGGAAGTTATACCTGACACTGTTAGCCTCTCACAGAGAATGCTCTGATCCCGGTGATCCAAACCTGGATGGATCAGATGAGGACAGTGAAGTCCCACAGATGGGGAGGATCACCTTGGCAACTGAGCCGGGATGATAAGCCCAACTAGATCTGAGGGAAGCAAATTTCTGGTGAACTTGGAATATACAGAAGAATGTCCCAACCTTGTCAGAGAACCTGTCAATAACCTGCAGTCTTGGAAGGGAGACAGACTCCTATGTCTCGGATCCAAGCTCCTGGACCTCGAGAGGGAACTGTCAATAATTTTCAGATCCGATATAACCATCAGATCTGAAGACATGTCAGATCGGCAGGCCTATGAAGCTCTGAGGCCTCAGATCCGACAGAATGATCCAAGGCTCTTGGAACAGAAGAGCCCAGATCCAAAGCTAAAGAGGCTGGGCTTGGATCCGGGGATCTGTGATCCGAAAGCCTCAGCTTTTTAGAAGGAGAATACCTGGTGGAAGAGGAAGAAGTCTTTTTTTAGGATCAGAAGGGGTCTTAGAGGGGGGAGCCAGAGGCTAGAGGACCCCCTTTAGCAGAAGCTTATTTCTGTGATCTATGACAACTCTGGGGTTGAATACGGCACAAATGTCGCATTCTACTTCCAGATGACGCTCTCCTATACAATAGACACACTCCTCATGCGAGTCAGAATGGGTATTTTTCCAACTGCACGAGGAGCATGTTTTAAAGCTGGAAGGCTTTTCAGACAGTCACACACACACACACACACACACACACACACACACACACACACACACACACACACACACACACACACACACACACACACACACACACACACACACACACACACACAACATCCGCACTCTCTACAGACAAGGAAAGGTAGAGAAGGACCAAGAAGGGACTACCTTACTAAAGAAAGTTAGTTAGGTCAAAATCCCTAACAGAAAACTACAGAAAGGACCTGGGAAGAAAAGGGTGGGAACCCATGGGAAAAAAACTTAGCAAACTACTAGGAGAGGAGGAAATGTAACCTAATTGAGTTGAGAGAAGCCAGAAGAAAAGAGCACAATAAAAGCTATAAAAAGCGAAAGAAAAACCCCAAAGAGAAAAAAATCTGAACTATCTGAACTAAGGAAGCTTGAGCTGCAAGATACACATCCTTAGTGATTCCACGGCAAACGAGATCTGGGGGTTGTGGATCAGCAAGAGATTATGGGAAGGGGAGGAGCTTGAGCTCTGGATCTGTCCTTCAGTTGCCAGCTCGGATCAGAGGTTGGATCAAAGACCCATCCGCAATGAATAATGACACTGATAGCATCAGATCTACTATTCACAGTAATCTCTGCTCACCATAGCGGAGCCAAAATGTCAGATGCTAAGAGAAAAAGAAACACAGGAAACTAAGTATAAAACTGTAAAAATTACACATCTTAAAATGAGACAAATGCACTCCCTTATCTTCAAAATAGTTCTAAATAAATATAAATAATAGCCTTAACCCAAAAAAACAAATAACCCAGAAATGAGACTGCATGCTACTCATTAGCATGCCACCTTTCCTCTCTCCACACTACAGAGCAACAGGTCATGACTAACCTATTTGTGGTCTGTTACTATGTGAGCTAAGCAATGACACTTGCCTCATGGTGCAGCAAATGAAGTCCTGACTATGAATCAGATAATCAAGTATAATTTGAGGTCCATTTGCTAGAGGTAACAAAAAAAGGCTCACTTTAAGGTGGTGGTATTCTGACTCTTGTGGTGAAAGTGAAGCTAGTGACAATGACGGCATTCACCAGTATTGCAGGTGGAAGGCAATCAGAAGGCATACCATCAAATAGGTAGAAATGGTCCCCTCCTAACTCCCGGTGTACCCCAGTTACAGGTGATGTTATCCAGCACTTTAGGAAGCTAGCAAGAAAAAAATGAAGCAGCAAAAAACTCCAAAGCATTACATATGATGCTGCTGCTGTCTAAATGCCTCTCTAAACTGATCCAGTAACCTATCCTGCTCTGATGGGGGACTGGTGGCTTGTTTAGAGGGTTTATATAGATGTTCTTCGTGTTTCACTGTTGCAGTCATTACATTTGGGTTATCCTGCTGGCAAGTTGCCCTCAGTCAGCCTGAATTCCAAAGTCTTGGGTCCTGCATCAGTTGCTGTCGCCTCTTCCCTGACGTCAGGTCGTCAGGGGTATAAAAGATGCAGCTGACGCCATTTTATTTAGTCTTCCTTGCTGTGCAGTGCCCGAAGCAGAAGCAGTTTGCAAGTGCCGGTCGGCCGACTCCTGAGATTTTTCGTGTTCGAGTTTCAGATCCGAAGTCTTCATTAAAAGCTAAGTACCCCTTTGGGGAAACTTTTTTCTTGCTCCAGACCGATGTCAGAAAAAGTTAATAATTGTATTTCTTGTGGGAAGCAAATACCTCATAAGGACTTTCATTCTTACTGCATTCCTTGCCTAGGCCCTGACCACGACATTGCTAGTTGTCGGTTTTGTACTAGATTTAACCAATGCACTATTAAGCATTGGTACAATTTTGCATTAAGCTACTTTGGGCGAAGATTTAATTATACAATGTCGTCGGAGAGCCATCCGACTACCGGAGTTCACAAAAAATGAAAAGAAAAAGACAGGCAACAGAGGTCCAAAACAGACGACGAAGCTTCTCCTAAGCAAGTCGCCGGTTCGCCGGTCCTCAAGCGCTTTCGCAGCCCCTGATGCCCGCTACTTTAGAGTCGCAGGCCGCTACCGACTCCCACGTGGAGTCGGCCAGGCCGCTGGAAACTCAAGGTATTGGAGCCTCGGAGATTATTCCCTCAGATGGGTCCGGAGCCGCTGAGCAGGCATCGGCTTCTGAGGGTGTATTCAGACCTAAACAATTATACATTAAACAGACTTCAAAGACAAAGGCTAAAACACCTTTAAATGAAAAGAAACAAGTTCACCAGCCACAAGGACAGGCCTCCATGCCCAAAAAACAGATGCTCAAAATGGCTGAAGACAATTACCTTGATCAGTGGTTCCCATCCCCCTCCTGATAAGAGGCCTAGGCAAGAAACAGACTATGAATCTTCAGATCAGGTTTCCATTTCTTCGGATTCCTCTTCTGATCAGGAATATTCTCTTCCCCCCTATGAGGATTCTGATGCTGAAGAATCTACTCCTTCAGCTTCTCCTCCTGAGGACTACTCTTTTGGGGAAACCTTGCATACTATGAGGGAGCACCTCCACTGGGAGGGCCAAGATTTTTCAGAATCTAAGAAAAGGCTCAGAGACTTCCTTTTACTACCTCAACACAGGTCTCTAGCTATTCCACCTGTGTTAGACAATGTAGATGATGTGTTCTTGGAGTCTAGTCTGACCCCTGACTCTTTACCTCCAGCTCCTGTTAAGCAAGACAGATACTGCAGGGTCCCTGACTCTCAAATTCCTTTTCAAAAACCCTACTGCAGACCCAGAAACTTTTTCTCAGGGTCCAAAAGGGGTCAAGGCTTCTACTGCAAAAAACCCTACCCCCTCTGACAGAGATTCTAGGGCACTGGATAGATGGGGAAAAAAGATTTACATATCTGCTACTTTAGCTATAAGGGCCTTAAATTGCCAGTTTCATATGCTCAAATATAATCAATATATCATGACACTGCTTAAACAGAAAATTATGGCAAATTCTGAACGTGCAGAAAAGAAAGAAATGCAGGATTTATTGCATGCAGCTGAACAAGTTGGAAAGCATACTTTGCAATGTGGGTTTGATTCTCTGGAGGCCTCTTGCAGAGCCGCTGTTACGAGTTCTGTCATTAGGAGGCATGCTTGGTTAAAGGAACACAATCTACCTGACCATGTTAAAGTAAAATTATTAGATGCTTCTTTACAACATGATACCTTGTTTGGTGTTAAGGCAGAAGAGGTGTTAAAGAAAATGGAGGACAAAGCTAAATCTATGCAAACGGTCAAGGATTTCTTACAGGTACTAACACCTAGATTTAGTAGACACTGGCCTACAAAGAATTGGTCCTTTCCAGTCTCAGACCTCAAAGGGGCAGACCCAGACACCCTAGAGGCAAGATCACAGCTGCAAGGTTCCTACAGGTCTAAGCAGTGGAGTGCTTCTACCTCCAAAGGTGAAGAAGACAAATCACAACCATACAGGAAACAGTCCCAAGGACTTCCCCCTGCCTGCACCTAGCACTTATCTTCTGGCAGCACCCTTAGGGGGGAAACTAGCACTTTTTTCTCAAAATTGGCACATTATAACCCAGGACATATGGGTTCTAGACATAGTGTCACAAGGCTACAAGTTTCATTTCCATACCCTGCCAAAGGCAAACGATTGGCCAGACCTGCCAAAAAAATCAATGGGCAGAGGCTCAAAAACAAGTCGCAGCTCTCATGGACATGAGGGCTATTCAACAAGTGCCACAGCAAGAGCAGGGACAAGGATTTTACTCAAGACTGTTCTTGGTACCCAGAAAGGACAAAGCATGGAGACCAATACTGGACCTATCTATTCTAAAACACTTTCCTGGATATACCAAAATTCAAGATGTTGACCTTACAAGCAACTTCTCCCCATGCTGGGCAGCAAGGCTTGGCTCGTGACTTTAGACCTAAAAGAGGCATACCTGCATGTCCCAATCAGACAACCATGCAAAAGATACCTCAGATTCAAGGCTGGCTCAAAGCATTACCAATTCTCTGCACTGCCCTTTGGCTTATCTACTGCGCCCAGGGTCTTCACAAAGTGCCTGGCACCAGTAATTGCTTACTGCAGACAAAGAGGAATACAAATATATCCTTACTTGGACGACTGCCTCATACAAGCAGAGAACAAGGACATTCTACTACAGCATCTGACTTTTGTGATAAGACTTTTAACATGCCTAGGGTACACAAAAAGAAATCAAAACTAGTACCCTCTCAAGAGATAATATTCCTGGGTGCAAGCTTAAATACAACTGCCCAGATGGCTTATCTCACTCCAGACAAACAAAGGCAACTGACTACCTATTTCAAGGAAATGGCAACAAAGGCCCAGTTATCTGCAAGAAAAATTCTGCAAGCTTTGGGTTTCATGGCATCCTGCATCTTACTAATTCCATATGCAAGACTGCATATGAGGAAAATTCAATGGTACCTAAAAATTGCCACAGTCTGGGAACAATGATTACTCTAATTCCCTGCCTGCAACAGGAATTTCGATGGTGGGCAAAGGCTTGTCACCAAAACAAGGGACAGACATTCTCACTACCCCCAGCCAGGCAGAGCCTAACGACGGATGCATCAGATTATGTCTGGGGGGCACACATGACAGGAAGAGGCATTCAGGGCACCTGGTCCACAAACCAAAAGCATCTACATATCAATCAAAAAGATATGCTAGCTGTTCAGAATGCCCCGACAGCCTTCAAGGACCTACTTCATCCGGGACAACTACTGATAAAGACAGACAACACCACAGTCATGTGGTACATAAACAAGCAGGGGGCCACTCATTCTTATCCCCTGTGCAGACTAGCCTTGGCTTTATGGGACACAGCATTAACTTACCAAGTTCATCTGCAGGCACAATTCCTGCCAGGAAAGGAAAATACTCTGGCAGATGAACTAAGCAGAAACCTCATGGATCCCCACAAGTGGCACCTGGATCCACAAGTCTTCAGCATGATAACAATGAAATGGGGACGCCCGGACATAGATCTATTTGCCTCCCCTCAAAACAATCAACTAAAAAGATTCTGCACAAGGACTTATCACAGACAAGCTTAGAAAGTGGACACCTTATCTTTCAACTGGACAAACCTATCAGTATATGCCTTTCCTCCAATGCCTCTCCTCCCCAAGGTACTCCTAAAAGTCAGGCAGGAGAAACCAAAAATGATTCTGATTGCCCCAGACTGGCCACGCCAGTACTGGTATCCGATCTTAAGGAACTTTTCCCAATGCCCAGCCTGGACCTTACCTCAAATACCTCATCTACTGTCCCAGCAAAACAATCAGATTCTGCACAGCCAACTCAGGACCCTAAACCTGGGAGCATGGTGGATAATGTAGGCATACAAACCACACCTCTCAGTAAAGCTGTGATGGATGTCATTTTAGAAGCCAGAAGCCAGAAGGCCTAGTACTAGAAAATCCTATGCTGGGAAATGGAAGAGATTTTGCGCTTGGAACCAAGCTCAAGGAACTGATACAGATGTCCCAAATACCTCAGATTTTGCAATATTTAACTGAAATGCTGGACAAAGGCCTATCTTTTTCATCAATTAAAATCCATGCCTCTGCCATTTCGGCTCATTACAATACAGAGCCACCACTCTTTTCTCATCCTTTATTAAGGCAGTACCTCAGAGGAGCCAAAAACTTAAGGCCTCCAAGAACGCCAATACCTGCATGAGACCTCAATAATGTCTTGGAAAAACTCACCTTACCTCCTTTTGAGCCAGCTGCTATTGCGAACGTAAAGTTCTTATCTTGGAAAACAGGTCTGCTCCTAGCAATAACTTCTGCAAGACAAGTTTCAGAGCTATAGGCTCTCATGGCTCTGGAAACCTTTATCATTTTCTATCCAGACAGGGTCTCCCCGAGAACAAACCCTACATTTATGCCTAAGGTGGTATCCAGTGTAGCCCTTAACCAAACAATTCATTTGCCAACTTTTTATCCAAATCCACAGAACAAGGGGGAGAAAATTCTGCATTCTTTGGACGTACAAAGACAACTTAGATTCTACTTGGACAAAACTAAAGTTTTCAGAAAGACAGAGCAATTACTAGTGGCATATGCCACAGCATCACAAGGAAAGGCCATCTCCAAGCAGACTATTTCAAAGTGGATAGGTCACTGCATTCATTTCTGCTACTCACAGCATGGCAAACCAGTGCCTAAGGGCATTAGGCCACAGTCAACCAGAGCTGCAGCCACTTCTGCAGCCTTTCTCAGGGGAGTACCACCCAAAGACATTTTGGAGGCTCCTACTTGGAGTTCAGTGCATACATTTACAAAACATTACAATCTGCCTCTTTACTCTAAATCCAGGCAGGCTTTACCACTGCAGTTCTGCAGGGCCTCATAGCTGCTCCTAATGCTGTTTAGCTCCAGCCCCCCAACCATAGCTTTGGGACTCAACCCAAATGTAATGACTGCAACAGTGAAACACGAAGAACATAGCACAGTTGTGTACACTTACCATAAATGTAGATGTTCGAGTGTATTCACTGTTGCAGTCCAGGTTACCCACCCGCCATCCGCCTTATTTTTTGCTGGAACTTATCTTTACTTCTCTAATCTATACAACCTAGGTGGTGTATTTGCTTATAGATGAAGGTAAAGCTTATTTTGGTGCATGTATGTTTTATTTACATAATTTTAGCCTACCCTTTTGGGGGCATCTGACATCTGGGGCAAGAAAAACTAAATAAAATGGCATTGGCTGCATCTTTTATACCCCTGATGACCTGACGTCAGGGAAGAGACGACAGCAACCGACGCAGGACCCAAGACTTTGGAATTCAGGCCGACTGAGGACAACCTGCCAGCAGGATAACCCAAATGTAATGACTGCAACAGTGAATACACTCGAACATCTACATTTATGGTAAGTGTACACAACTGTACTTTCCGGTGACAGAGGAATGCCTCTAGGAGCAGCATCTGATGATCAAAGTTAAGATGGGAGCAAAAAAAAAAAAAAATTTTTTTAATTACGTTCATAGGTGTGTACTAGGCTAATGGCCCTGGAGCCTTTACAAGCCGAGCCTATAGGATTACCCTGGCATTGTGCCACCCATCCTTACTTCCCAGTACCTCTGTCGAGTAGAGCCACTGGAGTGATCCCCAGGGTGAATTTTCCATTTCCCATCCACTCATCAAGATTTCTCTTGAAGAGGGCCAGTGAGGTGCTCTGTTTGACATGCACGGGAAGTCTATTCCATAGCATGGGCAGTCTCTGGTTTATGAACCTGTCCCTCCAGCATGTTCTGTTGATTGTGATAATGAGGTTGAGTTCTCTGGAGCATGTGGTGTGGAGGGACTGGGATTTCTTTAGATGTAGCATTTCTAACAGAGCTGGGTCAGACATGGCTTTGTAAGTCAAGCAGAGATTGCCTCTAGGTAGGCGATATGAGACAGAGAATAGCTGGAGTTTGTGTCTGTCCATATAGGACAAGTGTTTAAGGCCTAGGATCCTCTTTGTGAGGTACTTTTGCGGCATCTGCAATTGCTGCAGGTGTCTAGTGAGGTACTTGCCAAACTGGGCACTGTAATCGATGACTGGCCTAATGAGGGAAGAGTAGAGAGAGAGAGACAATGGACCTCTTTCTTCCCGGATGCAAAACCCTTAGTAATGAGATGTGCCACACAGAAGGACTTTCTGACCACAGTGGCAATGTAGTAGTCAAAAGAGAGATTGCTGTCAACCTGTGTTCCCAGATCCCTTATAATGCCTTCTGTGTTCAGGGGACTACCATCAATGTGGTAATAAATTGGGAACCGGGTTTTTTCCAAAGGGGATGACGACACATTTTCTGGCACTGAGCTTAAGGCCACGGTCCTGACACCAGTCGGTCTCAGTGAGGCTTTTCTGTAGGATATCAACATCACTTGGGGAGTTAATAACAGCTCCCAACTTACAATCATCTTCGAACTTTGTCAGCCAGAGTCCCTTCATGTTGGCCTGGACTTCAGAGAAGTAGATACCAAACAGGAGAGGACCCTGAACCCTGTGGGACCCCACTCCTGACTGGTCGGCAGTCTGACTTGGAGTCTGCTACTTTCACACTGTGGGTTCTATCTGTGAGCCAGTTTGCAACCCACCTAGTGATGCCTAGCTTAGCGAGTTTTTCTAGGATTCCTGGGTGGAGAATGGATCAAAGGTCTTGGCCAGGTCAAAGTATGCTGTATGAACCACCTTGCTTCCATCCACAGCTCTGGTGATGGACTCAAAGAAGTCGACTAGGTTGAGCAGGCAAGAACTACCCTTCACAAAACCAAACTGTGTGGGATCCAGAGCCTGGAGATTCCCTATATCCTTGTTTATTAGGTCCATGATGATGCGTTTCACAGCTTTGCATATCAGACTCGTCAGGCTAATGGGACGATAGTTACCAGGGTCTGTAGTCGCTCCTCCTTTGTGGAGAGGGGTGACTGTAGCAGTGTGCCATTAATGATAGGGACAAAGCCTGACGTGAGGCTGTGATTGAACAGGGCACACAGGTGAGGTGCCAGTTCACTCTGTAGTTCATGTAGAACACAGCTGGGGATACTGTCAGGTCACATAGAAGCTGTATTCTTGGCCTTGGAAAGTGCTGTTTTAACCTGTGCAGCAGTAATACTGGGTGCCTGGCAATCTACTGGTATTGTGACTGGTCCTTTTTTTTTGGGAGGGGGGGGGTAAAGTTGGCACTGAATCTGTCGGCCAGTATATTGGCAATATCTGTTAGCTTGGTATAGCAGGTACCATTGTGCAGTAGCTAACAGCTAGAACACAGCCAGGGATATTGTCAGGTCCCATAGAAGCTGTATTCTTGGCCTTGGACAGTGCTGTTTTTTAACCTGTGCAGCAGTAATACTGGGTGCCTGGCAATCTACTGGTATTGTGATTGGTCCTTTGGGGGGGGGGGGGTTAAAGTTGGTACAGAATCTGTCGGGCAGTATACTGGCAATATCTGTTGGCTCGGTACAGGAGGTAACATTTTAAATTGAGAGTACAGAAAGGAAGAGCAGAGGATGGGAAGCATGAACCCACAGTAGCAAATTTTGCTTCTTGCAGGAGTCCAGATAAAACTGAATTCATAGTGTACACAGTGGCACAGCAATGAATGAATTAACTAAATTTTTGTTTGTTTAAATAAGTGATCAAAGCAGTAGTGGTTTGTGGGTGGGGTGCTAGATAAGAAAAGGAGCCAGTGACCATGCTTGCTTTCAGTAATAAAACAATAAATGTCTATGCATCTGCTCTATGAGTGCAGCAAATGACCCAGATTATACTGACACCACTGCAGAGTATTATAGATTCCATAGGGGAATGAAAACATTAAAAAATGAATCCAGTTGAGAAATAAGGAGAAATACATTACTGTATTAGACCATGCTACTAGAGGCAAACTACCTTTACCATGAACACAGCCAAACTGCAGAGGTGGACAGAGAAAGAAAAATATTACTGCTAGTGGCCAGGAGTAAAAACATAATTAACCTAGTAAGGAAGGAACAGGAAAAACTAGAGTACAGTGGGCAAATTGTTTAATCATTTTTCATTTCTGGGTTGTAAAACTGTGTAATGATGCTTTACCTGTCAAATTCAATCTCTGGTTGTAAATAGGTAAGGGCTAGGGATGTTACTCACAACTGGAAAGGCATGTCCAAAAGAGCTTTTTATCGTCCAGGATCTGTTCAGAGTCTAACACTGGATGAGGCAAAGCTGTTATTCGCAACCTTAATGGCATGTACAAAACTTTTAAGCTCGTTCCACATGTAAAAACAGACGGAACATAGCCAGAGACTCAATAAAGGAACCTCAAAGCAATATAGAATTGTTTTTTTTTTTATTAATCACTTTTTTCATTCCTTGGGTGTAGAATTACAGAAAAGGGCTTTGTGTTTCAAATTTAGTCTCTCTTTCTGGTAATACATAGGTGAAGCTAGGTTTTTTATTTACAACTGAAAAGACACATCCAAAGGAGCTGTGTGCCATCCAGGAGTTGTTCAGAGACTTCAAGTGCCAAGTTTTTCTACAGATGGATCTTATGCAGCATTAGGCAAAAATGCCAAGAATGACCTCCCTAACAAGATTTCTTTCCAGGATTACAGACTCAGCAGAATACATAAGTGAGGCTAGGTGTTTAATAAAGTCTTTAACTCTTCTTTATCAATTAATTCTGACAATACAGACAAGTTGTTACTAAGCACACTGGAGGAGGGGAAGGGCTGTGGTGGACCTACTCTATCTTGGTTTTCATTAAACCAATCACAGCACTAAAGCCTAGTGGGAATGTGGTTGACTGCCACCACTTCCCATGTCCTCCAACCAGAGGTGAACAACCCCAAGACCCTGCCTCTCATTGTTTTAAGATTATATAAATATAACACATTTCTAGTGTATGAATATTGTCAGCAGAACTCATTCAACCAGTAATAAAGATATGTTGACTTCAACCTAACTCAAGCTTCTCGAGTATTCTACTTTATTTTTTTAATTTTTTGAGTGAAAATCTGGCAGAGTTCCTCTTTTGTGGTTGCTATCAGGGATAATCAACTTCAGTTTGCTGTTTGTATTTGGGTCCCAGGTTATAGGGTCCCAAGCTCTGTTAGTCTGGTCTCTTGACCATTTCATTTGGTATCTTTTGCCTTCTTATCTATTAATTTTGGCAACATCTTTGCCATTCTCTTACCCAATAGAGACCAACGTTTTATAATCGTTGTTTAAAATTGAAATGTGTCTACATGAAGCTGGGTCTGAAAAGTCTATGCCCTCTGAGTAATAGAGCCACCACACTTTTCCCCAACATGCTGGTGCTTCTTCATTATAAAAAAAAATACATTTAAACAAAACCTTCTAGATCTTTACCATCTTCCTCCCTGCAAACTTTTAAACTTCCACAGGCAGAGCATCTGTTTCTGGATACTTCCCTGTTGACTGATTAGACATCTTTGTTTTTCTCTCATCTCTTCCCGTCTTAGCTATTAATTGTTAGGCATCATGCTCCTTTAACCCTGGCATAATCAAGTTTTCCATAAATATTTCCATTTCCCGCCTTTTCTTAGTTTCTACATTCCTTTGCTTTATATACATTTTCATGAAACGTCTGACATATCTCAAATATCTCTACAGGATCTCTGGTTATTTTTCTTGTCACAAACTTCTTAAGTATGCCAACACCCACTCTACTTTGTTACCCAAGTCATCGTGATAAAAAGTTTTTGTGCTTTGAGCTTCTAAACTCATGCATATTATCCAAATACTCGTTTATTTCTGTTTAGCACTCTGCAGTTGCCCATCTTCTTAGTCTATCAGATTCCCCTTATTCTACAGTATTTTAACCTTTGACAGCCCCTCTAAATGGGTTTATCACATCATTGCTCTAAACTTAGTTTGATGATTAGTATATTCACTGAATAGGTGCTCATCGAAGAAGTGTTTGCTTATTAATGATTTGACGCTATGATACAGACCCCCTCTAAATAATTCCTAGTACTTCTTTCCTTATTGCTTTTTTTTTTCTTTATTTCTACCATATTTTTAAACTCCACTTTCACTTTATCCCATGCACTAGCTATCCATTCTGAAGACATTTCTATCTTTCCTAATAACTCTTGAATAACTTCCACTACCCATTCCTTAAACGCTTCTCTTTTAACAATAAGGAAAATGCCAGAGTCGCATTGTTACTTCATTACCCTCAAGCTTTACCTTAGTTTTTATTGGTGCATGATCTGGAAGAGTTATTCTATATACGTCAAAGCTTTCAATTAAACACGTACACTCCGGTGAAATGTAAATTCTATTCAGTCTAGCCCATTTACTGTATCTTGGGAAAAATAAATACATTGTCTGATTTTGTACTACTTAATTCAGATCTTGAATACCAAATATTCTCATTTATTTCTTCAAAAATCTACTCTTCTTTGTGATATTTTCTCTTCTAGCTTCACCAGATATATCACCACTATTGCAATTCAAGTTCCAGTCCAATATTCCTTGCTGAAAGCAAATTATTTCTCCAAATTTTTTTTAAGTTCCATAAGTACAGCGGTAGCGTTGTTGCCTCACAGCAAGAGGTTCTCCTGTTCGATTCACGGGTGAAGTGCCTTCTGTGTGGAGTCTGCATGTCCTCCCTGCGGTCGAGTGGCCTCCGAAAGACATGAGTAAATGGATGTGCCTTCGCTGAAGGTTGGGTGTTGAGCTGGCAACTCGGCACCATAAAAAAAATCTATTGCCAGTCATTAGCAGACTGGAGTTCTGCTGTGACTGCCCCTAACTGGTAAAAGCCGAAAAGACAAACAATGGCAGTTTTTTTTTTTTTTTTTTTGGTGGAATAAATGCATGCCAGCGTAATCCTCCTCTCTTGCCAACAAGCCACTTACTGCCACAAGCCTACCACTAATGTCTTTTTTTCCCTCTTAAATCACAGTTGTGTACACACTTAGCATAAATGTAGATGTTCGAGTGTACTCACTGTTGCAGTCATCACATTTGGGTCATCCCTGCCAGGATAGCCTTCTGCCGGCCTGAATACCACAGACTTAGTATTTCTGCATCGGTTGCTGTCGCTTGAGTATTGACGTCAGTAGTACAATGTAAGGCAGCCGACACCATTACATCAGTTCTTGCCCTAACCTGTCAGGAGCCCCCGAAAGTAAGAGGCCAGGTTCTGGTGGGAAAACCCCAACACCAACAGTGGAAAATAAATACCAATATGTCCCTTGTAAGTAAAGGAGAACAATAAGGAATAATGGTAACAAAAGGAGAAAGTGAAAAAAAAGGGGGGATGGAGGGAGGGAAATCAGGACTGCAACAGTGAACATACTCGAACATCTACATTTATGATAAGTGCTCACTGTTGCAGTCATCACATTTGGGTAGATTCCCAAAGCTGGGGAAATGGGTGGAGGCAGTCAAGGAAGCTAGGGGCTGGCTAGGATGCCCTGCAAGACTGCAGAGGCAAACCCTGCCCTGGACTTGGAGAAGAGAGGCAGGTGGTAATGCTTGGTAAAAGCATGAACAGATGTCCATGTGGCAGCGTCCAGGATGTCCCTGGTGGGGACTCCTCTTAGGAAAGCTGCAGAGGTGGAGGTTGCTCTGGTGGAGTGTGTCTTGACCCCCTTGGGGGGAGGCTTACCATGTTGTTTGTAGCAGAAATGGATGCAGTGTGCTATCCATTTGGAAATGGTTTGCTTGGAGATGGCTTTGCCTTCTGCCCCTGTAGCAAAGCTAACCAGTAATTGATCAGACTTTCTGAAGGATTTAGTCTTGTTCAGATAGTATTTGAGCTGTCTGTGCACATCTAGAGAGTGAAGAATCCCTTCCCCCTTGTTCTGGGGATTAGGAAAGAAGGTGGACAAATGAATGGATTAGTTGAGAGCCACACTGGACACCACCTTGGGCATGAAGGATGGGTTAGTTCTGAGGGATACCCAGTCTGCATGTTAGATGATGAAGGGTTCCACAGCCATGAGTGCTTGCAGCTCAGAGACTCTTCTGGCTGATGTGATGGCCAGAAGGAATGCTGTCTTCCAGGAAAGAAACTTTACCTCTGCAGAAGACGCTGGTTCTAAAGGAGGCAGAGTAAGCTTTTCCAAGGCAAAGTTAAGGTCCCAAGCTGGTGTTGGTGCCCTTCTGGGGGGCCTCAAATTGCTAGCCCCTCTGAGGAACTGTTTGATCAAAGGGTGTGAGAAAAGGGGCTGCTCAGTGGGAAAATGAGCAGAAATAGCAGAGGCATCAAATCCCCTTCCCGTTGGGTTAGAAAGTTTGGAATCTGAGGAAGATGCCATGGAGGGCAGCGGGGACAGGCTGCGCAGCAAGGGGTACCAGTGTTGTCTGGGGCCAGTCTGGAGCTATAAGAATGATCCTTGGTTTTTCCTCCCTTATTTTGAGCAGTACTCCCTGGGGATGAGAAGTAGGGGAGGAAAGGCATAGACCAAGAGGCTGACCCATGGGAAGGACAGAGCATCCACTTTCCAAGCCACGCAGTGATGCTCACTGGTGCAGAATTTGCTGGGCAGATGGTTGGTGTGGGAGGCAAAGAGGTCGACCTTTGGGGTTCCCCATTTCCGAGTTATTAGGGTGAAGTTACTTATGTTGAGCTGCCATTCGTGTGGGTCCAGAAGGTTGCTGCTTAATTGGTCTGCCAGGGAGTTGAGAGAGCCTGGTAGATATTGTGCTAAAAGGTGTAGTTGCATGGATGAGCGAAAGGGTCATGGCCAGCCTGCCATAGGGGGTAGGAGCGAGTCCCTCCCTGCTTGTTAATGTAACACATCACAGTGGTGATGTCTGTTTTCATCAGGAGAACTCCGGGAGAGAGAAGGGGCTTGAAAGCTATCAAGGCATGCTGCACAGCCATCACCTCTTTTTGACTGATGTGCAGGGGGATTTGCTGTGGGATACATTGGCCCTGTATGCACCTGCCATCCAAGTGTCCATCCCAAGCATAGTCTGATGCATCTGTGGTGAGGGTCTGGGTGGCAGGGTGTGGGGAGAAGGGCAGTCCCCTGTTGTGGGAGCATGCTGTTGCCCACCAAAGAAATTCCTTTCTGAGGCAAGGAATTATAGGTAGAAGAGTTTCCAGGTCTTGAGAGTGTTGACACCAAAGTCTCTTTAGGTACCACTGACGTTTCCTCATATGCAGTCTGGCATATGGAATGAGATGTATGCAAGATGCCATGAACCCCAGAGCTTGCAGGATTTTCCTTGCAGAAAGCTGTGGCCTGGTGGCCAGCTGAGAGAAGTAGGCTGTCAGGGAAGTTTGTTTCTCTGGTGTAAGGTATGCCATCTGGGATGCTGTGTCCAGATTTGCTCCCAGGAAGATTATCCTTTGGGTGGGCACCGGTTTTGATTTCTTTTTATTGATTGTGCACCCTGGGGAGGTTAGTAGGGTCTTTACAAAGGCCAGGTGCTTGAGCAGCTTTTCCTGGCTGTCTGCCTGAATAAGGCAGTTGTCTAAGTAGGGGTAAATTTGAATATTACTTTCTCTGCAAAAGGCAATGGCCGGAGCCAGACATTTTGTGAAAACTCTGGGAGGAGCAGATAAGCCAAAGGGAAGTGCAAAGAATTGAAAGTGTTAAGATCCTGCCCTGAAGCGGAGATATTTCCTGCATGATTCCCTGATAAGAATGTGGAGGTAGGCCTCTTTTAGATCTTGAGTGGCTAGCCAAGTGTTCTTGGAGAGCATGGGTAGCAGCTGTAGGAGGGTGAGCATTTTGAATTTTGGGGTCACCAGGAAGGTGTTTAGAATGGATAGATCGAGGATGGGGCACCAGGTGGCCTCTTTTCTGGGCACCAGAAAAAGTCTGGACTAGAAGCCTTGGCCTATCTGTTCTACAGGAATGTGCTCTACTGCCCTCAAAGACAGCATGGAATGGATTTGCTTTTGAGCCTCTGCCCACAGATTTGGTGGTAGATCTGGGAAGCCTTTTGGGGTTGGAAGGGTGTGGAAGGAGAATTTGTATCCCTGAGACACAATGTTCAGAACCCATTGGTTTTTGGTAATGGTGGCCCAGGTGCTTGAGTGAAAGGAGAGTTTTCCTTCTACGGGTAAGTGAAGGTGGGCAGAGGGGAGGTTGGGAGGAGATGAGTTATTGTGAGTTCTTACAATAAGGGGGAGGCTTAGAACTCCCTGGTTTTGAAGTGAAGGTAGTCCACTGTTTAGATCTCTGCATTCCCTGGGGCTGTTGTCTGGGTGGTCTTTTTCCACGGGCCCTAGGCTGGGCCTGTTTACTCGGAGCAGGAAAGGACCAGTGCTTGGAGGGACAATGCCTGCTGAACCTAGGGGGCTGGACCTGTAAGAAATCTTTAACTGTTTGCATAGATTTTGCTTTTTCTTCCATCTTTTTTAAGACCTCTTCTGCCTTAGTGCCAAATAAGTTATCTTTGGGCAAGGGGGCATCAAACAATTTAGATTTGACAAGGTCTGGCAGGGGTTGTTCCTTACGCCATGCATGTCTTCTAATGACAGATCCAGTGACTGCTGCCCTGCAAGAAGCTTCTAGGATGTCAAAAGCACAGTGCAAAGTGTGTTTAGTTACTTGACTTGCAGAATGCATTAAGTCTTGATTCTGCCTAAGTAGGAAAGGAAGACTTTTTTTTTGTTTAAGGAGTTCCAAACTATGTTGCTGATATTTAAGCATATGGAACTGACAATTCAGTGTCCTGATAGCAAGAGTAGCGGAGGTGTATACTTTTTTTACCCCACATGTCCAATGCTAAGGAATCCCTGTATGACGTTGCTTTAATTCCTTTTGGCCCTTGAGAAATGACTTCAGGGTCAGCTGTTGGATTTTTAAAAATGTATTTGTGTGAGTCAGGGACTCTGTAGTACCTATCTGGTCTTCTGGGAGCAGGAGGTAGGGCATCAGAAGTCAAGCAGGAGTCGAGGAAAACATCATTCACCACATCCAGGACTGGGGGGATGGCCAAAGGTCTTTGTTGTGGAAGATCTAGGAATTCCGAGTCTCTTTTTAGACTGAGGGTAGTCCTGACTCTGCCATTGGAAATGCTCCCTTAAAGTATGCAGGGTTTCCCCAAAGGAAAAATCCTCTGGAGGAAAGGCTGAAGGCATGGATTCCTCTGCATCACAATCCTCATAAGTGGAGAGGGGTTGCATGTCTTCAGAAACAGATGCATCAGATTCATCTGACTCTTGTTCAGACAAAACTACTGGGGACAGATCTCTTTTCCTTTTAGAGGGAGTAGCTTGGCTTCCCCTGATCAGCATGATAAGGTCTTCCGCCATTTTAAGCATTTGAGACCGAGGCAAGTTGGCAGGTGCCTGAGAGTGGGGTAGTCGGTTTCTTGGGTGTGGTTTGAACCCTGGGCCTAAGGAACTCAGTTGTCTTCGAAAGAACGGTAGTTGCAAAAGAAGACTGTTTGTGTCGAGATTTGGTAGTGCGAAGGAGTTCCTCGGAAGCCGGTGCCTGCTTAGTGGCTCCAGACCCATCCAAGGTAGAGAAGACTGCAGGATCCTTAGACGATGAAGAGTTTTGCGGCATACTGGACTCCGAAAGGGACTCGGTAGCGTCTGTGAATCAACTGAAGCAGGCATCAGGGGCTGCAAAAACGCATCACTGAGTACCGGAGGACTGACAACTAGCTTAAAAGAAGTGTCGTCGGTAGGTTTGGACCTGTGCAGTCTTGTCTCCGTCTTTATGTTTTTTTGGAAGATCTGCTGACGGATGGCTTACCGAAGCCATATAAAAATTCGAGGACTGTAAACGAAAATATCTGGCTATAACAAGGGCCCGACAATGGATAGTTCTGGCGTTGAACAAAGCACAGAAGGGACAATGGGGGACATCGTGGTCTGGGCCTTGACAAGTGACGCAGTAAGAGTGGAAGTCTCGGTGTGGTATTTGCTTTCAAGAGGTGAGACAATTACAAAAAACACGAAGAAAGTACAGTTTTGTACCTACCATAAATGTAGATGTTCGAGTGTCTTCACTGCTGCAGTCATTACACTTGGGTTATCCTGCCGTCAGGCGGGCCCGTAGTCGGCCTGAGTTCCAAAGTCTTGGTCCAGCGTCAGTTGCTGTCGCCTCTTCCATGACGTCAGTGCGCCAGGGGTATATAAGAAGCAGCCAACGCCATTTTCTTCAGTTTTTCTTGCCCCAGATGTCAGGTGCCCCCAAAAATGGTAGGCAATACATATTGCTAATAAAACATACAAAAAAGGTAAAAATAAAACCTTCATTAACCAGCAAATACACCACATAGGTAGTATAGGTTAGTCCCAGATAAGAAAGAGGGGCTGGCGGGTGGGTAACCTGGACTGCAGCAGTGAAGACACTCGAACATCTACATTTATGGTAGGTACAAAACTGTACTATGTTCATCGTGTTTCACTGATGCAGTCATTACACTTGGGTAGAATCCCAAAGCTGTGTTTGGGTGGCTGGCTCTATAGAGGATTTGGTGTGGCTATGAGGCCCAACAGCACTGCAGTGGCAAAGCCAGTTCTGGATCTAGAATAAAGAGGCAAATGGTAATGCTTGGTAAAGGTGTGCACTGAACTCCAAGTTGCAGCTTCCAAGATATCTTTGGTAGGTACTCCTCTAAGGTAGGCACTAGAAGTGGCAGTTGCCCTAGTGGAATGTGGTCTAATATTACTAGGTACAGGTTTCCCATTTTGTGTGTAGCAGAGCGGATACAGTGTCCTATCCACTTTGAAATGGTCTGCTTTGAAATAGCCTTTCCCTGTGATCCTGCAGCATAGGATACAAACAACTGCCTGTTTATGTCCAAGGAATGTAGAAGTCTATCCCCTTTATTTTGGGGATTTGGATAAAATGCTGGCAAGTGAATAGACTGGTTAAGAGCCACAATGGAAACCACCTTAGGCATAAAGGAAGGGTCTGTTCTTAAAGAAACGCTGTCTTGGTGGAAAATGATAAAAAGGCTCCACTGCCATTAGTGCCTGCAGTTCTGAGACTCTTCGTGCTGAGGTTATTGCCAGAAGCAGAGCAGTTTTCCATGATATATATTTTAACTCTGTCGAATTGGCTGGTTCAAAAGGAGGCAAAGTGAGCTTTTCCAAAACGAAATTGAGATCCCAAGTTGGTGTTGGTGCTCTCCGGGGCAGTCTTATGTTTTTAGCCCCTCTGAGGTACTGCTTTAGCAAAGGTTGAGAAAAAATAGGAGGATCTGTGTTGTAATGAGCTGAGATGGCAGAAGCGTGAATCTTAATGGATGAGAAGGACAGTCCTTTGTCCAGCATCTCAGTCAAGTATTGTAGTATCTGAGGAATGTTAGGGACCAGAGTTCAAGGTTTTCAGCCTGGTTCCAGGCACAGAAACTCTTCCACTTTTCTGAATAAGATTTCCTGGTGCTAGGCCTCCTGGCCTCCAAAATGACATCCATAACAGCTTTAGAGAGAGAAGTTGTCTGTTTGGCTAATGAATCTGCCATGCAGCCAGGTTTAAGGTTTTGAGCTGACTGTGCAGTATATGATTATTTTGCTCAGTCAGAAGGTGTGGAATTTGAGGCAAAAACCAAGGTGGGCCTTGAGCTAAGTTCATCAAGATTGTGTACCAATGCTGGCGTAGCCAGTCTGGAGCAATCAGAATCATCTGTGGTTTGTCTTGTCTGGCTTTTAGGAGTACGTTTGAAAGGAGAGGCAGTGGTGGGAAGGCATAAACGCTTAGGTTTTTCCAGCTGAACGAAAGAGCATCCACTTTCCATGCTTGTGTGTGATAAGTCCTTGTGCAGAATTTTTGCAGTTGGCAATTCAGTGGGGAGGCAAAGAGATCTATGTCCGGGCTCCCCCATTTTTGCATTGTCATGCTGAAAACTTGTGGATTTAATTTCCACTCGTGAGGATCCATGATGTTTCTGCTGGCAGGAATTGTGCTTGCAGATGAACTTGATAAGTTATAGCTGTGTTCCACAATGTCATGGCTTGCTGCACAGGGGGTAAGAATGAGTGCCCCCTTGCTTGTTTATGGACCACATCACTGTGGTGTTGTCTGTCCTTAATAATAATTGTCCTGGATGCAGAAGGTCCTTGAAAGCTGTTAGGGCATATTGTACAGCCAACATCTCTTTTTGATTGATGTGAAGAGGCATTTGTTCTGTGGTCCATTTGTCCTGAATACATTTTCCTGCCATGTGTGGTCCCCAGGCGTAATCCGAGGCGTTGTTATAGTCTGCCTGGCTGTGGGAAGAGTGAAAGGCTGACCCTTGTTGAGGTGACATGCCTGTGCCCACCATCGAAACTCCTGTTGTAGGCAGGGAATTAGAGGTATTACGGTCTCCAAGTTGTGAGAATGTTGAGACCAAACACTTTTTAGGTACCACTGTAATTTCCTCGTATGCAGTCTTGCATATGGAATTAGTAGTATGCAGGATGCCATGAATCCCAAGGCCTGCAGAATTTTTCTTGCAGGGAGATGGGACTTTGTTGCCATCAATTGAAAATACTGAGTCAGTTGTCCTTGTTTGTCTGGCGTGAGATAAGCTATCTGGGCCGTTGTATTTAAGCTGGCACCCAGGAATAGTATCTCTTGTGACGGCACTAGTTTTGATTTATTTTCGTTTACTGTGTACCCTAGGCAACTTAACAATCTTTTTACGAACGCCAGATGCTGTAGAAGAATGTCCTTGCTCTCTGCTTGAATCAGGCAGTCGCCCAGATATGGATATATTTGAATTCCTTTTTGTCTGCAAAATGCAATTACTGGTGCCAGGCACTTTGTAAAGACCCTGGGCGCAGTAAATAAGCCAAAGGGCAGTGCAGAGAATTGGTAGTGCATTGAACCAGCTATGGATCTGAGGTATCTTCTGCAATTTTGTCTGATAGGGACATGCAGGTATGCCTCTTTGAGGTCCAAAGTAACAAGCCAAGCTTTCTTGCCCAACATGGGAAGGAGCTGTTGTAGTGTCAGCATTTTGAATTTCGGAACATCCAGGTAAGTATTTAGAGTGGAAAGGTCCAGAATGGGTCTCCAGGCTTTGTCCTTTCTGGGTACCACAAAGAGTCTTGAGTAAAATCCTTGTCCTTTTTCCTGCTGTGGTACTTTTTGAATAGCTCTCATATCCATGAGAGCTGTAATTTGTTTTTGTGCCTCTGCCCATTGATTTTGTGGCAGGTCTGGCATTCCTTTTAGCCTTGGAAAAGTGTGAAAGTGGAACCTGTAACCTTGAGACACAATATTCAGCACCCATTTGTTTTGGGTGATTGCTTGCCAGTTTTGAGAAAAAAGTGCTTGTTTCCCCCCTAAGGGAGCTGCCAAAAGGTAAGAATTTGGCATTGGAAGGGGGAAGTCATTGGGACCGATTCCTGTAAGGTTGTGACTTATCCTCACCTTGTTTTGGGTTTGAAGCACCCCACTGTTGTGGTCTGTAAGAACCTTGTGGCTGAGATCTGCCTCTTGGGTGTCTGTATCTGCCTCTTTGTGGCCTGTCTGACACTGGAAAGGACCAATTCTTTGTAGGCCAATTTCTGCTAAATCGTGGTGGTTGTACCTGTAAGAAATCCTTTACTGTTTGCATAGATTTTGCCCTATCCTCCATTTTCTTTAATACCTCTTCTGCCTTAATACCAAATAAATTATCTTGCTGCAAAGGAGCATCCAATAATTTTGCCTTAACATGATCTAGTAAACTTTGTTCTTTTAACCAACCATGCCATCGAATCACAGATCCTGTAACTGCTGCTCTACAAGACGCTTCTAATGAATCAAAACCACATTGCAAAGTATGCTTTCCCACTTGTTCAGCTGCATGCAATAAATCCTGCATTTCCTTATAATCAGGTTGTTCTGCATTTATACTCATTTTCTGTTTTAATTGAGACAGTAAGTATTGTTGATACTTAAGCATGTGAAACTGGCAATTTAGAGCTCTCACTGCTAAAGTTGCAGAGGTGTAAACTTTCTTTCCCCATCTGTCTAATGCTCTAGAGTCCCTACCCAAGGGAACTGGATTCTTAGCCGTGGAAGCCTTAACCCCTTTGGGACCTTGGGAAATAGTTTCTGGGTCTGCAACAGGGCTTTTATAAAGAAATTTGTGAGAGTCAGGGACTCTGTAGTATCTGTCTGGCTTGACTGGAGCTGGGGGTAAAGAATCAGGGTTTAAACTAGATTCAGAGAACACATCATCCACAATGTCCAACACTGGGGCCTGTGCTGAGGTAGCAAAAGAAAGTCTCTGAGCCTTTTCTTGGATTCTGAGTAATCCTGGCCCTCCCAATGGAAATGCTCCCTCATGGTATGCAAAGTTTCCCCAAAAGAGTTATCCTCAGGAGGAGAGGCTGAAGGAATGGATTATTCAGCATCAGAATCCTCATAGGGGAGTAAAAAAAATCCCTGGTCTGAAGAGGAATCAGAATATGTTGAAACCTGGTCAGAGGAATCATAATCTGTATCCTGCCTAGGCCTTTTATCAGGAGGGGGATGGGAACCCCTGATCAGAGTTATCAAGTCTTCAGCCATCTTGAGCATCTGTTTTTTAGGCATGGGGGCCTGTCCAGGTGAATGCTGTACTTGCTTCTTTGTCTTTAGTGTAGGCTTAGCCTTGGCTGTAGTTGTAATGGTAAGTTGAGTAGGCCTGAAAACACCCTCAGAAGCAGATGCCTGCTCAGCGGCTCCGGACCCATGTGAAGGGTTAATCTCCGTTGGCCCAATACCTTGAGGCTCCAGAGGCCTAGGCACCTCCACGTGGGCGTCGGACGCGGCCTGTGGCTCTGAGGTAGTGGGTGTCAGGGGCTGCGAAAGCGCCTCACTGAAAACCGGCGAACTGGCGACTGGCCTAGAAGAAGTTTCGTCAGTTTTGGGCCTCGGATGCCTTTCCTTATCTTTATCTTTGCGCTTTTTATGCATTCCGGTCGGTTGTTCCGACGGCATTGTATAATTAAACCTTCGCCCAAAGTAATGGCGAGCAAAATCAAACCGACGTTTAATAGTGCGTTTGTTAAATCGAGCACAAAACTGATGACTAGTGACATCGTGATCAGGGCCTAGAAATGGAATAACAGTAAGAATAAAAATCCTTATGAGGTATTTGCTTCCCACAAGAAATACAATTAACTTTTTCTGACATTGGTCTGAGGCAAGAAAAAAATTCCCCAACGGGGTACTTAGCTTTATTGAAAACTTCTGTTCTGAAATCAAATTTGAAATCTCAGGAGTCGGCCGACCGGCACTTGCAAACTGCTTTTGCTTCGGGCACCGCGCGGCAAGAAAGACTGAAGAAAATGGTGTCGGCTGCTTCTTATATACCCCTGGCACACTGATGTCACGGAAGAGGCAACAGCAACTGATGCCGGACCAAGACTTTGGAACTCAGGCCGACTGCGGGCCCGCCTGACGGCAGGATAACCCAAGTGTAATGACTGCAGCAGTGAAACACAAACATCATCCAGTATTACCTTCCTTTTCCTTTGCCTAAAATATTTGGCTGAAAATCTCTTCTGACATGCTTTTTTTTAGCAAATTCACATGCTCATTTCTATACAAATGTGTGTTCTACAACATTTCTCTTTCCACCCTACATTTCTTATAGATCAGTACTCTTTGCATTTTCTGTCTATACCTGTAAGGCCATGTACATTCCATGATATGGGCAGAGGAGCCATTATGACAGAAAGCTACCACTCCCACTTGTTATACATGACAGTTCATTTTAATATTTAATACCAACATTTGGCGTAAATGCACACATTGGCATGCTGATCACTTAAGAAGTTGCACCTTCTTATCTATATTTGAACCTATGTCACATTTTCAAGACTTTTTACTTAATGAACACACACACACACACACACACACACCATATATTTTCAGAACCCCCCCCATCCCATTGAACTTAGAACAAAAACACAAAACTATGTACACGTTCAACAAATAAAGTGTACTCTTCAAGACAGAAGCAGTTGCCCCAAATCAAAGCCTGCACTTACAGGACTACTTATTCTAAAATTAAGGTTACCTATGCTGAAGTGCATGTTAAATCAATTTTCCCACTTAAGACCAACTATCTGTTCGTTTGCCATCTCTATTCTCCTCCCATATGTGAAAAACATACTGCATTCCTTCAGTACATATCAACTTTGAGTCCTAAGAAAAATTACACTGGCTACCTATAAATAAACTAAATTATGCACTGTGGTATTAAATGCATTACAACTTAATATTTATATTGTATCCATCTTAAATAGCATTTTATTACAACATATTTCACTTTGTTACTATTTAAATCATCCCTTCTTATATAAAAGCCCAAGTGCAATAAACATTGATATTTATACTTTACCAACTACCTACTGGTCTCCATAAACTACATAGGAGGTAACCTTGCAAACATGTACAATTTACAGATAAATAACCAAAGAAGCATGCAACAATCACATCGCTTCTTAGTAAAATCATGCCTTTTGCAAATATGAAGTCTATTTAAGGGCAACTATGTCAACTATCACTTGGAAAACATATTCCTCCTTATGGGGCTGTGTTGTTGCCCTGCTTCCAAGGCAACAGCAATTATTATTTTCTTGACCTTTCCATTTGTTAATGTTCAACCAACCACACAACTAACATAATGAAGTCTTAACAACTGAATATATACATCTGTATGTATATGTTTGTGTGTACATTATATATATATATATATATATATATATATACATATATATATATATATATATATATATATATATATATATATATATATATATATATATATATATATATATATATATATTTATTTTATTTATTTTACATTTGTTGACCGGGCTAGTCCAACTGGATACATATCCATTTTCAGCAGAGGCCCGGGGAGATAAGCTCCGTGCAGAAAAAAATAGCAAAATAAAACATTTTTACAAACAATGACTGGGAAGAAATAGGTCTGGGATAACAGGAAAATAAAACCTTTATATTTACAAAGAGTATTAGAAGTTAGGCTGGAAAAATCAAAGAGGACAGAAATACATCACAGTGCCGAAGGCAGGTAGTGGATAAAATTACAGAGAGGACAGAAATACTTTGCAGTGCAGTAGGCAGGTACAGTTCAGATTGCTGATAGAATACAGAAAGTCAAATTAAAAGAGGCATAAGTGTGACTTTTATATATATTAAAGAGTTTCCACACTAAGAGTAAGCTTAGGGCATGAACAGAAGGGTAAGGGATAGCAAAAAGGTAAAGTGGCAAGAAGGAAGGTAGAGCTAGTTATAGGGAAATAGTGGGTAGGCAGTACCTGTTATGAGTAGAAAAGGTAGAAAAACTGATCAGTCAGGTCTAGTACAGGGGCATAGCCAGTGTGTTCTTAGGAAAAGTTTCAGTTTGTTTTTGAAAAGAGATGTGGAGGAAACTGAAGAAAGTTCACTGGGGAGAAGGTTCCAGGATTTTCCAACAGTGTTGCTGAAAAGAGAGTCCCCAGCCTTGTTATTAGATTTAGAGGTGTTTACAAGAAGTGTGTGTGATGAGCGCAAGGAATCCAGATTCTTATAGGGATAGATGAGGTTAGTTAATATAGGAGTACTGGAAGGTTGGTAAAGAGTCTTATGGGCAATGGTTAGTTGGTGGAATTTAAGCAGATTCTGAATTTCTAGCCATCCAAGCTGCTTAAGATTATAGCAGTGGTGGGTTCTGAATGGGTTGCCAGTAGCAAACCTGGCAATGTTATTGTAGGAGATATCCAGTTTGGCATGGTTATTTTTAGATAAATTAGTAAATATGGGTGAGGCATAGAGGAGTGTAGAGATTAGATGGGTGTGAGCAATAGTTTTTCTGACTGTTGGTGAAAGGAATGGTTTGATTCTGTAGAGAGAGCCTAGCTTTTTATTGACGGTTTTTATCGTATTGTTGATATGTGTGTCAAAGTTAAGATTGTTGTCTATGGTAATACCAAGTAGTTTAGTAGTTGGGTCAGGTGATATGGGAGTACCATTTGTGGATATTACTGAGAAATCTATTGGGACAGTCTTACGAGTAGGATTGAAAAGGAGGAGTTTTGTTTTTTTGGGGTTCAACAGAAGGCAATGTTGTGTAAAATAGAAGTTATGTTCTTACCATAACGTTCCATGTTAGTTGTCTTCTTCTCGCCTTCTTCTTGCTGGATGGGTTCGGAGCCGACCTCGGCTCCGACTCGGCCACTCTAAAAGCTTGAGAGTTGGTTCCACCGGCTCGAGGCTCCCCTTATATCCCACAATGCTAGGCGAGAGTTACCTCAGATCTCGTTTGTAAGCTAACCCCAGCTTATAATAGTAACAGAATAATTCTAAACAGAGTCCACCTCTAACAACAGGAAGAAAGAAGGGTGACCTACATCCTGATCCAGGAAATATGCACAACAGCATATGCCTAAGAAAGAGGTGGTAGAAAGAGAGGTCACGATCACAACTCCTCTAGGTCTGTCCAGGCCAGGGGGAAGGAGGGTGGGGCGCAAGAAGGCGAGAAGAAGACAACTAACATGGAACGTTATGGTAAGAACATAACTTCTATATGTTAAGTTGTCTATCTCGCCTTCATTCTTGCTGGATGGGACCGCGTCCCTAGCACCTTGTCCCGGGTGGCCTAACGGAACAGACTCCTGAGAACAGTGGAACCAAAATTAGCTCTATGCCTAGAAGCTAAATCCAACTTATAATGAGAAATAAAAGTGTGAGGAGTATCCCAAGTAGCCGCTGCACAAATGGTGTCAATAGGCAGTCTGTCTTGGAAGGCTAAAGAAGTAGCCAAAGCTCTGGTAGAATGGGCTTTAGGTTTATTAGGCAATTTTTGTTGTCTAATTTCATATACCAGGGAAATCAAAGATGTTAGCCATCTGGATAATGATACCTTTGAAACTGAAAGTCCCTTTCTGCTTTCCGCATAGGAGACAAACAGCTGATCAGATTTTCTGAATTGTTTTGTTCTATCCAAGTAGTACCTCAATTGACGATGAACATCCAGGCAGTGTAATTTTTGTTCAGACCTATTGGAATACTCTGGAAAAAGACAGGAGGTCAATGCTTTGGTTTAGATTTGATGTCGAGACCACCTTAGGCAAAAAGGACGGGTTAGTTCGTAAGGATACTCTGTCCTTATGAAACAAAAGATAAGGAGGACGACAACTGAGTGCTTGAAGCTCTGAAACTCTTCTAGCTGATGTAATAGCTACCAGAAAAGAGTTTTCCATGATAACAATTTTAAGGAACAGGAAGCTGCAGGTTCGAAAGGGGAAGAATCAAAGAAGCAAGAACTAAATTTAGGTCCCAAGGAGAAGGAGGATTTCTTATAGGAGGTCTGAGAAGAAAAACTCCTTTCAAAAAGGCTTTGCAGAGTTTGTGGGATATTAGGGCAGATTCAGAAATACCCACATGAAAGTTAGAAATAGCTGCCAATTGAACTTTAAGTGTAGAGGGAGATGAACCTGCATGGAAGAGTTCAGCTAGAAAATCAAGGACTAGTTGGATGGAAGCGGTGAAAGGATCTATGTCCTTTCCTTGTGCCCAATATGAGAAGCGTTTCCACTTACTCAAATAAATCTTTCGAGTGGAAGATTTATGGGAAGCTATCAATATATCTCTAACAGAGTGAGATAATTGAGGAAGCCTGGCTAAGGTTGGAACTGGAGGAACCAAGCAGTGAGGTTCAGAGAGGGGAGGGAGCGATGAAACTGACCCGACTGATGGAGCAAAAGATCTGGAACTAGGTCCAGATTCCACGGTCGCTCCAAGAGAAAACGATGTAGAAAGGGGAACCACACTTGTCGAGGCCAGTAAGGAGCAATGAGGATCAATGAGGCCTTCTGAGCGATAGCTTTATGAATTACTTGAGAGATCAGTGGGAAAGGAGGAAATGCATACAGAAGTCCCCGGGGCCAAACTTGGACTAGAGCGTCTCTGCTGGGTTGGCCTGGTAAAGGGAATAGAGTGAAATATTCTCTGCACTTGCTGTTTTGGGGAGTAGCAAAAAGATCGCAGCAAGGCTGACCCCACTTGAGAAAAATTTCTCTCACTACAGAGTCTTTCAGAGACCACTCGTGAGGCATGAGAATAGCTCTGCTCAACTTGTCCGCAATATGATTGGACTTCCCGGAGATGTGCGTTGCTATCAGAAAACGCTGAGAAGAAATCGCCCATTGCCACAGTCTGAGTGCTTCTCGACACAGGGGATATGATCTGGTTCCGCCTTGTTTGTTGATGTACCACACTACAGACATATTGTCTGTCTGGATTGCAATTGTTCCCAAGGGAAGAGAGTCTTGAAGGGCTTGCAACGCTAAAAGCACTGCTCTCATCTCCAGAACATTTATGTGCAAGTGGCATTCGTTTGGTTGCCATGTGCCCTGGACTGTCCTGCCCTGATAATGCCCCCCCCCACCCGATCAGGGAGGCATCCGTTGTCAGTGTAGCAACCGGAGGAGGTGGAACAAAAGGTCTTCCCGACAGGAGATGGGGGGAAGACATCCACCACATGAGATGCTTTTGCACGCCTGCGTGATCACAATGGTGTGAGACATTGGAAGTTCCTGGTATGACCATTGAGTAAAGCATCCACTGAAGGATCCGCATGTGGTATCTGGCTAATGGAAGGAGAGGTATGGCGCTGCCATAATTCCCAACACCTTTAGAACTAACCTGGCTTTGATTCTGTTGTTGTTGAGAAGGAGTGATACCAATTTGTGAATGTCTGATATCCTTTGATGTGTTAGCCTTGCAGACATGTTTATCGTATCTAGATTTGCCTATGTAGGTAATAGTACGACAAGGCGACAAAACAGACTTTTCGCAATTTATTGAAATACCCAGCTTTTGACAAACGCGAAAAGTGTAATCTCTGGCCATCAGAAGGAGATGCTTGGTGGGAGCTGTGAGGAGCCAGTCGTCCAAATATGGAAACACCTGGAATCCTTGTCGTCTCAGGTGAGAAGCTACCACTGCCATGCATTTGGTAAACACCGGGGCAGTGGTGAGAGCAAAGGGCAGGGCCCTGAACTGAAAATGACTGGTTCCCAGCCTGAAGCGGAGGAATCTTCTGGAGCGCCTGTTCATTTTTATGTGATAGTACGCATCCCGAAGGTCTATAGCGCACATCCAGTTTCCTTTGCCCAAAAGGGGAAGGATGGATTGCAGCGTGACCATCCGAAATCTTGTTTTCTTGACTGATTTGTTCAAGACACTGAGATCCAATATCGGTCTCCAGTCCCCTGTTTTCTTTGGAACTAAAAAGAACCTTGAGTAGATTCCGGATCCTTGTTGGTCTGCTGGCACTGGCTGAATTGCTCTTTTGCAAGCAGTTTTGAAATTTCCAAAGCTGCTAGATCCCTTTGAGCGGGTGGAACATCTGGAAGGGATTTTTTGACTGATTTGGAAAGCGAAGAAAGGGGATAGAATAGCCTTCGAAATGATGGACTGTACCCATTTGTCTTGAGTCAGGGATAGCCAGGCTTCTGGGTACAGTGACAATCTTCCCCCGACTGCCTCCGAAGATGGGCAGTCGGGCAACACCTCAGGGATGCTGAAAGGGCTGGTCAGGGAAGGCTTCCCGATTGCCCTGGTTCTGCGGACCCCCCCTGCCCCTAGGGCGACGTCTACCATTGTTATTCCCACCTCTGCCTCTGGTGGAAAACGACTCTGTCGCCAGGCGAAGTCCCTTGAGATTGTTTACGGAACCACATCTTTCCACCCTTCTGGCCTTTGGGGTAAGGCCTGGAAGGAGTAGAAAAACGGACTCCAACGGCAGAAAGGGTCTTGCCATCAGTCTCGCACCTAGTCAGGGTTTCTTTCACCTGAGGACCAAAGAGAGATGATCCATCAAAAGGGGAGTTCGTGAAAGACGTCTTGAAAGGGTCCGCAAAATTGCATAGCCGCATCCAGGCGTGCCTACGTAAGGCTACACCTGTCCCTGCGGCTCTGCTCGCTCCATCAGCCGCGTAAGAAAGAAGGCACATGGAGGAGTTGGTTATGGAATTAAGGGTAGCCAGCTGCGTGTTCATCTTGTCTTGGAAACCCGCAGCTGTAGGATCCTTTAACATTTCACTCGCTTCCTTGATCAAGTCCCTTTGAAGACGAGTAAAATGGCACAGGTAGTTCAGCGAACGCATGGTAAATGTCGCTGAGGAGAACATCCGCTTCCCGTACCTGTCCATGGACCTAGATTCCTTGTTAGGTGGATGGACAGGTACTGAAGGATCAGCTAGTTCCTTCTTTGTGGCAGCAGCTACCACCATAGCATCCACAGAAACTCCTTTTGTTAAAAATTGTTTGTCTGCTGGAGCTGTTATGAACTTAGAGGGTCTCCTGGGAGTGGGGTCCACTGAATCAGGAGCCGTCCATGCCTTCTTAGCAACCACCTGCAGGGGGGGGTCGAAGGGGGGGGACACCCAGGAGGTGGAAGGACGAGAGCCAAACGCCTCAAGATACACAGATTCGTCCTCCGAAGGGTTGAGGGCTGGCCAATTTCCCCTGTTTCAGGATCTCCAGAATGTCTGCAAATGAGACATCTTCAGAAGGGGAACGGGGAACCCTCAGAATCATCCAAATCTGTGTCTGACGTGATGGACTCAGGTGAGTCAATGTGTTTCCTCTTACACTTCCTCTTCCGAGGGGGCTCTTCTGCCAAATCAGGAGAGGCCTCGGAAGAGGATGAAATCCCACAGGGGCTCCTGAGGAGCTGGCTCTCTGCGGTCCGGGATGAGGGAGTGAGTCGACTTAGCCTGAGGCACCATAGAGGGAGGGGCGGACGGAGCCGACTGTGGAGTAGAGCCAGGCTCTAACACACTCCGCATGACCTCGAATGCACCCCTGTCAGGCAGAGCCAGAGGTCCCCGCTCCGAGCTAAGACCCCCTCGGCACCGACAGTGATGGCTCGAGGCCAATGTCGGAGCCGAACTCACCAGCGCCGAAGGCCCGAGAGGGAGAGGGGGGTCGGACAAGGGTCCGATGCCACTCAACCCCTCGGAGCCGACGAGGGAAGTCCGGCGCCGAGATTCTTCCAAGGAAGAAAACGGAGCCGGACGGAGCCGAAGACAATTGTATCGGCTCCGACGCAATCACAGTCTCGGTTCCGACACGACCGGCCCGAGCTCAAGAGAGTCGAAGGAGGAATATGTTGATGGACCGGGGCAGGCATCGACTGATGAGTCGGGCTCTGAAGCATCTGGGCCAGTGCCTCGGACTTAAGTAGTCGACTCACTACCCTCTGAAGGTCATGATCCGACAGCCTCGATGACCTAGAGGAGTGAGACCTTTGGCTCCGTTCAGACAGCAGGGGAGATCCTGGAGCCGAATGAACGGAGCCAAGAGATGGTGACCTGGACCTCTTCCTAGTTGTCGGCTCCGAAGGTCTGGTCGGAGCCGACACGGGGACTTCTATTACCTCTGCTCCAGCCGGAGCCGAGGTGGCCACAGAAACTGTGGACTGAGACTTATCGGCTCCAGCCGGAGCCGATGAAGGCAAAGGTTGAGAAACCTTAGGTCTCGGCTCAGTTGCCGGAGCCGAAGACCTAGATGCCTTAGAGGGCTTCCCTGTTGAAACAGACAGGGAATCCTCTGGCTTGAGTAAGCCTCTAAGAATTAATTTATTCTTTCTTTCCTGCAGGACCCTGGGGCTGAAGCCATGGCACACAGCACAGGAGTCCTGCAGGTGCAAAGGCCCCAGACAATAGACACAAGAAGTGTGAGCGCCTGTCAGAGACATTTTCTGACAGCACGCATCACACTTCTTGAATCGAGACCTTTGCTTCTTTAGACATTTTGTCTGAACAGGTGTACACAAACACGCACACAAACACACTAGTTATACCCTGTCAGGTTAATACAATAAAAGTAGTAGTAGTACTAGTAATTTAAACTACAATAAAACACACACACTCCACTAGGGAAGGAAAGGCCTATAGGCCCAAGGGAAGAACCAAAGGTTCTTGGGGAAAGAAACGGAAATTTTTTGGGTAGGGAATAAAAGTTTTCTAACCTACTCTAAACTAAGTAAAAATATTAAATTAAAGGGGTTTTTAAAGACTAATTTCAACAAGAAAATAGTACTCACCAGGAACCGGTAGAAACAACCAACCTCGAAGCTGTAGCGGCAAACGAGATCTGAGGTAACTCTCGCCTAGCATTGTGGGATATAAGGGGAGCCTCGAGCCGGTGGAACCAACTCTCGAGCTTTTAGAGTGGCCGAGTCGGAGCCGAGGTCGGCTCCGAACCCATCCAGCAAGAATGAAGGCGAGATAGACAACTTAACATCCATTGTTCTACTGTATTAAATACTTCTTGGGTAAGTGAGTGAAGTTTAGAAGTTGATGTGGCTGTACATATAAGTGTAGAATCATCAGCGTACTGAACACATGTAGCTTGGGGGATTGCTAGATGAAGGTCATTGATAAATATGGAGAAAAGAAGAGGACCTAATATGGACCCTTGAGGGACACCAATGTTAATGGGCAGGTGGGTAGATAGAGTGTTGTGCCAAAATACTGCCTGTTGTCTGTTATCTAATTAGGATTGGAACCATTTAATAGTGAGTGTATCTAGTGAGAGGGATTTGAGGATATTTATAAGTATTTGGTGATTAACCATATCAAATGCCTTGGACAGATCGATAAATAGTGCTGAGAGCATATTGGCATTTCGGTTTTTGTTAATACAGTCAGTGAAGGAAAGGATGGCAGTAGTAGTGCTGTGGGATGGTCTGAAACCATGTTGACAGCTGGAAAGTAAGTTATTTTGGATTAGGTGGTCTAGCAGTTGCTTATGGATGCATTTTTCCATTAGTTTTGCCAAATGTGATAGTAGGGCTATGGGACGGTAGTTGGAGAAATCAGTAGATTTTCCACCTTTATGAAGGGGGATAATGTGGGAGACTTTCCAGATGCTAGGGATGTGTCCTTCACTAATGGTTCTGTTAATCAGAATGGAAATGGGATAGGCTATGGATTTGGCTGATTTCTGTAGATATTCAGCTGGTAATTGATCTGCTGAAGGAGAGCAAGGTTTAAGTTTTTGGATAAGAGAAAGAATATATGTTGTAGGGACGGGGTGGAAGAGAAAAGGAGAGGGTGAAGTTGTGTTAGAGATAGATAAAGTGAAATTATTAGGTGATAGGTGACTGGCAAGTGATTGAATGGCCTCAGTGAAAAAAGTATTGAAGGCATTGGCAGTGTGCTTTGGGTTCTCCTGGTCTGTGCCTTGTGGGTTAGGTGTAATGGAGTGACCTGGGTTTAATAGTTGGTTAATACTTGCCCAGAATTTTTGTGGGTTATTATGTTTAGTTTGCTGGAACTGTAAGTATTAGTTTTTTTTATCAGACAGTATAGCTTTCTTAGTTTCATTTCTCAGATGTCTAAAGTTTTGATGGTCAGCTGAATTTTTAGTCATACGCCATTTGGCCCAGTATTTATTTCTAAGGTGGATTTTTTGTTTGGTGTCTTTTGACAGCCATGGGGCAGATTTAGTCTTGATTCTAATAGAGCGGTTTGGTGCATGGTTATCTAGGATGGTGAGGAATTTGGAATTAAAGTATTTGACAGCTTCCTCCAATGGGAGGTGTCTTAAGGGAGACCAATTGCATGCTCTTAGTTCACTTTGGAAGAGGTCAGGGTTAAAGTTTTTCTTGGATCTAATGGACTTGATAGTGGGTGGAATGGTGGCATTGGTTTTATGCCTGATAATGTAGGTAAGTGAGTGGTCACTAATATCATCAGGGAGGGTTCCAGATTCATATATGTGGGGTGTTTTATGAGTATCCAATCCAAGGTACTCTCTTTCTTATTGGGCTTGTTTATCCTGGTAGGGGAGGTAATGATTTGAGAGAAACCAAATAGGTTAATGAGGGTGGTAGGTTGGCTGCTGCAACAGCTGTTCCAATCTATGTTAAAATCACCTAGGATAATGGTTTCTTGGGGCAGGTTTAGTGATAGCCAGCAGAGGATATCTTCTATGGTGATATTGTTATTGCCAGGAGGTAGATAAATACAGATAATATAGATGGATTTGAAAGTGTTGAAGTTTGGAAATAAGAATTTCAGCAGTAGAATCTACAGGTGGTTTAAGGTCATAAGTGATGATCTGTAGACCTGATTTAAATAGGATAGCAATTCCCCCACCTTTCTTTGCTATACGGTCAGATCTATATATATTATATCCGGGTGGGGTGATTTCATTGTCTTTAGTTACAGGCTTTAACCAGGTTTCTGTTAAGCAGAGAATGTCGAAAGAGTAGACTTCTAAGAGAGCATGGAGTTGTGAGACTTTATTATTGATGCTACGTATGTTGAGGTGGGCTATGAAGAGAGAGTTTGTTGGCTGAGTAAGGGAATGTGTGTTGAATTGATTGGGATCGTGGAGTTGTGTGGTAGGAAGTGTCATTGGGCCAGGATTTGGGTGTATGTCTCCGTCTTTTAATGAGAGGAGTTGTATAAGAGAGCCTAGAGTTGGGACTCTTCTGTATAGATGTGGAGATTTTCTGGGATTCTGATTGTAGTGCCTAATGTGGACTGTTCTATGAAATCTAGACAGTAGATAGCTGGGTGTAGATGTTATGTTTACATGTTTTGTGAGTGCTGGTAGGTAAGAAGAGGTAATTAGCTTACTGGGGTTATGAATGTTTGGATGTAATGAGTGTTCATAGGAGGTAAGTATGTAGGCTAAAAGTAATGGTGGTAGAATAAGTAGCAGAAGTAACAGGTGAAAGTGTAAATGGGTTTGGACTGATGGTTTATACATTTGGATGGATTATTAGTTAGGTGTGTTGTTGTAGGTATGGGTGTATGGTAGTTGCTGACAGGGAAGAGCAAAAGAAAAGGTGGGTGTGGTTAGGAGAGAATAGGGAGTGGTTAGAGAAGGATGATAGGGGTGTGTGGCCAATGGTAAGGTAGCCTGAGAATATTGGGAGGAGGAAAGGGTGTGAGTAAATAGTATAAGAGTAGGACCCTGGGGTGGGTGGGAATTGGGGTAGGGAGAGGAGCGGAGTGAGCCCAAGAGGACGGAGCGGGTTGAAACAGGTAGTAAAATGGCTTGACAAGAAACAATCAGTAGAGCTGGATACTAAAGGTAAGTTAGGTAAGTCAGGAGTAGGTAAGAGCAGAGATAAGTAAGGAGTCTGTGATGGAATAGGTGGTTGTAGACAGTAGTATTAAAGGGTGAGGAGAGAGTATAAACGGGTGGTCTGGGAGATCCAAAATGTTAGTTTAGGAAACAAGAGAGCAGAAGGTAATCAAGAGGTGAAAGCTGGGTTAAGGGTGCCACCTAGTGGCCGGGTCTTCCATTGCGGGTGAGTTAGAGAGGGAGTTAGCTGGTTATAGAACTGGGAGGGGGTGACTGCAAGTAACAGGGGTTGCTGTGTAGGTTAGGAGGTAAGTGGGTAATAGTATTGTTAAGAGAGGGAGGTAGAGACTGCTGGCTGTCCTGGCCTAAAGCCTGCGTTAGATCCCCTAAAGGGTTTAGTACAATGGTTTACAGTGTTACTGGCAGGATATAGAGACCAACAACATACTTTCTTATTATCTTGAGACAGGATGCAGGGAATTTAGGATGTGAGATGCCACTGCAGGGATTCTGATAGGGTTCTTTCCACAAGGCAAGTTGGTTTCAAGAGACTAGTGCGGGAATAGCACAAAAAGAGTATGGTATTTCTTATTATCTTGAGACAGGATGCAGGGAATTTAGGCTGTGAGATGCCACTGCAGGGATTCTGATAGGGTTCTTTCCACAAGGCAAGTTGGTTTCAAGAGACTAGTGCGGGAATAGCACAGGAAGAGTATGGTATTTCTTATTATCTTGAGACAGGATGCAGGGAATTTAGGCTGTGAGATGCCACTGCAGGGATTCTGCTAGGGTTCTTTCCACAAGGCAAGTTGGTTTCAAGAGACTAGTGCGGGAATAGCACAGGAAGAGTATGGTATTTCTTATTATCTTGAGACAGGATGCAGGGAATTTAGGCTGTGAGATGCCACTGCAGGGATTCTGATAGGTTCTTTCCACAAGGCAAGTTGGTTTCAAGAGACTAGTGCGAATAGCACAGGAAGAGTATGGTATTTCTTATTATCTTGAGACAGGATGCAGGGAATTTAGGCTGTGAGATGCCACTGCAGGGATTCTGATAGGGTTCTTTCCACAAGGCAAGTTGGTTTCAAGAGACTAGTGCGGGAATAGCACAGGAAGAGTATGGTATTTCTTATTATCTTGAGACAGGATGCAGGGAATTTAGGCTGTGAGATGCCACTGCAGGGATTCTGATAGGGTTCTTTCCACAAGGCAAGTTGGTTTCAAGAGACTAGTGCGGGAATAGCACAGGAAGAGTATGGTACGAGGCAAAAGACGCTGGGACAGGAGCAGACAGCAGTCAAGGCTTTACCAAGATATATATATATATATATATATATATATATATATATATATATATATATATATATATATTCAATGTTTCACTTGAAAGAAAGTTACTGTTTGTCGTTTTTGCACTTAAGTTACCTGTAACACATTGCACTTTAAGTTACCTGGCACTTGCTCACTAAAGCAATTATATAAGTCAGCACTAAAAATTAAAAGCACTACACCCTCACTCCCCACTGGCCCTTGTTTTTAATTGTAAAGGAATTCCCAATATTATTCTAGCATGTCCAAAGGTCAGTTGTCAATCTCCTCTCCGGTCCAGCTGGTGAATCTGGGAATCTTGAGGCAATGTTACAACTGCCTCATGTACACAGACAACCTTCTCCTCCTCCCAACAAATTCCAACACATATGAGAGATGCAACCATATAGCCAAACTGGAGGCTAAGCTCTCTCAACTCAGTACTGGCATAACCAGTCAGGAGGAGAAGGAAACCACACTCACTACAATTCCAGTCTCACATAGACCTACCACGACAGCAAACCAAACACATAATCACACAAAAACATACTCAGAGGCTCTAAATAAAGATCTGCCTAAGTAGCAGAGACCTCCAAAGCAGACACCCAAGCAACCGTTACCCCAAAACAAAACACGTGCAACACATATCTCACAAAGCCAGTGTGCCGAACAGTCACAGCCCTTAAGACTAAACAACACACCTGATACACTTGTAATAGGTGACTCTATCATCAGGCACACTGACGTCCCGCTCACCAGGCTGAACAAGGAGAGGGTCACGGTGAGCAGCCTGTCGGGCGCTAGGATCCGCCACATAACACAAGCACTCAGGTCACTCCAAGGCAAGTACAAATATGACTCAGTCATTGTCCATGCTGGTGTGAATGACCTGAGACGTACCTCCCTGGACTACATGAAAAGAGACATAGAGGAGCTCTCTGAGCATGTAGCCCAGGCCGGTATGACCCTGACCTTGAGCAGCATCTTATCCTCACCAAGAATGATGCCACAATATGAAGACAAGATGATCAATTTGAACATTTGGCTTAAGTACTGGTGTCATTCAAAGGGGATCCAATGCCTGTCAGCTTGGGATGATATGCTCGACAAGCCACGATGCTTCGCTAGGGACGGCTTGCACCTGTCACCCCTGGGCTTTCGGATATTGGCAAAGGCTCTTGCTACCCCCATAGTGCCTTTTTTAGGCAAGGCTCAAAAGACAAACCCACCTCCATAGGTATCACAAGGGATAAGAAACTAAGAGTAATGCTACTCAACGCCAGAAGTCTAAACCTCAAGATGAACGCACTCGAAACTCTCCTTAGCATGGAGAACATCGATATCTGCGCAGTACCAGAAACCTGGTTCAGGGCTCCCGAGAGCACCCCAGCACTACCAGGTTATACCTCATACCATGCTTTTCGGCCCCAAAACTTGGACCGAACCACAAAAGGAGGGGGAGTATCGATATTCATCAAAGATGCCCACACCTCCAGGTTGGTGGCAAAGCACGAAGCATCAGAAACTATCCATGTGCAACTAACAGTGGGTAAAACTGCCTTCCAGTTTATAGCCTGCTACAGACCACCCTCCCAAACCCAGGAACCCCACTCAGCCTTCCTGAGAACACTGGAAAATATGAAGGTCTCTCCAAACACCATTATACTGGGCGACTTCAACTACCCAAACATAGACTGGGAGCATTACTCTAGCTCCAACACCCTAGCCCAAAGGTTCCTAGAATTTATAAACTCAAATGCTATGGAACAACTTGTTACCACTCCCACAAGAGGGAAAACATACTGGACCTGATCATCACCAACATGGGGACTCTATGCTCCAGACCAGAAGTGTATCCCTCACTGGTAAGATCAGACCATAAACTAATCTCACTGGATATTCACATCCCGACCCCACCCCCGCCCAAAAAACCACAGTGAAAAACTTCTCTAAAGCAAATTTCACACTCCTCAAAACCGAGGTGGAATCCTTCAAAGCCCCCGGGCCTGTGGAAAATACGGCCCAGACCGCAGAATCCTTTATAAACGCATTCTATGAACACCTTCAGGAATGCATGGATCATGCGAACCCAAATAAAACCAAGACGCAATCCTCCAAAGGCACACGTCCTGTCTGGTGGACCCCAGCCATAAACAAACTATACAATAGAAGGAGGAAGCTACTAAATGATAGAGCAAAATCCCAAAAAGGAAAGGCATCACTGATCAGTATTAGCAAAAAACTACGGGCACTCATAAAATTGTCTAAGGCCAGCTTCGAGAGAAAAATTGCACAGGACACCAAGGATAATCACAAGGCTTTCTTTAGTTATGTTAGGAACCTGGGTGGTAATTCCCAGATATGCTCAGAATTAGTCCAAAATGACAGAAAATACACCGAACCCACAGACATTGCCAACATCCTAGCAGACAGGTTCAGCGCAAACTTCTGCCCCCTCCCCACCAAAAGGGCAAATATCTATCCCAGCAGAGTCCTGCCCCCGACATCTCAGATGCTCAGGTAAGAGCCGCCCTCTCCAAAGCAAAAAACACAGCATCAATGGGACCAGACGGTGTCCCGGGCTGCGTCCTACAAGAACTCCAAGAAGAGCTAAACCCAAACATAAAACTACTGTTCAATCTCAGCCTTACTACAGGATATGTGCCCAAAGAGTGGCGTACAGCAACAGTGGTCCCTCTCCATAAAGGTGGTGCCTCAACGGATCCTGGAAACTATCGCCCCATAAGCCTGACTAGCTTGGTCTGCAAAGCTATGGAAAGGATCATCATGGACCTCATAAATAAAGATACTGGGGACCTACAGACACTTGATCCTACCCAGTTTGGCTTTGTTAAGGGCAGATCCTGCCTCTTAAACCTGGTTGATTTCTTTGAAATAGTCACCAAGGCCATTGACGAGGGGAAGGTGGTCCACACAGCCTACCTGGACCTCGCAAAAGCCTTCGATACAATACCCCACTCGGGCATTATAGATAAGCTCACCAGCTTAAATATAAACCCCTATGTCACTAGATGGATTGCAAACTGGCTCAAGGACAGAACCCACATGGTTAGAATTGCTGGAGCCATGTCAGACTCCAAACCAGTTACAAGTGGTGTCCCACAAGGCTCAGTCCTGGGACCTCTCTTGTTCGGTATATATTTCTCGGAGGTACAGGCCAACACGGAAGGACTGTGGCTGACCAAGTTCGCAGATGACTGCAAACTGGGCGCCATAATCGACTCTCCAGCCGACACAAGCATCCTCCAAAAGGGCCTCATAGAAACAGACAACTGGTGCCAGAGCCATGGCCTCAAGCTAAATGCCAAAAGTGTATAGTCATCCCCTTTGGCAAAAACAAAGTGCCACAAATTACCACATAGGTGGTAATCCATTAAGTACAGAAGAAGTAATTAGGGATCTGGGGACCCAAGTTGATAGCAATCTCTCATTTGACAACCACGTGGCCAAAGTGGTTAGAAAAACATTTTATATAGCCCACCTAATCATGATGGGATTCACATCTAGATCAGCCTCTTTACTCATCCCTCATCAGGCCCATAATGGAGTACAATGCCCCTTTTGGGATGTACCTTACCAGACACCTGCAGCAACTGGAAAGACCCCAAAAGTACCTCACCAAGAGGATCAAAGGGCTCAAACAGATGCCATATGCTGCCCGGTTAAAGAAACTCCAGCTCTACTCAGTGGCATACTGCCTGTTCAGAGGCGATCTGTGCCTGACGTATAAAGCCATGTCCAACCCGGAATTAATGGACATGCTGCACCTCAGAAAATCCAAATCCCATCGAGCTACGCGCTCGAGAGACTTGAACCTCAGCACTGAAATAACTAGGACATGCTGGAGGGACAGATTCATAACCCAGAGGCTCCCTTCACTCTGGAATAAAATCCCAGTCCAGGTTAGGCAGAGTCCCTCATTGACTCTCTTCAAGAGGAATCTTGATGAGTGGACGGGAGATCGTAGGTTTACCCCGGGTATCACTTCTGTGTCACTGTTAGACAGAGGCACAGTATACTAACCTCGAAAAAGGGCATAGCAAAATAAATTTAAAATGGGTGGCGAAAGCCAAACACATTCTGGCTTGGCTTATAAATGCCCTAGGGCAGATAGCCTAGTATGAACCTATGAACCTATATATATATATGTATATATTTATATATCTATGGTACTTTTCCGTTAACGGGGCAACAGCTTTCTGGGCCTGGATTTGCATTAATGGAAAAGTACCACAGGTTTCAGTCCAAAATGAAGTAATAAGACACAGCTGTTTACCCCTGTGAGGTGCTTAAGGTAAATGAGAAAACGTTACGATACATACATAGTCCCTTGCCACGACATGCGCCTCTTAGCTGAAAGGGGCAAAAGTTGCTTTGGCCTCTTTTAACAGGTTTTGTCCTGTATTTCCTCCTTCTGCAGCACAAATAGAGTTACTTGTATTTGTACCATATTTAAGGATGCTTATAAATATTTGTCTTAGTTCTGCAGCTATTATATTTGTGGAAAATAGTGACATGGTAAATTAAGTACTGTGCACATACAATTGATATACCATTCTCAAACCCCCGAGATTTCTGCCGTGGTTATTGCTCCACAATTACTTTCTGATTTATGGCGTCTGTTTCAACAACAGTGTTTCCTGTTCAGTTCAGAGTGTTTCCCATTGCTCAAGATTAGGTTGTATTGAAATTAGACATCATTATGCTCACGGGTGACTTGATCACAAGTTGCAAGTTGAATTTACAAGTGTTTCTAGGTGGTTATTTAACAGGATTATAACAGTCAGTTTTCAAAAACAAAATTATGGTGTTTGCTACCCCTCAATAATAATCCATTTAAAAATAATACACACTACTAGTGTCCTTTTAACTGAAAAGGTGTCCATATTAATGTAACTGTAAATGGAGCTGGATAAATTCCCTTACCAAGTCATCACTTAGAAATTCTGACCTTAAATTTACAAGGCAAAGTCAACTTGTTATTTTAAAGAGAAAAGAATGCGCCGGGTTACTTCCGTTTTTAGTTATGAGAATGATAGGTGTGTGTGTGTGTGTGTGTGTGTGTGTGTGTGTGTGTGTGTGTGTATGTGTGTGAGAACACTGACACACATGTTATATATTTATACAAACACATACAGAAAAAAAATGTGTGTGTGTGTATACTTTCCGTAGGACAAAAACCGTTAACAAGGACAAAAAAGCTGTTGCCCCGTTAACGGAAAAGTACCGCATATATATATATATATATATATATATATATATATATATATATATATATACACACACACACACACACACACACACACACACACACACACACACACACACACACACACACAATTTTAAAGCCCTCATCAGATCGCACTGTTGCCCCTTTAAATGACAAATTCAAAATTAAACAAAAACATTCCAAAATATTTGCTAACACAATTCTTTTTAATTAAGTATTTCTGCTGGCAAAAATTAGCAGTCAGTGACACATAATACAATAGCAATATCATTTTTCAGCCCTACACAGAATGTTGCACTTGAAAAAACCCTCAGTTGTAATATCTAAATTCAAACACAGGATTACAGTGATTCCAAGTATTTAGAGCAATCCATTCATAGGTTCATAGGTAGGTACTAGGCTATTGGCCCTAGGGCCTATATAAGCCTAGCCTAACGATACCCTGGCTTTTGCCACCCAAGAAAATTATTTTCCTGTGCCCCTGTCAAGCAGATCCACAGTGATCCCGGGGTGAATTTCCTATCCCCCATCCAATCAAGATTTTTCTTGAAGAGTGCTAATGAGGAGCTTTGTTTGATATAGATGGGTAGTTTGTTCCAGAGTATGGAAAGTCTCTGAGACAGGAATCTATCCCTCCAGCATGTTCTGTTTATTGTGGTGACAAGGTTTAGGTCCCTAGAGCATGTAGCTCTGAGGGATTGGGATTTCTTTATGTGGAGCATGTCCAACAGCTCTGGGTTTGACATAGCTTTGTATGTTAGGCAGAGATCGCCTCTGAGTAGGCGATATGTGACAGAGTAAAGCTGGAGTTTTTTGAGACGGTCTGTGTAGGGCATCTGTTTGAGGCCGGTAATCCTCTTTGTGAGGTATTTCTGTGGCCTTTCCAGTTGTTGTAGATGTCTTGTGAGGTACATACCAAAAGGGGCTTTGTACTCTATAATGGGTCTAATGAGTGATGAGTAGAGGGGAACAATGACCTCTTTTTTCCTGGATGAGAAACCTTTTGTGATGAGGTGTGCCACGTAGAAGGATTTCCTGACTACTGTGGCAATGTGATTATCAAAGGAGAGACTACTGTCCACCTGTGTCCCAAGGTCTCATCACACTTTCGGTGTTAAGTAGACTACCACCTATGTGGTAGTTCATGGGTACAGAGTTTTTATCAAAAGGGATGACAATGCACTTTTTAGCATTGAGCTTGGGGCCATGGCTTTGACACCAGGCATCTGTCTCAATGAGACCCTTTTGTAGGATGTCCACATCGTTGGGAGATTTGATTATGGCTCCTAGTTTGCAGTCATCTGCGAACTTTGTTAGCCAAAGACCTTCTGTGTTAGCCTGTACTTCAGAGGAGTAGATACCAAACAGGAGAGGACCTAGGACTGAACCCTGTGGTATTTCATTTGTCACTGGTCTGAAGTTGGATTTAGAGTCTGCTACTTTCACAGTGTGGGTTCGGTCAGTGAGCCAGTTGGCAACCCATCTTGTGATATAGGGAATTATACCTAGTTTAGGAAGTTTGTCTATAATTCCAGAGTGGGGGATGGTGTTGAAAGCCTTGGTGAGATCTAGATAGACTGTGTGTACCACCTTACCCTCATCTACAGCTTTGGTGACTGCTTCAAAGAAGTCTGTCACGTTTAGGAGACATGATCTACCTTTTACAAACCCGAACTGGGTAGGGTCCAGAGTTTGGAGATTACCAATGCCATTGTTTATAAGTTCCATGATGATACGCTCCATAGCCTTGCAGACCAGGCTCGTCAGGCTAATGGGGCGGTAGTTCCCGGGGTCCGTGGTGGCTCCCCCTTTGTGGAGTGGGATAACTGTTGCTGTGTGCCATTCAGTGGGCACAAAGCCTGAGGTGAGGCTATGATTGAACATGGTACTTAGGTGGGGGTGCCAGTTCATTCTGTAGTTCATGTAGAACGCAGCCTGGGATGTTGTCAGGTCCCATGGATGCTGTGTTCTTGGCTTTGGAGAGTGTGTTTTTTACCTGTGCAGCCATGATTACAGGTACTTTGCATTTTTCCAGTATAGAGATGGGCCCTTTAGGAGATGAGAGAGGGGTAAAGTTAGCACTGAACCTATCTGCCAGGATGTTGGCAATATCAGTTGGTTCTGTATATTTAGTGCCATTGTGCTGTAACTCAGAGCAGATCTGAGTGTTGTCACTGAGATTCTTGGCATAGCTATAGAATGCTTTGTGGTTGCCTTTAGAATCAGTGGCGATTTTGTTTTCGTAACTAGCTGTGGAGGATTTTATGAGAGATCTCAGCTTCTTACTGAGGCTGACCACAGAGTTCCTCCAATCATGGGATTTTACTCTTTTTTGCAACAGTTTCTTTCTTCTGTTGTAGAGTTTGTTTATAGCAGGGGACCACCAGATTGGCTTCCTTTTTTTGGAGGATAGCATCGTGGTTCTGTTAGGGATTGCATGATCCATGCACTCGTGTAATTTCTTATAAAGTGCAACTGTATAGGATTCAGCAATCGTATCTCTATTGTCCGTCAGCATGGGTGTCGTGAAGTTTGCCACTTCTGTCTTAAGAAACGTGAAGTTGGCTTTGGAGAAATCTTTTACGGTGGTTTCCCTAATTGGGGGGGGGGGGCTGGGATGTGGATGTCTAGGGTGATTTGCTTGTGGTCGTATCTGACCAATGAGGAATTGACCTCTGGTGTGGAACACCGGTTGCCCATGTTGGTAATGACCAGGTCTAGGATACTGCTGCCCCTGGTGGGGGTGTGGATAAGTTGATCCAAGGCATTGGAATTTATGAATTCCAGAAAACGTTGAGCACAAGAGTTGGTACATGAGTAGTTTTCCCAGTTAATGGTGAGGTAGTTGAAATCGCCCATTATTAGGGTGTTAGGTTGTACCCTAATATTTTCCACTGTATCAAGAAATGAGGAGTGGGAATCCTGGCGCATGGTGGGGGATCTGCAGCAAGCTACAATTTGCACTGCGGTCTTGCCCAGAGTTAGTTGCACTTGGATAATATCAGATGCATTATGCTGAGCAACCTGGAGGTGTGGATATCCTTAATGAATATGGACACGCCTCCACCTTTAGTGCTTCGGTCCAAGTTAGGTGGCCGAAAGGTGTGGTATGAATTATAGCCTGGTAATGCAGGGGTGCTCTCTGGAGCCTTGAACCAGGTCTCTGTCACTGCACAGATGTCGATGTTCTCCATTTTAAGGAGTGCCTCGAGTGAGTGCATTTTGACGTTTAGACTTCTAGCATTGAGTAGCATTACCCTCAGATTTTGCTTGCTTGTACCTGTTACAGTGGTGAATTTGTCATTTGAATCTTGCCTAAAAAAGGCACTATAGGGGTGGCAAGAGCCTTAGCCAGTATCCGGAATCCCAAGGGCGACAGGTACAGGCCATCTCTGGCAAAGCATCATGGTTTGTAGATCATGTCATCCCAGGCAGACAGATACTGGATTCCCTTAGAATGACACCAGAAGCTTAGCCAACTGATGAAGTCGATCATTTTGTCCTTTCATTTTGTTCATTCAACTAAATAATTTTATTTCTAAAAAGAAGAACTGGATCTGAAGAAGCCTACACTAATGAAAGTGCTTATCCCAATAAAACCTATAAAAGAAATGATCTGCAGCCAGTCTCTTTTTTGAAGGAGGAGAATTTGGAAATGGATTTATTTTTGTTTTTAAAAATAAAATTACTTAGGTGAAAGGACTGCTATAAGTACTTGGACACTTGACCACCCTGTGTTGAAATTTTGGTTTGTCCTGATGCGTATTCCCTATACATGACCAGCTTGGAATGGAGATGGTCCCCACCTGCAGGTGACCTTTGACTGATCATTTGCAATATCTAGAACATGTGGTAACTTGCAATAAAACTGCTTTCTACTGAAGGTGGTAGAGTGGGTCATAGCACCAAGATGTACATAACAGCTCTGTTGCAAGTCTCTGTATATGACATCCACTGATATTTTAAGGGTCATCAGCAGCATGTAACCTGTACCCATTGAGTTCCCGGTGAGACAGCCACATACTGTGTTTATGCTATATATGTCAAAATCACATAGCTTTAATAATCTCTTTCCACCTGTTTTTTTTTTTTTTTTTTTTAAATCTTCATTTAACACCAGCAACTAGGAATGTCTTAGAAAATATTTCAACAGGTAAATTAAAACACAATTTGTTTAGAAAGAAAACTAAAACTTAAGAGTTGAGTAATAATACATATCAATCATCATAAGACCTCAAGCATCAAGTATGTGTCCAAGTAAAGTCTTACTATGTATGCATTTAAGTCCAACTGCATTTTAACTAATTTTCAATTTTCTGCTGTATGGGCATTTATGTATAGCTGTTGTATAACAGCTACTGAATCTTGATTTTACATATACAGCTTTTCTCAGTGGACTCTGCAGAAAATGGGCACTGCTTAGTCGGACTATCTTGGAAAGCAAAAGCAAATAAAATAATATGATACAATAGCACATTACATAAATATCATATAAACATATTAGCCTTTTTGAAGTAATCATATCTACTAAAACAATTAATCAAAATATGACCATAATCAGTTGGCACAGAGAAACAACCATTATTTTTTGTATATTCTTTGGCTCTGTGTGTTTGCTGACCACATGACTATTCATTACACCTCTGCCCATTAGGTTCATCATGGTGTGGCCATCATTTAGGCAGACATCAGTGGATTTTTAATATGTACTTGCAAGCAGAACTATGCTAAGGGCATGATAGCCGTTTTTGATGCTTCCCATACAGGTTGACCCTCTCCTCACTTAAAGACAGAAACCTCCACACTTCTCTGGGGACTGCAGGTGGAGTTTTTGTCCATAGACACACATGCCAAACTCTTCTGTCTTTGCCATAGAGCCAGAAAGTTACTTGTTTTTAAACAAAGCCCTTTTTGCAGAAGGAATCTGACACACTATGATGTGGCCTACCATGACCACATCTAGAACCAAGGAATTTCTTGGCGATGTTCTCCAAATAAAAGTGAACACTGAGAAAGAGCACACCACAGACAATTCTAGATGATGGTTAGCACCACAGCTGATGGCTGGTAGGGCTACCTTTCTTCAAGCAGTAGCAGTTTGCTTGCACAATCGAGAAAGCAATATGGTAGGATCCTTGAAGTCATCCTTACTCTACAAAGGAGCTTCTTTTACCTAGAAAGAAAAGAGTTAGGTTGGCTGGAAGAAGAAAGAAGGGGCTGGGGAACTTCATACCGATGCTCCACGGCAGGAATCTCAAACTCACAGCCCTCAAAGCAGAATAACTCTGAGTAAAGGAAGCTACTACACTACATTTCTAGATGCACTGACAACATTTAATTGTTGCACTCAGCTGACTGTCCTAGTCTTTATATGGCCCTCGTGGTCATTTCAGGCCTCTAACTCTATAGGGAACAGGGCTTCTTTCTTTTTTTGTTGTATGTCCTCAGGAAAACACAGACAGACCTACCCAAAAATGAATCTTTCTCTGGAAGGGGACATCCAGGATGGACTACTGGAACTCTTCCATGAAGAAGTTGAGAAGCTCCATCCTGGACAGGCATATGTTTAAGCCTCCTGTTCAAACTACAACAGCAGCAAAGTCAAAATTACAGTAGATCTTATTATACACTACTTAAATGTTTCTGTGGCGAAGACAGATGCCACAAGACAATCCATGCAAGGATTCATTGGTGAGTTTCCTCTAACTGAGACATTACTGTGGCAGTGTTCAAATGGGGAGGATTATTTTCTTTACCTGTCTGTAAAATAAAGGCCTCTTGATCCTCTAAGATGCTATTGAGGACACTGAGGGAGAACCTCTCTCCTGACCTAATTCAACACTGGCTGAGTCTACACTTACTACATGATCAAGGGAACAGATGGAATAGTACAAACTGTAGAGACTGGATGAAAACGACATAACAGGGACACACCTGTAAAGGGCTTAGCACTGATATCAGTATAGGTTTACCCTGATCCCCTTATTAATGGAATCATACTGGAGGGGGAAAGGAGGCTACACAGGCAGAATGTATGGACCATCTAGTCCCTCTATTTCCAAAAGTGCTGCACACTTAAACATATCCAAATCAGTTCTAAGATGTGATGTTTTGAATAAAGTTGCCAGACATTATGTTGGCAATGTGGAAAACTGTTTCCTATTAAAGCACAGACCATTTTAATGTACAATACTTAGTACCTGTAGATGCAGTAGTTACAACAAAGTGGGTTGTCATAAAAATTATGCAGATGAACATGATATGAAATTATTTAAGTTTGTCTCTCTAAGAGTATATAACAGGGTTTACTAATTGCATGTTTGATTTTTGGCTTTTTCTATACAAAAAGGATTTCCATTTTAAGTCTGCACCCCATAAAAGACTATATGGCTGAGAAATTAAAGTAAAAACAACAATTAATCCAGACAAGTGGGCTTATTTGAATGAATACATTGAGTAGCATTTTTTGGTTGGTGACCCCACAGAGGAGGCAAAATGATCATTTTTGGTTGGTAGCCCACAGGGGAGGCAAAATGATCAATCTCAACTATCCCCTGAAAAGCAGTCATGTTGGTAGGCACCTGTGGATCCAGCCTCTAAGTTGTGCTGGTTAAGAAAGGATCTGCTTCACTGTTACACTACACATTTTGTTCTGCAGGAGCACAGAAGGTTTTGTTCTATGGCCACATTCCTAGCCACTAGTCTCAACTGCAGAGCTGATACAAATGTGACCCCCATACATCTAAGTCGTCCTGTGTATCTGTGTATAACAAGGCCTGCTGATGATCCTGAGGGACTCCTGGTTCAAAGATGGTCAAAAAATCTGAAGTGCATCTATAAGGTCCAATATTTCCTTGATGTTAACATGTCTATTCTTGACTTAAAAGTATATTCATTCTGAACTTTTAAGACATTGTAGAAGATATTGTGGGGGCTCTTCAGGCAAAGTCTGACATGTGTTTTAGGGTTTGATTCACTGAGGGGTGGGCAACAAACGGCATCCCTGGATTACCTAGTACATGTTCTTCCTACAATCTGAATTCCTTCTAAACAGCAGTGATAATGGGCAGAACCTGTATAGGTGAAAGGAAGTGCTACTGGCATACATTTCTCAGGTACCACCGAATTTTGCTCTTAATGAGTCTGGCAAAGGAAACCCTGAAGATTAACTAAGACATGCATCTTAGTACATTCAACATTTCTGTAGCTGATTTATGAGGCCTTAGTGCTGTTTTCAAACAGGAAAATTAAAAGACAGGTCTTCTCTAGAGGAAAAAAATATGCTAGTGTCCAAGACTGCCCCAAGAGAGGTGTACCTAGAAGGGCTCTGGCTCAGATTTTGGTACTTTATTGAAATGCCAAGATTGGATAAGCACATCTTGTGCAACTCAGAGCCATGGTCTCCTCCTCCTAAGTGATCATCTGAATCAAGCAAATTTTCAGGTATGGGTAAATGGGGAAGTATTTGACTACAAGATATGCAAAAACTGGAGATAAGCATTTGGCAAATACCCTGACAGCAGTGAAGAGCTCAAAAGCCAAGAAGGTGAACTGAAGTGCTAAGTTCCAGTCAGAAATACGCGGAATCCCATGTAATCCTTGGATATGGGGATGTGAAGCTACACAATTTTCAGCTACAGAGGGGACCAGAAAGGCTTCCAGCAATAGTAGAGGACTAGGACTTATAAGGCCAACACATTGAATTGCTTGTAATTGGATATTTAACACTGAGAGGTCTAGAATGAGTTTCCCAAGATCCCTCCTTTCTAAAGACCAGTAACAGTCTTGAATAGAACTCCTTCTTCCTCTGTGGGGAGTATTTTTTTTTTATTGCAGCAGACACAAGATGATGGGCCAGAACTGGGACTGCAAAGGAGACCAGTAAAATGGCAGACAGCACATTCCAACAAAAAGTGGAAAGGTCCTGAAACTGAACTTGCATCATGAATTAATCATCTAGTTTAGCCAAACATTCAATGTCAGGTTGAACCACTGATCCCACAACAGGGCTGAGCTTCCTCCTAGGATTTGAGAAGGTTTGGAAGGTAAGGTGGTGAAAGACTGAAAGTCCAGCCATTGCCCCCTATTTCTGCCCTTTTGCCTACACCAGCTTCTTTCTCCTCTCCATAGACTTTTCTCAAAGGTCTTTTTTGTTAAACTGTTCTGTAAAAGGGTCATTGCTTGACTGAAAAAAAAAACTTATACAGTATTTTGGGATTAGTAAAAGGAAGAGCTGTTTCTCTGTATCACCTTTACTTTTTCTCTTAATTTCTTAAAAAATGTGTTCTGAACTGGAGGTACAAATACCAACAATTGTCCTAATGAACATTCAGAATCTGTCCCCTGACATCCTCTACCACAGAACGCATAGTCAGAAACATCCCAGAATGAACCGTTCATATTCAGCTTACCAATTACTGCAGTGATGACAACCTCTTATCTGTACATGAGCAAGATTTCAGGGCTGGACACAACATGCAGATGGAGCGGATTAAATTAATGTCATAAAAAAACAGCCATGTTCTTAAACTTCTTTTGATCTTATTTTCAATCCACACTAAGGGATACTGGATATAGTCAAACAGTTCTTAAATGACTTACGAGTTGTATTGCAAACTAGACTCTGATGTACCCCTGCAAAACTCTCTCTCTCTCAAATCTACATAATACTAAGTAACCTAATTTAGGAATATTACTTTTCCCACTTTTAGTCAATGATATGCATCAAGAAAGCAAAGGTATCGCTCTGCTTCAATAAGCACATGAATGTACACCGTGCAAAATATCTACAACCATGATGAAGGACCGCCAAGGAGGCTTCAACTCCAAACTAATGACTAAAGCACAGTACAACCTGAGATCTATCTGTGAAGTTTCTTCCTTGCTACTGTGAGAAAGGCCGAAACATGATGACTGGTTACATTATCAGAATGTCAAAAAATGTATTTTATTTACTTAGTCATTACTGACGTAGAGTACTGATCCACATGGACAGTTTTCAGACTCAGTCTAAGAGATTATTCAAGTGTTAAAAATGAACATCATCAATACATTAAAAGTATAAAAATTTCAGACAAAAACAAAGGCAGGATACAGAAAAGTAATGTATGATACTCATTTCATGAATGCACAAGTAGTACTTCAACATACAAATTTGAGGAAGGCAACAGCAATGCAATGCTTCACAGCTGTATATCATGAGAAGCGGACTTAGTATATAAAGTAATTACATTCCAACTTTAATTCTTTTATTTTCTTGTTTAGCATTAAGTTATCTGAACAACTAAAACAGAGAGCAGAAGAAGAAAGACAACAAATAAAAAGAAACAATATTTCTAACATCCGTAGACTGGTAATAAACGTGGAATATTTAGAGATCTACTTTGAGTGACATATGGAATACATTGCATTGTAGGATCAGAGAACAAGTTCTGTGATGGGTAACTTAGTTCCCAAATCCTCCTTGTTTATTGCAATAAATAAAACAAAAGCCCACACATTCGATCTAGCTATTTCTTCCTTTTTTAAATGTCAGACATGTTGTAGGTGGATTTCACACTCTAAATTGGCCCTAGGCGTGTGTGTGTGCCTTCTGTGGAAGGTTGGGCGCTGGGCTGGCAACTCGACACCGTAAAACTCCACTGCCAGTCATGAGCGGACAGGTGATCTGCTGTGGCGACCCCTAACCGGGAAAAGCCAAAAGAAGACAAGCGTTTCCCACTGATTTCAGTGCAGCTACATTAACTGCTTAGATTTCTACTAAACATGGCCTTAGGTAGTTTAAAAAGATTTTTATGAGGTGTCCCAAGGGTGGTCTTGTAGCTCTGTTCTGAGGTGAGTCCATTTTTGATGTATTTTAGTAGAATAATGAAGATTATGTTAAGATTTGCTAGTTTTACAGATTGTGTTCTTATTTTGATGGTAATGACATTTTCTGAATGTTTACCTTTGAGTGTTTTGCTTGATATTCTTTTTCTTATGAAAATTTCTTTCCTGTGAGTCTGACTTAGGTAAATAGTGTTCTTTTCCTTTTGGGGTGTGTGGGGTGTGCAGTTACCTTTTTTCAATAAAGTAAATGGGAGATGCAGTCCATGTTTTATTCTTTAACTTTTTCTAAGTGTGTATTTCACCTTAAGGGGCTGTTTTAGGTGGGCTGGGCATTTTGGAGGGGGGGGGGTATATATGAATGTCTTTTGTGTCTACACTAAACTACGTGAATGTTTATTTTAGTTTTTAGTGCAATATGTGTGTGGCAGGGGTAAGGGAATTTCAGTAGCTTTGATAAGATGCCAATATCAATCCAGATGAAAAAAATCTACAGAGTACCAATAGATATTTTAAGATATCTTTATCTGTAACCCATTTGGACAAACAAAAACATTTACACACTGCACTTCATTAATACTCTTTTCATAACTATACCTCTCAAATGTCCAGAATTTAGCAGAATGTCCAGGTATCGGCTTCAGTTGTGATTTTATGAAAAATAACTGAGGGCTGCAGTCCCTACCTAAATAATGACAGGCATTTGAGTTTCAGACTTCATTCATATCTTTACCCGCTGTGGTGGTGCTGCGGTAGTGTTGTCACCTCACAGCAAGACGCTGTTCGGTTCGATTCTCAGCTAGAGCGTCTTCTCCATGGAGACATGCGTGAATGGGCATACCTTCGTTGGTAAGTAAAAATCAACTGCCAATCATTAGCGGACCGGAGTTCCGCTGTGGTGACCCCTAACCGGGAAAAGCCGAAAGACACACACACACACACTTCATTCATATCTTTAGCAACTTTCTAACTTTATAAGTGGAACATTTACAATCTGTCCCTGATTAGAGTCCCTTCTCCTCCATTTTTGGCTTTGTCCAGAATTCTCGTGCTACGAGTTTGAGAGAGATGATCACACCTCTTTACCAGTGTACATTGTTACACTTCACACAGAAATGTGCAAAAGTGCACACTTTTTTAATGACTTCTTATACAATTCTACAGTTTACTCTCCAGTATGACAGAACACAGGCTAAAGACAAAAATGCTACTACTAACTGACAAGTATAAGGGTTTTAGTTTCAGATTTGCCAAGTTCACTTTGTTTTTCCTTAATTTCCACACAACTTCTGAAGTGGCAATTTAAAGCAAGAAAGTCAACTGTATTTAGGTTATGGCTGGGAAGCAAACCTTTTTTTTCCCTTTTGCATTATTTGTTACAGGAGTTAAGTAAATCGGTCTTGAGACATTTGTTCTTCTGTACTGGGTATCTCCTGCCAAATTTGACAGCAGCCCACTTCTGGGAAGCCGTAAATTTTGTTTGTGCCTCCTCTCTCATCTGAAAATGCAGGCTATTAGGGTGTTTGTAGTGGTATTAACTACACCCTGGACATCAGCATCATTGCAAGGGTCTACTACATTCTTGTTTACACACACACACACACACACACACACACACACACACACACACACACACACACGCACGCACGCACACGCGTTTGTCAGCTTGACAGAATCAAGACAACTGATACCAGTCTTCTCCTCCTGCTGCACTGTTTGCAGGCTTATGCTCCCTGATGGCAAATCAGCAATTGCAAGAATCACATGAGGGGAACATCTGGCAGGTTCCAATCCCTTTGACACCTTTGGCAAGAAATCCCAGTATTCTACTTCCCAAATCACGTTCCATTTGGTAAAACACTGTCCACACTGAACACAAACGAACTAGATGATAACACTGCAGAACCACTGCTTTTCATAACAGCCTATCACAAATACAGAAATATTTGTTGTTGAATCCTTGTGCTACTGCTGTCGGAGATGCTGTAAATGCACTGCATGTGAAGAATGGCTAACTAGCTATATAACTAAAAAAAGACTACATTTGCAACTTACAAACACAGTTGTAGAATACTTACATTTGCTGATGGAAGAGCTGCACAGTCCATAAAAGAAAAGATCAAAAAGTCAAACTAAATCTGTTCATACAAAATGAAAGGCTGAAACAGAAGTGTTTCTAGCAGATATTCCGCTTAGTAATATGTCTTTGGCTGTAAGGCATAAACTGTAACATGGAACTGTATAAACACACTGTCAAACTTGAATTAACTTCAGGACATTACTGCATTAACATCCTTGATAAAGAGAAAATCAACAAGGCTGTCCAGCTGAAGTTAGATTCTGATACTCAAAGAAGATATGATACAAGCAGGGAAGCAAGCAACAATGGTGAAACTCCACAGGCAGGTGAAATTGCACATCTCTAAAAAGTGCACAGGTCACTGCCTAGCTCAGGCAATAAAGACCCTCAGCATACATATACGCGCGCGCGCACACACACACACACACACATATATATATATATATATATATATATATATGGATTCACTTCATAACACTGAAACTTCATAACACTGAAACTTCATAATACTGAAAATGACAAAACTTCATAATGATGAAAGCTCAAAATACTGAATACTCAAAAATACTGAAACTCAAAATACTGAAAACACATATTATGCGTAAACTCAGCTTAAACAACATAAATCATAACAATTTCTACCAAATATATGCAGGGGGCAAGCCCCTGCACTACCCTGCTAATTAAATATATCAACTCCAAGATTGCACATAGTGTGCAATCTTGGAGTAGATATATATAATTAGCAGGGGGTGTGGGGGGTGCAGGGGGGCTTGCCCCCCTGCATATATTTGGTAGAAATTGCTATGATTTATGTTGAAGCTGAGTTTACGCATAATATGTGTTTTCAGTATTTTGAGTTTCAGTATTTTGAGTATTCAGTATTTTGAGCTTTCAGTGTTTTGGTCTTCAGTATTATGAAGTTTTGTCATTTTCAGTATTATGAAGTTTCAGTGTTATGAAGTGAATCCATATAGACACATATTTGCATGCATACGTAGATATAAATATAACAGAAAATTGTAAACAGCTATACAGCTCTAACCAGCCTCTGGTATATGATACTATGAAATTCACCACAAACTTATGTGATTTAAACACAGATATATATATAGTGTCTTTATGCAACAATCATTCAGCTAGTTTCACATCAAGTAACCCCTCTGGAAAAAAAAAAAAAAAAAAAGAGTGACCCCAAAGTTGTACAGTGACAGTGGAGGGGGGGTGTCAACAATGAAAAGATGACAAACAGAGCTGAGAATTTTAACAATGAAAGAGAAGACTACAGCTGTCTGCAAGCCTGGGCAGTAATGGACTCAAAAGTGTAAAGCGCTCACTGAAAAATTCCTTTCACTTTTCAGGAACACTGAAAGACATCAGAAAAGTTCTTGTCTCACTGATTTCAGTGCACACACTAGTCCAAGCTGGCGAACCAATGTCAAATGCTGCTGAAAGTTTTCTGCTGAGTGACTTTAAAAGATACACTTGTAAAAAAACTTATAATATGTGGCTGCATAGTAAAAGTTGAGACCTAACGTTAGTGACAGAGAGACACATTCTTTTGCAATAACTCAGTTATGTATTTAAAATTTTGCATCTGAACCTCTTGAGCTTTAGAATAATTTTAACAGGTTCAGGTGCCCTTCCTTTCAGTAGAGTATGAACATATACCTGTGAGTCACATTCAGAAGGATTAGTGGCCAGCTAATGGCTCATCAGGCTGCCTGGGAAAGGACCCTCCCACTTCTATGATTCCCAGTACTGGGTCTGAGGGAATCACATAACTGGGAGGGTTCTCTGCCAGACAAGCCTGATGAGGACATAGAAATTTTCTCATACATGAAGCAACTTCCATTTTTTTTTAACTTCTCTTTCCTTTCAGTTTTGATTACAGCACATCCTTTTGCTTACGAGACTTTCATTTTTTTCCCCCAATTATGTTTTGATTCTCTTCAGCCATTTGTCAGTGAGATGCAAAAGATAAAGCTTTGCGTTTTCTGAGTTTTATGGCTTGACTACATTCCTTACATGAGCCACTAGTTTCAGTGTTATGGCCAAGTGCTAAACAAAATAAATACAGGGTTTGTACATCTTTACAACCTCTGTCTACACAACTCTACATCCTGAAGGGAAAGACTTGCCGTTTTGACATTAGTTTATAGGTAGGAGTGATGCTTTCCTCAGACATTTTATCAAAAATAGGTATACAAAGCTACCCGTGCAAAAGATTATGCGTAAATGGTTTTAATACATAGATGAGAATTGTTTTTTCTGTATCAACAACTAAACTGGGCGTGCCAATACAGTATTTATGGGAACCTTTCACCATCTTAGCTGACATTTACTTTCATAGGGAAGAAAAGAGATGCAAGAAAAAATGATGAGGGCAATGCAGCTCAGCTGGTGAGTAAACATGAAAACTGAGACTGCTGCAGTGACCTACCCCAAGGGAAGTTTGCCTGTGATGTCCATATGCAGGAAGGCATCACACTGCATACCCAGGAGGCGCATCATCATCTTGGACAAAGAGGGGTATCAAAGTCGGCAAAGCAAGCAACTAGCTAGCTAACTAACTAAACAAATCATCTTCTTCTTTTGGCTGTTCCTGTTAGGGGTCGTCACAGCAGATCATCCGTTTCCATTTCTTCCTGTCCTCTCTGAATCTTGCTCTATCACACCAACCACATGCATGTCCTCTCTCACCACATCCATAAACCTGATCTTAGGCCATCCCCTTTTCCTGCTACCTGGTAGCTTCATCCTTAGCATCTTTTTCCCAATATACTCAGCATCCCTCCTCAGCACATGTCCTAACCATCGAAATCTTGCCTCTCTGGCTTTGTCTCCAAACCTTCCAACCTGGGCTGACCCTCTAATATACTTATTCCTAATCCTGTCCACCCTGGTCACACCCAGTGCATATCTTAACATCTTTAACTCTGCCACATCCAGCTCAAACTCCTGCCTTTTGTCAATACCACTGTCTCCAACCCATATAACATAGCTGGTCTCACTACCCTCTTGTAGACCTTCCCTTTCACTCTTACTGGTACTCGTCTGTCACAAATAACTCCTGGCACTCTTCTCTACCCACTCCATCCTGCCTGTACTCTCTTCTTCACCTCTCTTCCACATTCACCATTACTCTGAACTACTGATCTCAAGTATTTAAACTCATCCACCTTCGTCACCTCTACTCCTTGCATCCTCACCATTCCTCTATCCTCCCTCTCATTCACACACATATAATCTGTCTTAGTCCTGGTGACCTTCATTCCTCTTCTCTCTAGAACATATCTCCAACTCTTCAGGGTCTCCTCCACCTGTTCCCTACTCTCACTACAGATCACAATGTCATCTGCAAACATCATAGTGCACGGGGACTCCTGTCTGATCTTGTCTGTGAACCTGTCCATCACCATTGCAAATAAGAAAGGGCTCAGAGCTGATCCTTGATGTAATCCCGCCTCCACCTTAAACGCATCAGTCACTCCCACCGCAGACCTCACCGCTGTCACACTTCCCTCGTACATATCCTGTACCACTCTTACATACTTCTCTGACACTCCTGACTTCCTCATACAATACCACAACTTCTCTCTAGGCACCCTGTCATATGCTTTCTCTAAGTCTACAAAAACACAATGCAACTCCTTCTGACCTTCTCTGTACTTCTCCATCAACACTCTCAGAGCAAACATTGCATCTGTAATGCTCTTTCCCGGCATGAAATCATACTGCTGATAACTAATCATCACTTCCCTTCTTAACCTAGCTTCCACTACTATTTCCCATAACTTCATGCTGTGACTGATCAATTTAATCCCTCTGTAGTTACTACAGCTCTGCACATCACCCTTATTCTTAAAAATCGGTACCAAAACAGGTTTTCTCCATTCCTCAGGCATCCTCTCACTTTCCAAAAGTTCATTAAAATCTGGTTAAAAACTCCACTGCCATTTCACCTAAACACCTCCATGCTTCCACAGGTATGTCATCCCGACCAACAGCCTTTTTATTCTTCATCCTCTTCATAGCCATCCTTACTTCCTCCTTGCTAATCCATTGCACTTCATGATTCACTATCCCCACATCATCCAATCTTCTCTCCCTCTCATTCTCTTCATTCATCATCCCCTTAAAGTACTCTTTTTCCATCTGCTCAACACACTCTCTTCGCTTGTTAAGTATGTTTCCCTCATTATCCTTTATCACCTTTACCTGCTGCACATCTTTCCTAGCTTGTTCCCTCTGTCGAGCCAATCGGTACAGATCATTTTCTCCCTCCTTAGTGTCCAACCTTTCATACAACTCTCCATATGCCTTATCCTTCGCCACCTCTCTCTTTGCCATGCTCCTCATCTCCTTATACTCTTGTCTACTTTCTTCATCTCTCTAACAATCCCACTTCTTCTTTGCCAACCTCTTCTCTGTATACTCTCCTGTACTTCCTCATTCCACCACCATGTCTCCTTGTCGTCCTTCCTCTGTCCAGATGTCATACCAAGTGCCTTTCTAGCCATCTCCCTTACTAGCTCTGCTGCAGTTACCCAGCTATTTGGTAACTCTTCACTACCACCCAGTGCCTGTCTTAACTCTTCCCTGAACTCCACCTCACAATTACCACCATTTGATCCTTGGTGCTGCCCTCACACTCCTCCTCCTCTTCTTGATCACCAACGTCATCTTACAAACCACCATCCTATGCTGCCTAATTACACTTTCCCTGGTCAACACTTTACAGTCTCCATTCTCATTCAAACTGGCCCTCCTACATAAGATATAATCCACCTGTGTGCATCTTCCTCCACTCTTGTATGTCACCCTATGCTCCTCCGTCTTGTTAAAATACGTACTCACCACTAAACAAATAAATACATAAAAGGGCCATCATTTGAAGAACTTGCTTACCTGCTGAGATCCAAGTCTGGTCTCAGTTTGGACACTGGCAGATGCACAAGCTATCAATGTCAAAAGTCTTAAAATTAAAGAAAAAAATCCTCTAAAATTAGGAAATATTTTTCTCCTTCACATCCTCCCACTGATGCTGATAACCTTCCCCACCACTCCAAATCCATGTACAACAATGACACAGGGAGATGGTACCTAATGGTTAAGATTCTGCATACAGATAATGGTAAAGCCCACCACTGTCCAAACCCTAAAATAAATCATATTTATTTTAGCTCTCCCTCCACATGCAAAATTAGAGGTCATCTGCTGACATCCCATAATCTAGTGACATGAACTGATGCCCAAGGTTGTACAATCCAGCAGTACCTTAAGTTCTGATACAAAGAAAACTTTTTCTGGTACTTGCGTATTATCGCAACCAGGTTCCAAACAAGTGCTGATGTACTCACAAGCTCTTCACATGCCGCCACATTTATTAGCATTATTTTGTGAAATTGCCACTTAATGCAGTTGCTGGTGAAATCTGCCATCTTTAACATAGCTGTGAAGCTTCTGGAATTGTGCATAAAATCTTGTATTTTTAGTGTCTTACATGTAACAGCTGCATTTTTTCGGGGAATAGTTGAGGGCATCCCCATATTAATGACAAATGGTTCACTTTCAAACTTCGTATCCTTCATAACATTTATGCAAATGCAAACATGTTATTAGACCAACTAAGTTTATAATGGCAGTGTTTAAAAATGTGTCTCCGGTTGGAGGCATTTCTCCCGTGTTGTTTTTGGCTTTGTTTGGAATTCTTTAAGGAAGAAGGTAAATGTGTCCTAATAATATTACACTGCGCCAAAAGTACATGATGGTGTGATCATGCAGAAATAAAATCGCTTTGCTTAAATACATTTAGACAGCACACAGTGAAACTGATAATAGTTAAAACACATACATAAACTGAGATCTTCTGCAAGACTTGGGGATTATAATATGAGGTACTGAGTTGTTTGGAACCTGGTTGCAATAATACTCAAGTACTCTTTTTCCTTCCATCTATATCCACACTAAGCCCCCATTCACTGATATTTATCACCACTACCAAAACATATCATCCAGATCTTCAGAATTGGTACCCTCTCTGGATTAGGAAATTATCTTGACTTACCAGGAGTAAATAAAGAATCTGAAACATTCTAATAAGGAATGTTCAAAACATGAGTGCAAGTCAAGCCACTTATTAAGAACATGCACCCTAATTTTTAACATGTTTTATAGGGTTGCCCTTATGAACAAAGATCTGGTTACTGTGTATTTCTATTCCAGCTGAGACTGTAACATTACAAATCAGGAAACTGTACAATGACTGTCATAATTCACAAGGGGCCCTAAAGATGAGCATGTTAAAAATATGAAGCATAAACGTTTGCACCTGCCAGTGTTTCAACCTTGCAATTAATCTCAGTGAATTCTATCTCATAACAGTTGCAGAGCACAGAATTTTGACACCAAATTTGCAATCTGATTCTAGAAATGTAATGACTGCTGATTTTCAGGGATTCCAAACTCACAATGTAGTCATTTTATGACACAGCAGAAGGATGGCTGTTTCAACATTCAGACGGTTTTCAGTTTCAAGCCCAAAAAGGAGATTTTGCATTTTCTGGGTGGAACTGCCTTCTTAAAAATACTAAAAAATATAAGTGCCTTCATTAATAACAATATGCAATAAACACCTTACATAAAAAATAAAAATGACCAGAAAGCTAGACATGTACATCTTTATCCACATCTATGAAGTATTTTTTCTTAAATATTTTACTCTTACCCCATATGCCTGCCAACCATCATGCCTTCCCAGCTGGACTAAAGCTCACTTAAGTGCTATCTAGGAGGCCATCATTTAACCAGCCGCACGTCTCCTTGTGTCCTGGCCAGTGTCCTAGCAATGACAAAAGATACCTGGTCTAATCCCTCACGTGATTAGGGAGACATGCGAACCACATTACCACAGGAACCACACAGTCTTAGTATGCAACTGCATCTTCCCGTGCACTTGCTCTATGAAACCTACCACCAGTTGGTGGCTTGTGCCACACACACATCTCCAGGTCATGACCTCACATTGTTTCTCTGAGAGAAACCCTTGACCAGCTGAACCCCCAGCCACTAATCGAAATTAGGTCACCTGGGCTGTAGTCAAGGTTTTTGTCCCCCAGTGTCAATACAACTGGCTTCTGTAAAGCATATCTAATATGGAAAATACAAGTTTGTAAGTTCAATAATTACATGCTTGTAAAGCTAGTATTGTATCACTATACACCATGACTAGCTGCCTTTTCCACTGAGAAGCCATTTTTAGCACTAAATTGTACATCACCAATGGATAAATTCCTAAGTGCATAGGGAAAATGCTTTTGTCCTTGATGCCAGTGACTAAAGACTGAATGACCTCACACACTGATAGCCTGGCAGGGAAGAAAGGACCAAGCAGTAACAGACATGTTCATCTCTTCTGGGGACAAGGATGGTGGGGAGAAGAATTGCAGGCTTTCAAATTATTACTTTCCTACAACAATGCCAGTAAGGCTGTGCACAGGCATGCAAAGAACAAATGAAGCACATACACTTCTACGTAAGCTTTCCAGTACATCTATGTGCAGAAGATCCACACTGACACTGCAGAAAAAGCACCCTTTTTAAAGTGGGTACTTGGCCACTAAACCAGGGCTTGATGAATTTTCCAGCATCTCAGCCACAACTCCTACTTGGGGAAATAAACAGAACAAGTTAACATCTTGCCTCCATGTTAGGGCTTCTATCATATTAACATTTTTATACTAGTGCTTTCAAAACATTTCACACACAAATGCTTGTTCTGTGGTTTATGTTACACCTTTACGTCTGCATTTTGTTCTGTACTATGCTGGGAAAGCGTTTTCTCTCTCTCTCTCTCTCTCTCTCGAGAGAGAGAGAGATAGTTGAGAGGTACAGTGGATATAAAAAGTTTACACATCCCTGTTAAAATGCCAGGTTTTTGTGATATAAAAAAATGAGACCACAATAAATAATTTCAAAACTTTTCCCACATTTAATGTGACCTATAACCTGTACAATTCAATTGAAAAATGAACAATTCTGTTAGGGGAAAAATATAAAAAATAAAAAACGTACAATAAGCTGGTTGCATAAGTGTGCACACCCTTAAACTAATACTTTGTTGAAGCACCTTTTGATTTAATTACAGAATTCAGTCTTCTTGGGTACACACCTGCTATCAATTAAAAAGGCTGATTAACCCCAAATAAAGTTCAGCTGACCCAGTAGGATTTTCCTAACATTTACTCAGTTGCCTGCTCAAAGAATGCTTATAAAGCATCAAAGGGATCTCATTGTTGAAATGAGGGGTCCAGGGAAGTAAATAGTGTGGAAAGAAATAGCCAGGGAATTGTTATGGCTAGGTTTGTATATGCCCTAGGACAGATAGCCTAGTACCAACCTATGAAAGGTATCAGTCAGGAGAAGGGTACAAAAAAATTCCACAGCATTGGATATACCATGGAACAAAGTCATCAAAAAGCAGAGAAAATATGGGACAACAGTGACACTGCAAAGAACTGGACATCCCACCAAAGTTGATGAAAAGACAAGATGAAAACTGGTCAGGGAGGCTGCCAAGTGACCTACAGCAACACTGATGGAGCTGCAGGAATTTCTGTCAAGTACTGCATATGACAACAATCTCCAGTATTCTCCATATGTTTGGGCTATGGGGTAGGGTTGCAAGACAGAAGCCTTTTTTTACACAGAAAAACATCCAGGCCAGGCTAATATTTGCAAAACAATACATCAAGTCTCCCAAAAGCATGTGGGAAAATGTGTTGATGAGCCCAAGGCCGAACTTTTGGACAGAATTCTAAAAGGTACGTTTGGCAAAAAAACAGCACTTTGCATCACCAAAAGAACACCATTCCCACGGTGAAACATGGTGGTGGCAGTATCATGCTTTGGAGTTGCTTTTCTTCAGCTGGAACTGGGGCTTTAGTCAAGGCGGAGGGAATTATAAACAGTTCCAAATACCAGTCACTTTTGGCCCAAAACCTTCAGGCGTCTGCTAGAAAGCTGAAGATGAAGAGGAATTTCAGCTTTCAACATGACAAATAACCACAAGCATACATCCAAATCAACAAAAAAATGGCTTCACCAGAAGAAAATTAAAGTTTTGGAACGGCCCAGCCACAGCCCAGACCTAAATACATTAGAAAATCTGTGGGGTAACCTGAAGAGGGCTGTGCACAAGAGATGCCCTTGTAATCTGACAGATTTGGAGTGCTTTTGCAAGGAAGAGTGGGCAGACATTGTCAAGTCAAGATGTGCCATGCTGATAGACTCCTACCCAAGAAAACTGAATGCTGTAATTAAATCAAAAGGTGCTTCAACAAAGTATTAGTTTCGGGGTGTGCACAATTATGCAACCAACTTATTGTACATTTTTTATTTTTTATACTTTTTCCCTTATCAGATTTGTTTTTCAATTGAATTGTACGTGTTATACATCACATTAAAGGTGGGAAAAGTTTTGAAATTATTTATTGTTGCCTCATTTTTTTATATCACAAAAACCTGGCATTTTAACAGGGGTGTGTAAACTTTTTATATCCACTGTATATGGCATAATCCAAAATGACAGAAAATCAGCATTACTACACAGTAATGCCACAATGGCTTTTAATGACCCCCTGTCAAAGATAACAAGTGGCAATATTTCTGCCCTACATAAGCAGGAATGTTCCTTGACTGAATAAATGACTGCATAATTAACTTGTATGGAAAACATTCCTGTTTTATCACAGACGTCTGTCAAGTAGCTCTCGTCAGTTTGTTTCTAGTGAGGGGTGTAGTTTGGTGAATGGACTTTTAACAGATCTTACGTTGAAGAGCGCCAGACCAGAAATGGACCAGTTTTGCTCCTCCACTTAGAGCTGAGGGTTAACAGATTTCAAACGAGACAGGTAGGGCCAAAAAAGGAAAAAAAGAGATCTTCCATGCAGAACAGCAGGTAGTTCAACATTAAACAGAACTGGCTCCACTTTGCGATTTATGCTTGGCCCGTATACCGGCATATGGGCCAATCATAAATCACAAAGCGGAGCCACTTCTGATCAATGCAGAACAGCAAACTTGGCCCATATGCCGGTATTCAGGCCAATCAAAAATCACACAGCGGAGCCTGTTTTGCCGGGATTTCAAAAGGCAGTGCGGGACTCGGGATTGGGCTGCTGATCTTGGAACAGTCCCACTCAAATAGGGCTGTCTGATAACCCTGGTTGTAGATCAAACACACCTTACGGAGCGCTAGAAAAGGGAAAGGATTTGGAGTGGAGGGGCATCCAGTTTGGGAAACAGCAGTGGTCTCTAGATGAACAAGCTATAACTCTGATTACAATATTACATTTAATTTGGCAGTCTGGAAATTGGAGCATAGGATTAAGGCTCTGAGCTGTTAATGAGCTGCTTCCTGTAATCAAGGGTACTGAGATTACTTCCACATCCACCTGCCTACTCTGTGACTTTGAGCAAGTCACTTGTCCAGACAGTGTTACAAGGTCACCCCCTGAAAAGGGAATACCTGTGCGCAGTGGTTTTATCCAGTCAACAAATGTATTCTTACAATTGCTACTATTTACAATAATTTGACCTCAAGCTTGCAAAGCAGACAGATGTTCTTGATGACCACACACAACTGGTTTGCTCATTACAACTGATTTTTATTCCAAAACATGTCTAGTCCTTTCCAGTACCTGCAGTAATACACCCCCTGCCTTTTTTCATGTACTCTTGCCAATTAGAGAAACCTAATGTCAGGGCACAGTGTCTTTCTTTGTACTACTCCCCATAACCTCTTATACATCCATGCAGATATTTTCAGTGGTTGAAGTGGCATCCATCCTTAACTGCAGCCAGTGGCATATCCACAAGTCCCCTCATTCTTCCTGTGCTGAAGCCAACCGATTCCAAATGCTCTACCTATCAGCCACTGTGTGTTTAGGTAACTTCAATCATCAAACCCAACTTTTTCATTTTAAAGGCTATTCCTCTAAAAGATCACTCTCAGTCATGTTGTTCTGAGCAGTTCAAATGTCAGTGAGCTATAAAAGCAAACAATATATCGGGAAAACGCCTTTAAGGAAAGACAGCTGGAGACAGGGTTTAAGCAGGAAAACAAGTCCATCTTCAGCCAGTATAGGCTGCACTTTCATGGTGTATTATAAAAAAAATTCACAGGTACAAATGTGAAGGCTCCGAGTACAAATGGGAATACATTAGAATGCACATCCATGTGTTTACCTCTATACTACATAAATCTGCCTTTTCTGCTTCAAAAATTCAAGTTTTTATTCTGCAATGCACAGTACCTTGCACATGACTGTATTTACAATAGAATGAACAATGTGTGGGAGTGGAAAGAACTTGCAAAATGTTAAGAGAAGTACAGTTTCTGCTCAAAATTATCAAATGAGGCCACAAATTATGTTGATTTTTGCAATAAGAACAAGTCATAGCACAAGATTTGAAAAGGAGCCTCCATGGCACAGAATCAGTTATCAGTAATCTTAGCACTATACAAAACACACAAACTTTACCAAGTACTGACCACCGTGTTACATATTTAACATTTCTGACAATGAATCAAGCTAAACATGCAAAGAAAGCTCTGACAGTTAAACTTGCCCTCCTCTCAGGTGGGTACATTATTCCCATTCCCAGCCCACCCCCAGTGAATGGTGTTCAGTGTCTTCAGTTCTCTCTCACTCTGGGCTTATTCTCAGGGCAGTCTGGGGACAAGATTCAAATTAGTGGGATCCAATTAAGAAACTTTTCTTTTGTCTGCCATACTTACAATCATATCATGATATACTTCCCAGTGTGTGTATGTATCTACTGGGTAGCCACTTCTCTCCAGTTTCATCTAGCTGGAGTTCAGTGCCTAGACCCACCTCAAGCAATCGGTCACTCCCATTTCATCATCAGCTGAGTCTAGGCCACTATCACCAATGACACAGATGGACACTCAAGCTCTGCACAGACAAGGCTGCTAAAATTGTGTCATTCATTTTCAGTTTAAAAAAATTAACTTACTACTCAAATAAATACAAAGCTAGCCAGCAATAGTTTATAAATCTATTGATCATTGTATCTGTCTATGGCATAACACTTAATATGTGTTCTCAACTAGAAACTCTTATTGTACCTAGCTGAAATATGGATTGGACTGAATCATTGTCTGTATGTCTTGCACATTGTCTCTTTGGAGCTTTTCTCCCAGGGCCTCCACTGAAAATGGACATGTACCTAGTTGGACTATCCCGGTTAACAAATGTAAAATAAAATAAATAGTGGAGGATTAACTATATCTACTTAAAATGAGTCTCCAGGCAGACTACTGACCAGTTTACTACTACTTATTTCAGGTTCAGCTCAGCAAATAAGGGTAAGTCTTACCCTTTCTCATTCTTACCAGCCTCTGGATTTCTGCAGTAAACTAGAGAGAAAGCTAGTGAGCATTCAAAAATGAAGCTCTGTAAAAAACTAAAATATTTTCAGTTTTCTCTGGTATCTCATCTTGCTTCCAGCATTACTTACTTGTTAATTATTTTTTTCCAATCCCTTCCTTAACTCTGGCTTGTGTTCCATTTAACTACTACAAACCTTACATTTTCAGATAAAGTCAGTCTTCCACTTAGATCAGTCTTTAACAGCCACTAGCTTATTTTAAACATGATATAATAATTTGTGTCATCAGTACCTTCAAACCTACGTTAGGAGAAGCAACACAGGTTCAATCCCAGCACAAATACAGCATGGAAACTCATTTTTTTCGACAGATAAAGAGTTCATGAGAAGTTTGACAGCACTTTCTACATATATTCTATAGAACTGGATAAGACTACAACCATGCACCCTAGAATGTCAGCAATAATGAAAAACAAAACCTCAGTTAACTACTGGTCCAAAATAAAGCTGATGTGTGCTCCCTGAACATTTTTTCTCTTTCTGAAATAAATGAGCTTACAGTGGATTCTGTTACCCATTAACAGTAATGTTTTTTCTTCTTTTACCCATTCAGATAATGGAGCATTTTTATTTTACAAAGACAGGTAAAGCAGCAAGACAGATAGACACCTAGACAAGCAAGCAGATCTCCCCTCCCCCACACAGACCAGGGAGATTTTTTTTACTTGGGCAGCTAAATGGATAACTCCATATAGATCTTTTCTGTTATTTCCTCTTATAAGGGTTGACTGCTGCCCTTCCTAATCCCTCTCTCACAACTTTTTTTTATAAAGATGGAGTGTGGGGTGAGTAATGGGGTACTAGCTTCCCTGAAAAAGAAATTAAAGAAGAAAATGCTCCTTCAAGTTACAGAAACTTTAGGCAAAATATTACGGTAACAACTGTTAAACTTTGCTACTGTCATAACATTCTGTTATCTGTGCAAAAAACACTGCCATGATCCAGTGTTTTCCATTATCTCCAGAATGTCCTTAGAAGCTGCTTCAATAGTCTAGGGTCTTAAGGCAGCTGGTGTATTATGTCACTCAGTCTCTTTATTATAGGTTCATATGCAAGTACTTGGCTAGCTGCCCTTGCGGGCCACTTTAAGCCTAACCAGTTTCTCTTTTTGTGCTCTAATTAACCTATCCCATTTGGTTAGGGATCCCATCCATTTGACCCATTACCCATCCCATGATCAATAATTATATACTACACCCCTAATAAGAATACCTGGAATCATACCATAGATAATTCAAGGGAACACATGCATGGAATAAAGCATTTAGGAGCTGGGTCTGTCCATTAGTAGTACAGGGGGCAGTCCTGGGGTAAATTTTCTGTTTTCCATCCAAAGATCCGAGTTGTGCTTGAATATGGATAAGGATGAACTTTGTTTTATGTTGATGGGGGAGTATGTTCCATAGAATCATAGGAAGTTACTAGGCTATTGGCCCTGAGGGCCTTATAAGTCTAGTCAAGAGTTTAGCCCATGTTTAAACAAGTCAGCAGCAGATGCCCCTGTCCAGCAGGGACACAGGTAGAATTCCAGGGGTGTGTTTTCTGTTTCCCATCCAGTTATCCAGGTTGCACTTAAAAAGGGGTAATGGGGTACTCTCTGCTTGATGTGGAGAGGGAGTCTATTCCACAGATGGGGGAGTCTGTGGGACAGAAATATGTCCCACCACCAAGTCCAACTGATGTCACAGATCAGGTTGAGGTCGAACGTGTGGGTTACTCAAGTGGAACTTGACTTGCGGATATGCAGCAGTCCAATCAAGGCAGGGTCTGAAATCACTTTGCATGTCAGCAAGACGTCACCTCTGAGGAGTCTGTATGAAACGGAGTAGAGGGACAGGGCTTTTAGCCAATCAGTGTATGGTAGACGTTTGAGGCCCTGGATTCTCCTGGTGAGGAACCTCTGTGGTCTCTTCAGCTGCTGCATGTGCTTTGCGAGGTACATGCCAAAAGGGGCGCTGTACTCAATAATGGGCCTTATAAGGGAAGAATATAGGGATGTTATGACCTCCTTGTCCCTGAATGAAATACCCTTACTTATGAGGTGGGTCATGTAGAAAGATTTCCATACAATGGAAGCAACATGGTGGTCAAAAGTCAGGTTGCTATCAACCTGGGTGCCCAAATCCTTCATGACTGATTGCATGCTTAGGATGTTGTAATTAATGTGACAATGTGTGTGGAGATGTCTCTCTCCCCAAATGGGATGATGCATTTTTTTGGTATTCAACTTGAGGCCATGTTTCTGGCACCAGTCATTTGTTTGGGTGAGACCCTCTTGGAGGATGCCCACATCACTAGGGCAATTGATGACAGTGCCCAGCTTGCAGTCATCTTCAAACTCAGTCAGCCATAGCCCACTGGTTTTGCCTGCACCTCAGAAAAGTATATCCCAAATAACAGAGGCCCCAAGATCGAATCCTGGGGTATGCTGCTCGTTACGGTTCTACTGCTTGAGGTGGATTCTCCTATTTTGACTAGGTGGATTCTATTAGTGAGCCTGTTTGCTACCCATCTTGTTACATACGGACTGATGCCTAGTTGAGAAAGTTTATCCATTATGCCCGAGTGGGGAATAGTGTTGAAGGCTTTGGCCAGGTCAAGGTAGGCGGTGTGCACCGCCTTCCCCTCGTTCATGGCTTTGGGTGACTGTGTCAAAGCTGTTGAACAAATATAATAGACATGACCTCCCCTTGACAATGCCAAACCATGTGGGATCGAGTGTTTGGAGGTTGCCAATGTCCTTGCTAATAAGGTCCGTGATCATCCATTCCATGGGCTTGCAGATCAGGCTAGTTAGGCTGACGGGTCTATAATTTCCAAGATTGGAGGATGCTCCACCTTTGTTGCAGGGGATGATAGTGGCTCTCCTCTACTCAGTTGGGATGAAGCTTGGGTTCATTAGCTTGCCTAATGGAGCTACAAGTTACTCCCTAAGTTCATGTAGGAAGCAGCCTGCGATGTTACTGGATCCCATGGAGGCTGTATTTTTTTGCCTTTGAGAGAGCAGTGATGACCTATTCCCTAGATATAAAGGGAAGGGGGCAGGTACTGGGGATGTCCTGATTTACTGATGGGGGGAAAGAAGGGTGAAGTCTGCTGAATCTGTCAGCCAGCAAGTCTGCTACATCTATAGCATTTGTATATGTGGTGTCCTTGATCAGCAGTTCTGAGCATATCTGGGTGCTACATTTGAGATTGCGGACATGTGTAAAAAAGGCATTATGATTGTCTCTACTAGATGTGGTCATTTGGACTCTAAGTTTGCTTTGGAGGATTTCACTAGTGCTCTTATTTGCTTGTTCAAGCTAAGGAGAGATTGTTTCCAACTGGGCACCTGCTCCTTCTTGGTCCTGGACAGCAATTTCTTCCTTTTGTTATAGAGTGTATTTACTGCAGATGTCCACCAGGTAAGTTTACTCTTCCTTGCACAGGATGATTTAGTCCTCTCAGATATTCCTGATTCCATGCATCTATATAAATGCTTGTATAGTACTTTGGTGTAGTTTTGGATATTGGTGCCAGTTTGTACAGAGGGGGAGGGAGCTGTGAAGCTGTTTATACCATCCCTCAGGAGGCTGCAATCAGCTTTGAAGAAGTTTTTTGTTTGACCTAGCTAGAGAGGAGGTCGGGGGAGATGCTGACTTTGAAAGTGACTACTTTGTGGATGGATCTTACCAGGGAGGATAATACTGCAAGGATGCTGCAGTGGTTACTCGTGTTGGTTAATACCAAATCCAAAATATTATCACCTCTTGTGGGGTTATCGACTTGCTCTTCCAAGGCGTTTGCATTGACAAAATCGAGGAATCTCTGGGCATTTGTGTTTTGGCATGAGTAGTTCTTCCAACCTATGTTTGGGGAGTTAAGTCACCCAGGATCAGGGTAAAGGGTTGAATCGATAGATATGAAGAGGTCCAGATAGGCAGATTGGGCATCGTAAGTCAAATTTGGGGGCCTGTAGATACCTATGATTTGAGTAGGGGTCTTGTCAATGGTTAACTGTTCCTGGTGTGTCTCCTGTGCGTCATACTGTTTGACTAGCCTGGAGGTGTGTAAGTCTTTAATATATATTGAAACTCCACCTCCTTTGGCTTTACTGCTCGCAGTTTGGGGTCTGAATGCTTGATAGGATGAGTAACCAGGTAAGGCTGGGGTGCTCTCCGCAGCTTTGAACTAGGTCTCTGTGACTGCGTAGATGTCAGCATCTTCCAGGGTTAAGAATGCTTGCAATGAGTGCAGTTTCATGTGTAGACTCCTAGCATTTAGCAGCATGATCTTTAATTTGCGTTTTGTTGAAATTTTTATGTTGGTAGTTTTAACCTCATCACTTTTCCTAAAAAAGGCACTATGGAGGAGGCAAGAGCCTTTGCCAGAAGCCTACAGCCCAAGTGAGATAGATGCAGGCCATCTCTGGCAAACATCCTGGTCTATTGATCATATTTTCCCAGGCTGTCAGGTACTGGGGATCCCCCTAGAATGACACCAATGCAGCAGCTTCTGTGAGATATACCTGCCCCTTCAAAATGTTCTGTTGATGTTGCAGAAGAGGTTTACATCCTTAGAATATTTCTGATGTCATTTGTCTTGCTGACATGCAGTAAATCCATCAGTGCTGGGTCAGAGGATGGCCTGCATGCCAGACACAGGTCACCTCTTAGCCATGTGTAGGATACAGACTTTAAATTATTAGAGGAACAAGAATCGTGTCTACATTTATGGCCAAGGACTCTGCCAAAGATATGACTCATTTTCTGTCCTGTTTGCGACTTTTAGGGGTAGTATAGCAAGACCTAGCCAAGGTCTAGACAGTATTCAGTTTGAGGGCATAAGGTCACTCTCTCTACTGTTTGTAGAGTGTTCTCCTCTTGACAACAAGTGAGTTGTGAGGTCAAGAACGTACATAGTAGAGCAGTTTAGTGCTGAATGTCAAGCGGCTTGGAAGAAGCTCACTACCTTCAAATCAGAAGGCATGGTGTTCTTCCACAAAATAGGGCATTGTTCTCGGAAAGGTTAGGGAATAACTGCTACCTCAGGTGGAGTACTTTGAGTGTCTTGAGGCCTTGTTTGTGGCTGGAACTAGAAGGGACTGGCAGCCTGACCAGCAGATAAGGGCAGCAGCAGTAGTGCAGATGTTGTACTGGACTGTTACGGGTAAAGCGAGAATTAAGCTACAGGACAAAGCTGAAAATTTACTGGTCAGTTGGTGTCACCATCCCCATCTAAGACTCAACAATACAAAAGCAGAAACCAAGTAACTTTGTAGGGTAAATCTGAGGTCAGTCTCCATCACACAGTGAGGACCTCAGCAATACAGGAGAATCTCAGAGTGCAGCCACTGCTACCTCTAAGTTAAGAGGACTTGTGAGTATGCTCCCTGAGTGCCTCCATGGGTGGCATACTAGGCATGGACTCAAGAAGGAGATGCTGGGAGAGACAAAGGACATGCTGGAGGGATTATACCTGTAAGCGTAACCAGAAATGTCTGAATATTTAATAGAAGAGCTGGAAATGTTGCAGGCGAAACAGAAATCTGGTCTTCCCTGCCCACTTGCTACCTTAGATTGATGGAATAAGTGTCATCTCACAAGTATGTTATTTTGCCAGAATATCTTGTTTAGTCCCCCCAAAAAACAACCATGCTTTTAATAATGTCCTACTGCTCTCAGGCACTACATTCAGGCAGCATACATAGTAGTAGCTCATTTACAAAGAATAAATCAAGAGTACATTCCTTACATTTGTGACAATGCTGTGAAATTGGTTCTGTTTTAGTTAATATCTGTTCTCACTGTGTGAAAGTATTTAATGAATTATATTTTCTCATTTTAAATTAATTTTAACTGAAGCTCTTCTCCCATAGCCTCTAGTGAAAATAGGACAAGCCTAACCAGATAATTCACGTATAAATAAACAAATACATTTTCTGCCAATGCTTTTTATACTTCAAAGATCTCTAAGAAGCATTTTGGCATACTGCAGTATGGGCTGCAGGCTAATGTATGCCAGTACGTTTGGCAATGTGGCTAAAGATTGGATGCTGTAAACACTGCTATTTGCACACTGACAAGCAAGTGATTTCCAAAAAGTTTCCAAAAACTTTCTCTTCAGTACCACACAAGTCAAAAGCTTTGCTTAAATTCTAGCATGTTCTATCATAACATATGCAAGTGCTTTCCCCTTCCAAATCAGGATGAAGAACAAAAAGAGGTATGGAGCAGTACTTCCCCACTCCCATCTGCAAAGCAGCAAAACTGTTACAAGTACTGCTTACATTGTAGCAGTCTGTTGTTTGATTAAATGGGCTAACATAATTAATAATGAAGACCATTTACTACCTGGTTGAAAACAACAATCATGACACTTTAGAAGGAAACAAGGCAGACAAAACAGATTCCACAGTGTTAATGGGCAAGGATAAGCAGAGTGTGTGTGTGTGTGTGTGTGTGTGTGTGTGTGTGTGTGTGTTTGTGTGGTGAGGAAAGATGGGGGCTCCCCATACGAAAAACAATTTGCTCTTTCTGCTTTGGCTGTCTTGATATGCTTTTCAGGACAAGGTCTGAGTGGATGTCTTACACCCATTTTCTCTCTGCAACCACTGTCATTTTAGCTGAGAAAATGATACAGGGAACTGTATTTACCATGGAATGATACAACTAATCCTCATGTTACATTACCTGTTCAGTTACACTGATATGCACTATTATCACTCTCAGTAGCATGTCTTTAAATAATATTTATTCTCCAACTGAAACTATTAAAAGTATTTGTTACTATACTATACATAAAAAGCACTACAGAAAAAAATAGTACAAATTTAATCAGAAGCAAAACATCCAGTTTACATGCTTTGCAGTCTACAGCTCCATGAGCATCAGTAGCTATGATAAAAAAACAGTGCGCAGAAATGCTCTGAAATTAAGACTACGTGAGATGTAAAAGCCTCACCACAAACAGCAATTGGCCAGCACTTCCTCTGCAAAATCAAATACACACATGCCTTGCGTTTTTGCTGCCCTTTATCTAAATTTCACAATTCCATTTTAAAATTTCTAAAAGAACCTGCTTCTCTGTGTCTTGACCAGTGCAGTAATCTGACTTCAGTGGCCATGCTCCAACAGTGGAAGCCATGAACTACTGTAGTATACCGAGTGGGTTACTGAGATTGCACTGTAAAACATAAAAAAGCCTCTGGGAGCTTAAGGGTTAGTTCAATCAGACCAAAGATGCAGCTGAAATTGTTAAAACAGTTTTCCTCATGCCTCAAAGCATGCAGAACAACAACAGAGCTAGTCAGGAAGCAGTAAACGTTCATAATACCGTAGCCATCTCAAAGACAGAAATAAGAAAACTTACCTTCTCCGTCAGTCATTGCTTGTGGTGTTTCTTACATACAAACAAGGAAAAAAAAACTGTTCAACCTCCAATCTTGAACTAGGGCTCTTGATACTGTATTTCAGTACAAATTAAGTGAGCCTTAACCACGTGACTTGAAGCAGATGACAAATGCCACCTTTCTACCAAAATAAAAGCTCGCAATTCCTCATTTGTGGTATGTTCTCCTCCCCCAATTATTTCTATTTCCCGACTCCAAAGAGTTCTGTTTGACAACTAGGCTTCAATTTCCTGGACAGCTGATGTGCCTACATTTCTAATCTGTATTTGAAGATGTAGGTCACTAGAGTGGGAAATGTATGACATCTTCCTGCATACACAAGGCTGGGATTTTTTTTAAACGGAAGGTGGAGCAATAACCAAATTAAAGTGCGTTTTTTTTTTCTTCTTGTAATCAGCACATGAGCATTGCAATGCTCCTACATTTGAAAAAGGATCATGCTAAAGGCAAACCATTTCATGAGACAAATAGCTGTTTCAAATGGATACAAATGAATAAAATGTGAGGCACTGTGCATGTACTAAACAAGCATGGAAAAAGAAATAGCTTCATAACAAAGCAGGTGGTCTCCAAAGGCTTTCACTGTCTCGATCACTACTTAAAATGCCACCTAATATACACTGACCATTGTAGCTCTCCTCTTTTTCTTAAGAATTTCACTTAACTTCCACAGAGCCGCAGTACTTCCCATGATGTAAACAAGCATTTTAGACTTAAGTCCCTTAACATCTGTGTTTCATATTGCAGGTACCCATAAGAAAACCCCTGTATGTCTGGATACTGGTGACACATACATCAGTACTGTAACTTCATTCCTACCCTGGGTTCAAAACTCTAAAAGATGCATTTACTACAAAAGGGGGCAGATTTGTTATTAAAATATCAAGGGTTTTAAGCAGACGTTATTACTTTGCTTGGTTAAGCATGCATTTTGTCAGCTGTATCCTTCAGCAGCCTAGTACAGACAAAGCTGCAGTTACATAGTGCGTGTCTTCATTTCTGACGAGCATTATGGGGTGAGGAAGAGAGGGAAATCTTAGCATCCCTCTACTTCTGACAGATTTTTCTGTTTGCCAAACCAGAAAGAATGAAGTGAGTTATACTTAGCCAGTAACTGCCACACATACTTTATGAACATCGCACACTGACAGAATGCAGTAAAGACACATTCAGAAAGCTAAGCAATTATGACGGAAAAGACAGATACTACACATACTAAATATGCTAGTGGGTTGTTCAGGGGTGACAGGTGCTGACTGAGGTTTCATTTTTGGAGATGAACTCTGGCTAGGCTTGTAAGGGCCCCAGGACCATTAGCCTAATAACCTCCAATGATCCTATGTTAACCAAACATCTGTTTTAATGTAATCCCTATAAGCTACATTTCCCAAATGTCTACTGGCACTGACTTGCATCTTTCCCATAAACGGGACTTCAGTGCTCTGAAGCGATAACCCAATCACTAAAAAGAAATGTAAAATGCATAAAATAAATGCAGAATTAAAACCTGGTTGTGTGTACACACTATATATACTTGTGTTAACTGCCACAAGTATAGATCAACGGAATACTTGAGTTATCAGTAGGCTTTTAATTACCTGCTGGTAGCTGCGTAAACTACTGTTATAAAACAAAAGTAATTCTAATGTCATTAACTCATTTGTTTAACCTCAGATTATCCACTTAATCCAGTTCAGTGTTGTAGAGTATCCACTTAATCCAGTTCAGTGTTGCAGAGGAGATCCAACTTATCCTAGAACTCCTTAGCTTCACAGGTGAATACTAGGCAACCTGCCATGAAGAGCCATTTTAAACCTAGCAGTGTTATCTCATAAAGTGTTGTAACTACCCTTACTATGAGGTTTTATTCCTATACTTTTCATTTGTGAATGAAAGATTCTGGGGTCATACAGTTGAGTATTGAAAGGGGACCTAGCACAAACAATGCTGAACAGGTCAACAATCTACTGCAGGGAGCACACATGCATGAACATCTATGAACAATATGAAGGAATGCCAATGTACCTAGAGCATGCCTTTCAAATGTGGGAAGAAAATGAAGCAGGCAGAAAAATTCCATGCTGGAAAAGAAAAGACAAAATTCTCTGCATAGGAGGCACTCTAGCTGAGAACCAAAGTGGAAAACTATGCAAACTAAAGCAGAAAAGCCAACCGCTATGCCACTCTGCTGTTCCCTCAAGTAATGTCTCCCTAGTTAAATTTCAGCTAAATGTCCCAGAGCAGCAGCTTTAAAAAGTAAGAAGAATGACGAAGGGCTAATGATACACTAAAAGAGAATGACTCTACATGCAACTTTGCACCTTACAATAAACAGCCACAAAGTACAGTTTTGTACCTACCATAAATGTAGATGTTCGAGTGTTCACCCTGCTGCAGTCATCACACTTGGGTTATCCTGCCATCAGGCAGTTCCGCAGTCAGCCCGAATTCCAAAGTCTTGGTCTGGTGTCGGTTGCTGTCACTTCTTCCCTGACGTCAGTGCGCCAGAGGTATATAAGAGGCATCCGACGCCATTTTCTTCAGTTTTTCTTGCCCCAGATGTCAGGTGCCCCCAAATAGAGATAAGTTCAGCTAGTTCAGAGGGGATGGCGGGAGGGTAACCTGGACTGCAGCAGGGTGAACACTCGAACATCTACATTTATGGTAGGTACAAAACTGTACTATGTTCATTGTGTTACCCTGCTGCAGTCATCACACTTGGGATGAATCCCAAAGCTAAGGAGGGGAGGTGGAGTCTAAAAGGGTTAGAAGAAGCTAGTAGGCCCTGCAGAACCGCAGTGGCAAAACCAGCTCTAGTCTTAGAGTAAAGAGGTAAGTGATAGTGTTTGGTGAAGGCGTGCACTGAACTCCAAGTAGCAGCTTCCAGAATATCCTTGGTTGGCACTCCCCTGAGAAAGGCTGCTGATGTAGCTGTAGCCCTGGTAAAGTGGTACCTAATGTTAGCAGGTACTGGTTTCCCATGATGTGTGTAGCAGAAACGTATGCAATGTCCTATCCATTTAGAAATGGTCTGTTTTGAGATAGCTTTTCCTTGTGATCCTGTAGCAGAGGCTACAAAGAGCTGGTCAGTTTTTCTGAAAGCCTTAGTTTTATCCAAGTAGTAACGCAATTGCCTGTGAATGTCCAAAGAGTGCAGGAGTTTTTCACCTTTGTTCTGGGGATTTAGGAAGAAGGTGGGCAAGTGAATGGTTTGGGTTAGGGCCACACTGGATACCACCTTTGGCATAAAGGAAGGATTAGTTCGTAGAGAAACTCTGTCTTGATGGAAAATGAGGAAAGGTTCCACTGCCATTAGTGCCTGTAGCTCTGAGACTCTTCTAGCTGAGGTTATTGCTAGGAGTAGGGCAGTTTTCCATGAAAGAAATTTTAAATCAGTTGAGAAAGCTGGTTCAAAGGGCGGCAGTGTAAGCTTTTCCAGGACAAAGTTGAGATCCCAAGTAGGTATTGGAGCTCTCCTTGGCGGTCTTAAGTTCTTAGCCCCTCTGAGGTACTGTCTTAGGAGTGGGTGTGAAAATAAAGGAGGATCCGTGCTGTAATGAGCTGAAATTGCTGAGGTGTGGATCTTAATAGATGAAAAGGAAAGTCCTTTGTGTAACATCTCAGTTAAATATTGTAGAATCTGAGGAATGTTCGGCTCCAGGGGATTTAGGCCTTTAGCCTGGTTCCAGGTGCAAAATCTTTTCCAGTTGTCTGAATAGGTTTTCCTGGTGCTGGGCCTCCTGGCCTCCAGAATGACATCCATAACAGCTTTGGATAAAGGTGTTGGCTGGTTGTTTAGGTAATTTGCCATGCAGCCAGGTTTAAAGTCTTGAGCTGGCTGTGTAGAATCAGATTGTCTTGCTGGGTGAGCAGGTGAGGAATTTGTGGCAATATCCATGGTGGACCCTGGGCCATGTTCCTTAAAATTGGATACCAATGTTGGCGTGGCCAGTCTGGTGCAGCGAGAATCATTTGTGGCCTCTCTAATCTGACTTTCAGCAGTACCTTTGCTAGAAGAGGCAGTGGAGGGTAGGCATATGCTGTTAATGTTTTCCAACTGAATGAGAGGGCGTCCACTTTCCAAGTTAGTGGATGGAAGGTCCTTGTGCAAAATTTTTGAAGTTGGTGGTTGTGGGGGCTTGCAAACAGATCTATGTCTGGACGTCCCCATTTTTGAGCTATCATTGCAAATACTTGTGGATCTAGTTTCCATTTGTGTGGATCCATGATGTTTCTGCTTAGGTCGTCTGCCAATGTGTTTTTCTTTCCTGGCAGGAATTGTGCTTGTAATTGAACCTGGTAAGACAGTGCAGTGTTCCACAAGGTCATTGCTTGCCTGCATAGAGGGTAGGAATGTGTGCCCCCTTGCTTGTTTATGTACCACATAAAGTACAGTTTTGTACCGCATAGAGGGTAGGAATGTGTGCCCCCTTGCTTGTTTATGTACCACATAAAGTACAGTTTTGTACCTACCATAAATGTAGATGTTCGAAGATCCACATTGCTGCAGTCATAACCTGTGGGGTAGTCCGCTGTCCTCGGTCGGCCCGAATACCAAAGTGTTAGGCTGGCGTCGGTCATGGTCGCTCAGATCTGATGTCAGTACGCCGTGGTACTAAAGCGCATGACCGACGCCATATCCTCAGTCTTTCTTGCCCCAGATGTCAGAAGGCCTTAAAAAGAAAAGGCCATAGCCAAAAATGGAAAAACACCCAATCACCCATGTAGAAACAATATTTACAACACCAACCACACAACCACCCCAAACTACAGAGGGGAAGGAGGGAGGGTAAATTGGACTGCAGCAATGTGGATCTTCGAACATCTACATTTATGGTAGGTACAAAACTGTACTATGTTCTTCATCTCACATTGCTGCAGTCATAACCTGTGGGTAGAATCCCAAAGCAAAGGAAAAGGGAGGTTGGCTAAATCATAAAGCATTGGGAGCTGCTAACATGCCCTGTAAAACTGCAGTGGCAAACCCAGCCCTAGATTTGGAATAAAGAGGGAGATGGTAATGTTTAGAAAAAGTGTGCACTGAACTCCAAGTGGCTGCCTCCAAAATATCTTTAGTAGCTACTTCCCTTAAAAAAGCAGTAGAAGTAGCAGTCGCTCTAGTGGAATGAGGTCTGATTCCAGCCGGAACCTCCTTACCATGATGAGAATAACAAAAAGCAACACAATGGCCAATACACTTAGAAATAGTTTGTTTTGAAACAGGTTTCCCCTGAGAACCCAAAGCAAAAGAAATAAACAACTGTTGAGACTGCCTGAACCCCTTGGTTCTGCTCAAATAATAACGCAACTGCCTGTGAATATCCAAAGAGTGCAAAATTTTTTCCCCCTTATTTTGGGGATCAGCATAAAATGTAGGCAAATGAATAGATTGGTTTAATGCCACATTAGAAACAACCTTAGGCATAAAAAGTAGGGTTAGTACGCAGGGAGACCCTATCCTTATGAAATATCAGGAAGGGTTCAACTGCCATTAGAGCCTGTAATTCAGATACCCTTCTAGCAGACGTAATGGCCAACAAAAAAGCAGTCTTCCAAGACAAAAACTTCAACTCAGATGTAGCTGCAGGTTCAAAAGGAGGTAAAGTGAGCTTTTCCAACACAAAATTGAGATCCCAGGAAGGAGTAGGAGCTCTACGTGGGGGTCTTATGTATTTTGCCCCCCTAAGAAATTGCTTAAACAAAGGGTGAGAGAATAAAGGAGGGTCACAGTCATAGTGAGCAGAAATGGCTGCAGCATGGACTTTTACAGAGGAGAAAGACTAACCCTTGTCTAATAATTCTGTAAGATACTGAAGTGAAACACTCAAATTAGGCACAGAGACATCAAAGCTCTTTGTTTTGCTCCAAAGAAAAAATCTCCTCCATTTATCAGCATAAACTTTCCTGGTACTAGGCCGTCTGGCCTCCAAAATGACATTCAAAACTTGTTGAGGAAGCTGCGACCCCCCCAGGGTCTAAAACAGAATATGCCAAGCTGTCAGATGCAGGGACTGGATCCTGACATTGCGGAAATGATTGCTTGCCTGGGACAAAAGGTGTGGAACTGATGGCAAAGGCCAAGGAGGCTCCTGTACTAAACTCCTCAGCAGAGGGTACCAGTGCTGACGTGGCCAATCTGGAGCTATTAGAATCATGCAAGGCTTGTCCTGTCTGACCTTCAAGAGCACCTTGGGAAGAAGAGGCAGAGGAGGAAAGGCATAGACGTGAAGGTTGTTCCAACTGAATGAGAGAGCATCCACTTTCCAAGCTTTTGGGTGAAACAGCTTTGTGCAAAATTTTGGTAGTTGGAAATTTAGAGGAGAAGCGAACAGATCTATGTCTGGAGTTCCCCAAGCCACCGTCAACTGTTGAAATACATGAGGATCCAATTTCCATTCGTGGGGATCCACCATCTGTCTGCTCAAAACATCTGCTAAGGAGTTCTGTGCTCCCAGCAGAAACCTTGCCTGAAGAGTGAGGTGCAAACTGAGAGCAGTCTCCCACAAAATCATAGCTTGTCTGCAAAGAGGGTACGAATGGGTTCCCCCTTGCTTGTTGATGTACCACATGACTGTTGTGTTGTCTGTTTGAATCAACACCTGTCCTGGTTGAAGTAGATCCTTGAAGGCCATCAGGGCAAATTGGACCGCTAACATCTCCATGTTGATATGCAAATGTTGTAGTCTGGGAGGCCACGTGTCTTGAACCCATTTCCCATTGAAGTGTGCTCCCCAAGCCATGTCTGAGGCATCTGTCGTTAAGATCTGACTCGCCTCTGGTCGGGTCACAGAGAGTCCCTTGTTTAGGTGACATTCCTGAGCCCACCACAAGAATTCCCTTTGGATGCAAGGTATTATCTGAATGACAGTGTCCAAATCGTGGCAGTGTTGAGTCCATACGCTTTTGAGATACCATTGTAGCTTCCTCATATGCAGTTTGGCATTGGGAAGCACCAGAATACAAGATGCCATGAACCCCAAGGCCTGAAGGACTGTCCTTGCAGTCAGCCTGGACCGTAGAGATAATTGCTGGAAGTAAAGGGCAAGATTTCTTTGTTTGTCCGGGGTCCAAAAACGCCATCTGAGAGGCTGTGTTCAGTCTCACACCCAGAAAGCACATGTCCTGAGAGGGTACTAGACTGGACTTTGTTTCGTTCACAGAATACCCTACGCACCTTAACACTGTCATAACATACTGAAGATGGTGAAGTAACTTGACTTTGTCTTGAGCAAGAATCAGGCAATCGTCCAAATAAGGATAAATTTGTATTCCCCTTAGTCTTAAGAAGGCTATCACCGGAGCCAGGACTTTTGTGAACACCCTGGGCGCAGTAGATAAGCCAAAGGGCAATGCAGAGAACTGATAATGAAAAGTGCCAGTCCGAAAACGCAGGAACCTCCTGCAGCTGGGCCTGATAGGAATGTGAAGATAAGCCTCTTTGAGATCCAGAGTTACCATCCAGTGATCTTTGCCTAGCAGAGGCAGGAGCTGTTGCAAAGTTAACATCTTGAATTTGGGAATGTCCAGGTATGTGTTGAGAATAGACAAATCCAGAATTGGCCTCCAAGTGTTCCCTTTCTTTGGTACCAAAAACAGGCGAGAATAAAATCCTAGGCCCACTTCTGACGGAGGGACCCCCTGGATAGCCCCATGTTTAAAAGTAAAGAAATCTGTTTGTGAGCCTCCAACTTTCGCTGAGGAGGAACGTCTGGCATGCCTTTGAAAGGAGGCAAGGTGTGAAAATAAAACTTGTAGCCTCGGTTTATAATGTCCAACACCCATTTGTCCTGGGTGACTAAAAGCCAATTTTGCCTGAAAAGTGCCAACTTTCCTCCCAGAGGAGCTGCCAGACAGGAGGGATCTGGCAGCTGGAGATACAGGTCATTGGGTCTGTTTACGAAAAGGCTGACCCCTGCCCTCACCTGAAGATTGTGCAGGGGAACTCCACGTCCTAGGCCTGAAAGAACCCTGAGCATGAGCTCTGCCCCTACCACGTCTAGATCTGCCCCTAGACTGTAAATCAGAAGAAGGATAAGCCCATCCCTTAGTAGGCCAATTTCTGCTAAACTTAGGGGGCTGCACCTGTAAAAAATCTTTAACTGTCTGCATAGACTTAGCTTTGTCTTCCAATTTCTTCAAAACTGACTCCACAGGAGAACCAAACAGAACTTCAGATTGAAGGGGAGCATCCAAAATGCGAGCTTTAACATGCTCTGATAAGTTCTGATCCTTAAGCCAGGCGTGCCTACGAATAACTGATCCAGTGGCAGCCACCCTGGAAGAAGCCTGAAGAGCATCAAAACCACACTGCAAAGAATGCTTACCCACCTGATCAGAGGCATGAACTAAATCCTGCAATTCCTTACACTCTATGCCCTCTGCCAAAGCATCTACCTTAGATTTTAACTGACTTAGGAGAAAATTCTGGTACTTCAGCATATGAAACCGGCAATTCAAAGCCCTCATTGCTAGAGTGGAGGAGGTATACACTTTTTTACCCCACCTATCCAAAGCTCTAGAATCTTTATCCATAGGAACTGGATTCTTTACAACAGAAGCCCTGACACCCGTAGGTCCCTGGCTAATAGTTTCCGGGTCAGCTCTTGGGCTCTTATACAAATATTTATGAGCCTCTGGCACTCTGTAATACCTGTCTGGCTTGACCGGGGCAGGAGGCAAAGAATCAGGATTAAGGGAAGCTTCAGAGAAAACATCTTGAACAACATCCAAAACAGGGGGTATAGCCAAGGGCCTATGCTGTGGTAAAAACAAAAATTCCCTAAGTCTCTTTCGAGAATCTGAGAAATCCTGACCTTCCCACTTAAAATGCTCCCTCATGGAATGCAGGGTTTCAGAAAAAGAAAAATCCTCTGGAGGGGAAGCAGAAGGACTAGAATCCTCTGCATATGAATCAGAATAAGGAGGAAAATCCTGAATGTCTTCAGCAAGACTCGAGTAATCTGAGGAATGCTCCAATCCTTCCACCTCTGGCTCCACCCTAGGCCTCTTATCTGGAGGGGGCATAGAACCCCTGATTAAGGTAATCAAATCCTCTGCCATTTTCAGCATATGCTTTTTAGGTACAGAACCTGCAGAACTAGGGCTGACGCCAGAGGAAGACAAACCAGGCCTGACCTTGGAAGGTACCTTAGAGACAGAAGTAGAAGGCCTAACCACCGTATGCAGAGAAGGGACTACAGAGACCTGAGAGGCCCCCTCAGCCTGACCAGACTCCTGAGAGGCCACATCCTGCAAAATTAAAGGCTCCCCCTGAGACTCAGCTGAAACCTCGGCTGGATCCACAGATTCCACCGTAGTTTCTAAAGAACCGGCGTCCGTAACGGACGACTCATCCTGTTTGGACTTTAACGATTTTTCCTTACACTTCTTAGCGGTAGCGGGCTTCGGAGGATCCGACGGCATATTGTAATTACACTGCTTACCGAAGACAAGCCTAGCACAATCTAACCTGCGTTTAATGGTGCGCTTATTAAATCTAGCACAAAAGCGACACCCGACTACGTCGTGCTCAGGCCCCAAGCAAGGAATACAGAGAGTGGTAATCCCTATGAGGTATCTGTTTCCCACAAGAAATACAATTATTCACTTTTTCTGACATCCGGATTTAACTGAGGCAAGAAAAGACAAAAATATTCCCCAACGGGGTACTTAGCCCAACTTGGTCTTCGGTCTGAAACTCAGAATACGAAAATTTCAGGACGCCGAACGGCACTTGCAAACGCTGCTTCTGCTTCGGACCATGCGGCAAGAAAGACTGGGGATATGGCATCGGTCATGCGCTTTAGTACCACGGCGTACTGACGTCAGATCTGAGCGACCATGACCGACGCTAGCCTAACACTTTGGTATTCGGGCCGTTATGACTGCAGCAATGTGAGATGAAGAACATCTGTGGTGTTGTCTGTCCTTATTAGTTGTCCTGGGTGTAGAAGGTCCTTGAAAGCTGTTAGGGCATTCTGCACTGCTAGCATTTCTTTTTGATTGATATGCAGGTGTCTCTGATCTGTAATCCATTTGCCCTGAATGCACTGCACTGTCCTGCCACGTGTGCTCCCCAGGCATAGTCCGATGCATCTGTTGTCATAGTTTGCCTGGCTGTGGGTAAGGTGAAAGGCTGACCCTTGTTGAGGTGACATGCCTGTGCCCACCATAGAAACTCCTGTTGAAGGCAGGGAATGAGTGGAATCATTGTTTCTAAGCTGTGGCTGTGCTGAGTCCATACACTTTTCAGGTACCATTGTAATTTCCTCATATGCAGTTTTGCAAATGGTATTAGTAGAATGCAAGATGCCATGAATCCCAAGTCTTGCAGAATTTTTCTTGCAGGGAGTTGGGTCTTTGTTGCCATTATTTTGAAATATTGAAAAGCTGTTGTTGTTTGTCTGGCGTGAGATAAGCCATCTGGGCCATTGTATTCAAGTTGGCACCCAGAAATATTATGTTTTGTGAGGGCACTAGTTTTGATTTCTTTTCGTTTACGGTGTACCCTAGGCAACTTAGAAGGTGTCTGACAAATGCCAGATGCTGTAAAAGAATGTCCTTGCTTTCTGCTTGAATAAGACAGTCGTCCAGGTATGGGTATATTTGAATTCCTCTTTGTCTGCAGTATGCAATTACTGGTGCCAGGCATGTTGTGAAGACCCTGGGCGCAGTAGATAAGCCAAAGGGCAGTGCAGAGAATTGATAATGCGTTGAACCTGCAATGAAGCGGAGATATCTTCTGCAATTCTGTCTGATAGGGACATGCAGGTATGCCTCCTTGAGGTCCAAAGTGACTAGCCAAGCATTCTTGCCTAGCATGGGAAGAAGCTGCTGTAGTGTTAGCATCTTGAATTTTGGTACTTGCAGATAGGTGTTCAGAATTGAAAGATCCAGAATGGGTCTCCATGCTTTGTCCTTTCTTGGAACTAGGAAGAGTCTTGAGTAAAATCCTTGTCCTTACTCCTGTGTAGGTACCTGCTGAATGGCTCTCATGTTCATGAGAGCTGTAATTTGTTTTTGTGCCTCTGCCCATTGATTTGGTGGCAGGTTTGGCATTCCTCAGATCCTTGGTAAGGTAAGAAAGTGGAATCTGTATCCTTGAGAGACAACGTTTAGAACCCATTTGTCTTTTGTGATGATGTGCCAGTTGTCTGCAAAAAATGCTAGTTTTCCTCCCAAGGGTGTTGCCAGGAGAGATTTGCTTGGTAGTTTGAGGATAGAGTCATTGTGTCTGCATTCTGCTACCTTGGGGCCTGTCTTTTCCTCCTTTCTGGGTAGCAGAACCCCATTGGCGAGGTTTGTAAGGGCCCTGTGACTGACCTCTGCCCCTTGGGCGTCTGTATTTGCCCCTTGGTGAATCTGTCTGAAGCTGGAAAGGACCAATTTTTTGTTGGCCAATTTCTGCGGAAGGGAAGGGGTTGTACCTGCAAGAAATCCTTGATTGTTTGCATAGATTTAGCCTTATCCTCCATATTCTTTAAAACCTCTTCTGCTTTGACACCAAATAATACATCCTGTTGTAAAGGTGCATCTAATAATTTTGCTTTAACATGGTCAGGGAGGGTTTGTTCTTTTAACCAAGTATGTCTACGAATGACAGAGCCAGTAACAGCTGCTCTACAGGAAGCTTCCAGTGAATCAAATCCAAATTGTAAAGTATGCTTGCCCACCTGTTCAGCTGCATGCAACAGATCCTGCATTTCCTTGAATTAAGGCTGTTCTGAATGTGTGCTCATTTTTTGTTTTAACAGACATCAGGAATTGTTGATATTTCAACATGTGAAACTGGCAATTTAATGCTCTCATAGCTAGAGTTGCAGAGGTGTATATTTTCTTTCCCCATCTATCTAGGGCTCTGGAATGTCTTCCAGAGGGCACAGGGTTTTTAGCCATAGCAGCTTTTGCTCCCTTAGGACCCTGGGATATGGTTTCTGGGTCAGCTACAGGGCTTTTATAAAGGAATTTGTGTGAGTCAGGTACTCTGTAGTATCTGTCTGGTTTGGCTGGAGCAGGAGGTAGAGAGTCTGGATTTAAACTAGACTCCAAGTAAACATCATCCACAATATCTAAAACAGGAGGGATAGCAAGAGGTCTGTGCTGGGGTAATAAAAGGAACTCTCTGAGCCTTTTCTTAGAATCTGAGTAATCCTGGCCTTCCCAGTGGAAATGTTCCCTCATGGTATGTAGTGTTTCCCCAAAGGAGTAGACTTCAGGGGGAGATGCTGAGGGAATAGAGTCTTCAGCATCAGAATCCTCATAAGGTGGAAAAGTGTAATCCTGTTCCTCAGAAGAATCTGAGGAGAGAGAAACCTGGTCAGAGGATGCATAATCCCTCCTCTTGTCTTGGTCTTTTATCAGGAGGGGATGGGAACCCCTGATAAGGGTAATTAAATCTTCAGCCATCTTAAGCATCTGTTTCTTAGGCATGGGGCCTTGACCTGTAGACTGATGAACAGTTTTCTTAGGTTTTAAATGAGTTTTAAGCTTAGCATAAGATTTAATGGTGAGTGTAGTCGGTCTGAAGACACCTTCTGCAACCGAAGGTGTTTCCTCTGCACCGGTGACTAATTCTGCTCCGGTGTCAGTAGATGGCTGCGTCGGCCTAGTAGACTCCGCTTGGGAGTCGGCAGCTGTCTGGGGTTCCAGCTCTGCAGTCGTCAGGGGCTGCGTAGGCGCCTCACTGAAAACCGGAGAACCGGCGACAGGCCCAGCTGAGGCCTCAGGGTCTGGCTTATTCCTAGGCTGCCTGTCCTTATCCTTGCGTTTTTTATGAACTGTGGTCGTCGGCTGCTCCGACGGCATGATATAATTAAATTTCCTACCAAAGTAATGCCGTGCGAAGTCAAAACAGCGTTTGATAGTGCGTTTATTAAACCTAGCGCAAAACCGACAACATGTGACGTCGTGGTCTGGGCCTAGGCAAGGAATACAATAGGAATGGAAGTCCTTATGAGGTATTTGCTTCCCACAAGAAATGCAATTGTTAACTTTTTCTGACATCGGACTGAGGCAAGAAAATGTTTCCCAACGGGGTACTTAGCTTTATTGAAGACTTCGGACTGAAATTCAAATCGGAAATCTCAGGTGTCGGCCGACCGGCACTTGCGAACTGCTTCTGCTTCGGGCACCGCGCGGCAAGAAAGACTGGAGAAAATGGCGTCGGATGCCTCTTGTATACCCCTGGCACACTGACGTCAGGGAAGAAGCAACAGCAACCGACGCCGGACCAAGACTTTGGAATTCGGGCCGACTGCGGGACCGCCTGACGGCAGGATAACCCAAGTGTGATGACTGCAGCAGGGTAACACGATGAACATCAGGGGATGGATAGAAAGAAGGCATTTCTTCTACGATATTCTTAAAGACCTAGTGTTCAAACAGCTACCTTAGGTAACAATACATACCATCAAACCACAAAATAAATGCAAACATAATTAGATGTCATAAATAAAACAGCAAGACACTACAAAACTTGCAACTAACCTACTTGCTGAGGCATTTCTTTATTTAAAATATGATCATCCCTACAGGGCATACTTAAAGGAACCTCCAGCTTATTGTGGAGCAGATATCCTTTTCTTAGACTATTTAAAGCTAAGGACTGCTTTCACTAATCCACCAAGTGTAATGCGGCCTCATAGACCTTTGGAGGAGTCTTATTGCTTGGTTTTGATGGTTTGCATCACTTGTACTTAGCCTAGACCTGAGAGCTGTGTAAGCTGAACTTAACATTACAGTACATGTTCAAATAATCATTACTGTACTGCCTTAGCTATATGGTTTTATCCTGCCAAGGATATAACAGACAAAAACAGCTTCCAAAGCTTCAGGGAACCTTCCACATGCTCAAACTTTCAATCATCTCGACTTGAGCTGACTAAAAGACAAGTTTGGGGTCAAAGCCCTTCAGAGCTTTTCTGCCAGCAGAGAGAGGGAGGCTGAGCCTGAAAGGACAATGCTTGGAACAATCAATCAATCAATAAATAAATGTCCACACCCTGGCATAAAAAAATACACCAAAAACTAAGGGGCTGGAGGAAGGAAGTGGCTACTGCAGCAGTGATCATTTGAACATCAACTATTAATGGAATTTCAACATACACAACTGCACTATGTTTTTCATACTGATCACTGCTGCAGTAGCCTTAGCTACAATGGGTAGATTACTATAGCTAAGAGGTGGAAGGAGAAAGGTCCATGAGCCACTGAAGAATGGTCCTAGCAAAGCTGGATATAGACCTAGAGAAGGAATCAGGCTTACAGTGCTTTGTAAAAGTACGTACAGAGGACCAAGCAGCAGCTTCTAGAATATTTCTAGAATCTAACCTGTTCCAAAAAGCCACAGGTGGCATCAAGGCCCTGTTACAGTGGGCCTTGACCCTGCCTGGAATAGATTTGTTATGGTGAATATAACAAAAGGTAACAGCCTAAGATAACCATTTGGAAACGGTCTGCTTTGACACAGGTTGTCACACATCTTACCTTCACAAGAAATGAAGAATTGATTGAAAGATCTGAAAGATTTAGTTCTGTTAAGATAGTACTGGAGTGGTCTGTGGACATCAAAGGTATGGAGTATCCCTTCCTGCCTCATTTTTAGGTTCAGAAAAAAAAAGTGAAGATGAAGAGTAAACTCAGACACCATTTTAAGCATAAAAAAAAAATCAGTTTTCAAAGAAACTCTGTCCCTGTGGAAAAAGAGAGAGTTGACTCACCAAAGACCTCGCAACTCAGATACCCTTCTTGCAGAGGTCCAAACAATCAATAAAACACTTTCCCATGTAAATAACCTCAAATCAGCCAGAGTAAGTGGTGCAAATGGAGCAAGTGTTGGCTTCTCTAGCACAAAATTGAGATCTCAAGGAGGGGACACCAGTTTTCTAGGTGGCCTCTTATGCAAAACTCCTTTCAAGAACATTTTGACAAGATATTGCAATGAAAAAAGAAAATCCATGGGTAGACATGCTGAGATGGCTGATAAATGAACCTTGATAGAGGAAAAAGAAAGACCATAGGATAGCTACACACATATATTGCAAAACTAGCCTTGAATGGGTGCTTGTTATGTTGTTGGCATTAACTAGAAAATCTTTTTCATTTGCTAATATATAATTTTCTAGTAGCAGGCTTTTTTTGTCTCCATTAGTACCTACTGTATGTCCACAGAAAACAGGTGCCCAAAAGGAATTGAGATGCTATCATCCAGGCAGTCAGTTGAAAATGATTGGTGGTGGGGTGCATCAAATACTCCTGGTCTTCTGTGAGTAGCTCCAATCTGTGAGAAAGCTTGTGGTGGCTGCCCCTGGAAGAAGGTAGAACCATGATTGCTTGGGCCAAAAGGGAGCCACCACAAGGATCTTGGCAGATTCCTTCTGAATCTTCTTAAGTACCCAGGATTTTAGTGAACAGGCATACAGGAAAAGTACAGTTTTGTACCTACCATAAATGTAGATGTTCGAAGATCCACATTGCTGCAGTCCTTACACTTGGGTAGTCCGCTGTCCTCGGTCGGCCCGAATATCAAAGTATTAGGCTGACGTCGGTCAAGGCGCTTAAGACTGACATCAGGACGTCAGGGTACAAATGCGCATGACCGACGTCATATCCTCAGTCTTTTCTTGCCCCAGATGTCAGAAGACCCTAAACAGAAAGGTCAAAACCAAAAGATAGCAAAAAACAACCAACCACCCTTGTACGAACCATCTGTACAAAATATACAATATTCACAATATGTACAACCCAAACCACACAACCGCCTCTAACTACAGAGGGGAAGGAGGGAGGGTAAATTGGACTGCAGCAATGTGGATCTTTGAACATCTACATTTATGGTAGGTACAAAACTGTACTATGTTCTTCATCTCACATTGCTGCAGTCCTTACACTTGGGTAGAATCCCAAAGCAGAGATAAGGGAGGATGGCAAACCTATAAAGCAGTAGGAGCTGCCAAAATGCCCTGTAAAATTGCAGTGGCAAAACCAGCCCTCGATTTAGAGTAAAGTGGAAGGTGATAATGCTTAGAGAAAGTATGCACTGAACTCCAAGTAGCTGCCTCCAAAATATCCTTAGTTGCCACCCCCCTTAAAAAAGCTGTAGAAGTGGCAGTAGCCCTAGTGGAATGAGGCCTAATCCCAGCTGGAATCTCCTTACCATGATGGGAATAACAGAAAGCAATACAAAACCCAATCCACTTAGAAATAGTTTGTTTTGACACAGGCTTGCCCTGAGAACCCAAAGCAAAAGAAACAAATAACTGCTGAGACTGCCTGAACCCTTTAGTTCTGCTCAAATAATATCGCAACTGCCTGTGTATATCCAAAGTGTGCAAAATCTTTTCCCCTTTATTTTGGGCGTTTGCATAAAAGGTAGGCAAATGAATAGTTTGGTTTAAAGCCACACTAGAAACCACTTTAGGCATAAAGGAAGGATTAGTACGCAAAGATACCCTATCCTTATGGAAAATTAAGAAAGGCTCAACTGCCATAAGGGCCTGTAATTCAGAAACCCTTCTCGCAGAGGTAATGGCTAACAAAAAAGCAGTCTTCCATGATAAATATTTCAACTCAGCAGTAGCTGCAGGCTCAAAAGGTTGTAGAGTGAGTTTCTCCAACACAAAATTGAGATCCCAAGCAGGAGTAGGAGCTCTCGTGGGGTCTTATATTCTTTGCCCCTCTAAGGAATTGCTTAAACAAAGGATGAGAAAACAATGGTGGGTCACAGTCATAGTGAGCAGAAATTGCTGCAGCATGAACCTTAATAGAAGAGAAGGACAAACCCTTGTCCAGTAACTCAGTAAGATATTGAAGAGCCACACTTAAATTAGGCTTAGAAACATCAAATGCCTTTGCTGCACTCCAAAATAAAAATCTCTTCCATTTATCTGCGTACACTTTCCTTGTACTAGGCCTTCTGGCCTCCAAAATAACATTCAACACTTGCTGTGGAAGCTGAGACCCTCCAGGGTTTAAAACAGAATATGCCAGGCTGTCAGGTGAAGAGAGTGAAGTTTGACATTGAGTAAATGACTGTTCTCCTGAGACAGCAGGTGTGGAATCGAAGGTAAAGGCCATGGAGGCTCCCGTATCAGACTTCTCCGTAGTGGGTACCAGTGCTGTCGAGGCCAATCTGGAGCTATTAAAATCATCTTTGGCTTGTCCTGTCTGACCTTCAGAAGTACCTTTGGGAGGAGAGGCAGAGGTGGAAAGGCATACACATGAAGATTGCTCCAATTGAATGAAAGAGCATCCACTTTCCAAGCTGTGGGATGAAACCTTTTTGTGCAAAACTTTGGCAGCTGGTAGTTTAGTGGAGAAGCGAACAGATCTATGTCTGGAGTTCCCCATGACACTGTCAATTTCTGAAATACATGAGGATCCAATTTCCACTCGTGGGGATCCATAATTTGTCTGCTCAACACATCTGCTAAGGAGTTCTGTGCTCCCGGCAGAAACCTTGCCTGAAGATTTAGCTGTAAACTGAGAGCAGTCTCCCACAAAATCATTGCTTGTCTGCATAGAGGATAAGAATGTGTTCCCCCTTGCTTGTTGATGTACCACATGACAGTTGTGTTGTCTGTTAGAATCAACACCTGCCCTGGAAGAAGTAAATCCTTGAAAGCTATTAATGCAAATTGGACTGCTAACATCTCCTTCAAGTTGATATGTAGATGTAGAAGTCTGGCAGGCCACGTGTCTTGTATCCACTTTCCATTTAAATGAGCTCCCCAAGCTTTGTCTGAGGCATCTGTCGTTAGAATCTGACTCGCCTCTGGCCGGGTCACAGAGAGTCCCTTGTTTAGGTGACATTCCTGAGCCCACCACAAAAATTCCTTTTGAATGCAAGGTATTATCTGAATGACAGTGTCCATATCTTGGCAGTGCTGTGTCCATACGTTTTTGAGATACCATTGTAGCTTCCTCATATGCAGTTTGGCATTGGGAAGCACCAGAATACAAGATGCCATGAACCCCAAGGCTTGAAGGACTGTCCTTGCAGTCAGCCTGGACTGATGAGACAATTGATGGAAGTAAAGAGAAAGATTCTTTTGTTTGTCCGGGGTCAAAAAGGCCATCTGGGATGCTGTATTCAGTCTCACACCCAGAAAGCACATGTCCTGAGAGGGTACTAGACTGGACTTTATTTCGTTCACAGAATACCCCAGGCATCTTAGCACTGCTATCACATAGTGTAAATGATGAAGAAGGTCGTCCTTTCCTTGAGCCAGAATCAGGCAATCGTCCAAATAAGGATAGATCTGTATTCCTCTTAGCCTGAAGAAACCTATCACTGGAGCCAGAACCTTCGTGAACACTCTGGGCGCAGTAGATAAGCCAAAGGGCAATGCAGAGAACTGATAATGAGAAGTCCCAGCCCGAAAACGCAGATACTTCCTGCAACTTAGCCTGATAGGAACATGAAGGTAAGCCTCCTTGAGATCCAGAGTCACCATCCAGTGATCTTTGTCCAGCAGAGGTAAAAGCTGTTGTAACGTCAACATTTTGAACTTGGGAATGTCCAGATAAGTGTTGAGGATAGATAAATCCAAAATTGGTCTCCACGTGTTCCCCTTCTTTGGTACTAGGAACAGGCGAGAATAAAATCCTAGGCCCACTTCTGGCAGAGGGACCGGTTGTATGGTCCCTATTTGGAGCAGCAGAGAAATTTGTTTGTGAGCCTCTAGTCTTTGCTGAGGAGGAATGTCCGGCATGCCTTTGAAAGGAGGCAAGGTATGGAAATAAAACCTGTAACCTTGGTGTATGATATCCAATACCCATCTGTATTGGGTAATCAAACTCCAATTTTCCTTGAAGAGTGCCAACCTTCCTCCCAAAGGTGCTGCCAGGCAAGAAGGATCTGGCAGCTGAAAAGGTAGGTCATTGGGCCTGTTTACGAAAGGACTGGCCCCTGCCCTCACCTGAAGATTGTGCAGGAGAACTCCCTGTTCTAGGTCTGAAGGAGCTCTGAGCTCTGCCCCTACCACGTCTAGATCTACCCCTAGACTGTGAATCATAAGAAGGGTACGTCCACCCCTTAGCAGGCCAATTCCTACTAAACTTCGGAGGCTGGACTTGCAAAAAACTTTAACAGTCTGCATAGACTTAGCCTTGTCTTCCATTTTCTTCAAGACTGACTCCACAGGTGAACCAAACAACACATCAGACTGTAAAGGAGCATCCAAAATCCTTGTCTTAACATGTTCAGACAAATTCTGATCCCTCAGCCAGGCGTGCCTGCGAAGAACTGACCCAGTGGCAGCCACCCTAGACGAGGCCTGTATAGCATCAAAACCACATTCTAAAGAATGCTTACCCACCTGTTCAGAGACATGTACCAAATCTTGTAGTTCCTTACACTCAATGCCTTCCGCCAGAGCATCAACCTTAGATTTCAGTTGAGAAAGAAGATAGTTTTGATATTTCAACATATGAAACTGGCAATTCAAAGCCCTCATAGCTAAGGTGGAAGAAGTATAGACTTTCTTTCCCCATCTATCCAAAGCTCTGGCCTCTTTATCTGGAGGAACCGGATTTTTTACAACAGAGGCCTTGACACCCTTAGGTCCCTGACTAACAGTTTCTGGGTCCGCCCTAGGACTCTTATTAAGATATTTATGAGCCTTAGGCACCCTATAATACCTATCCGGTTTAACAGGAGCAGGAGGCAAAGAATCAGGATTAAGTGAAGCCTCCGCAAACACATCTTCCACAACATCCAGAACAGGAGATATAGCCAAAGGCCTATGCTGGGGTAAAAGCAAAAATTCCCTAAGCCTTTTCCTGGAATCAGAGAAGTCCTGACCTTCCCACTTAAAATGTTCCCTCATGGAATGAAGAGTCTCTGAAAAAGAAAAATCCTCTGGAGGAGAAGCAGAAGGAGTGGAATCATCTGCATCAGAATCAGAATAAGGAGAGTACTCCTGCAAGTCTTCAGCCGAAGACTCTGAAACATCTGAAGCCTGCTCAAAACTCCCCAACTCTGGTTCCACCCTAGGCCTCTTATCTGGAGGGGGCAAAGAACCTCTAATCAAAGTAATTAAATCTTCTGCCATTTTAAGCATGTGCTTCTTGGGCACAGATTCTGAAGAACTAGGAGTGACCCCAACAGAAGCTAAACCTGGCCTGCCTCTGGGAGAAGCCTTAGAAACAGAAGGAGAGGGCCTAACCACCCTAGGCAGGGAGGGGAGTACAGTAACCTGAGAAGCCCCTTCAGCCTGACCTGCCTCCTGAGAGGCCACATCCTGCAATAACAGTCTCCCCCTGGGACTCCAGAGAAGCCTCCGGCGGAACCACCGGTTCCACTGACGCCTCTAAAGAACCGGCGTCCGGTACGGACAACTCTTCTTGCCTGGGCTTAGCTGCCTTGTCTTTGCGCTTCTTCGAAGAAGCGGGCGTCGGAGCATCCGACGGCATGTTATAATTGCACCGCTTCCCAAAGACCAACCTGGCACAATCTAACCTTCGCTTAATAGTGCGCTTATTGAACCTAGCACAAAAGCGACACCCAACAACGTCGTGCTCAGGCCCCAAACAAGGAATACACAAAGTATGATAATCTCTATGCGGTATCTGTTTCCCACAAGAAATACAGTTATTCACTTTTTCTGACATCCGGTAAACCACTGAGGCAAGAAAAAACTAAAATATTCCCAACGGGTACTTAGCCAACTTTGACTCGGTCTGAAACTCCGAATTCGAAAAATTTCAGAACGCCGAACGGCACTTGCAACGCTGCTTCTGCATCGGACCATGCGGCAAAAAAGACTGAGGATATGACGTCGGTCATGCGCATTTGTACCCTGATGTCCTGATGTCAGTCTTAAGCGCCTTGACCGACGTCAGCCTAATACTTTGATATTCGGGCCGACCGAGGACAGCGGACTACCCAAGTGTAAGGACTGCAGCAATGTGAGATGAAGAACATCACTGTTGTCCAAAGAAAAGAAAATACATCTCTTTCCAGGCCTTCTTGCATGGAGTCCTGAAACAGAACTTTGCCAGTTGATTGTTCAGAGAGGAGACAAAGAGGTCTATTTGAGGGATTCTCCAAAGATGGATCAAATCTTGGAAGAACCCCCCCCCCCCCCACACCGATCTAGTTTCCATTTGTGTGGGTCTGCCCTAGTCCTGCTCAGCTTGTCTACCACACACTTTTGCTCTGATGAACTGCAGGATGCCTGTAGAGTGAGACTGTGCTGTAAAGCTATATCCCAAGCTAACAATGGATAGTCTGCAAAGGGAGTACGACTTGGTCCCCCCTTGCTTGTTGATGTACCACATGACTATGGTATTGTCTGTAACCACTTGATGAGATCCTGGGGACCAAAGATGGTTGAGAGAGTTGAGTGCCTTGATCAGGGCAAGCATCTCCTTGATATTTATGTGCTTATGTCTGCCCTTGGTGTTCCACACCCTCTGCACTTTTATTCCTCATGAAACTCCTCTCCAAGCAATGTCTGAAGCATCTGTGGTGACTGGCTGCTTTGTAACGGGGAGGGAGAAGAGGAGATGTGGATTTAAGGATGTCGCTTGTCTCCACCAAAAGATTTCTATTCTGACAAACACGAGCACTGGGATATAAAAAAATAAAGGGTGATGATGCTGGGATCAAAGATATTTCAGATACCACTGTATCTTTCTCATGTGGAGTCTTGCCAGGGGTATCTTGAGAATCAAAGATGGCATGAGACCCAAATTCCTGAGATATTTCCTTGCAGTGACTGATGCTCAAGTGGAAAACCTTAAAATAGATCTAGATAAAGATCTATTTTCCCCTTGTGGAAGAAAAGCTCTTTGAACTGAGGTGTCTAGTTGACATCCCAGGAACACAATCCTGTGTGAGGGAGTCAAGAAAGACTTTCAAATGTTCTCTTGGAATCCCAGTTAATGCAAGAGATCTCTTAGCCAAGAGAAAGATTCCTGACACCTTGAAAAAGACTCTGCAAAAATAAGCAAGTCTTGTAAATATGGAAAAATGTGGATACCCTGTAGCCTGTAATGAGCTACAACTGGAGGTAGACACTTTGTGAACATTTGATCTAGTGGCTAGTCCAAAGGGTAAGGCAGAAAACTAATAATGTGATCCAGGCATACAAAATCTTAGGAAAAGTCTGAAGTCTGGATAAATAGGGATATGATAAGCATCTTTTAAGTCTAATGTTTCCAGGAAACTTGAAAGAAAGAAGAAATAACAGGTTGTGAAGTGACAACATTTTGAATTTGGGCACCATCTCAAACAGGTTTAAAAAAAAAGATCCAGAATTGGTCCCCAAGTATTTTCGTTATTTGGCAACCAAGAACATCCTTGAATGTGATGAAGAACAGGTCGAAACAAAACAGTCTGATCTGCACGATGAGGAATGACACCCCCACTCCCATCCCAAAAGCAGGAATTTTCTCCCACTGCCATCTCTAACCTTGATGAATGATTTTCAAAACCCATTTGTCTGGAACAATCTGTTACAAAGAGAAATTGAAGGTCTCCTGAAGTCACTCAGACTTGCTGGACTATCCTTGGTTTTGTGAGGTTTGAGACTTCTTTTTGGAACACCCTTGCCATTTATTAAATGTCCGTCTACCTGAATTCTGTTGAGACTTTTTTTTTGCAGAAAACTACATGAGGAGAAAGAAAATCATTGGACAATTTGGAAAAGGAGGGCTAAAAAATGTATTCCCTTGATCAGCCTGACCTTTCAACACACATTTTGATCACCTCTACAGCAGAGGGTCCAAACACTAAATCTCTATCCAAGGGAGTATTTAAAATCTCATTTTTTTACATCTGACAGGTTTATGAGAATGCAGCCAAGCATACCTCCTTAAAACAGCAATGGTGGTTATAGAAGTATCAAGTGTCATACACACACACACTCTGCAAACAATGAGTAGTGAGCCGTGCAATAAAAGAAACTAAGTTATTTAAAGCAGATTCTTCTTCACAAGAAGAAACTGTAGATAAAACATTCCTCATACTTTCTCAATTTGTAAGAACAAATTAACATAAGAGTCTGACAATTCAAAATTCTGAAAATCAAATTTGCAGAAGTATAAACTTTCTTCCCATATCTGAAAAATATTTTTCCTATCCTTCTTAGAAAGAATAAGGTTGGAATTGAAGTGTTTAGCAGCACTGGAATCAACTAAGGCTATAGCTGCTCGGTAAGGTTTGGGAATGGTGTATAACAATTTAAGACTGTGGAACTTCATACATCCTAGCTACCTTTTTAGGAACAGCTGGCTGACCATAAGGAAAATTGCAGGCAGTAAGACACACATCCTCTACAGCAGACAAGACAGGAGAAATGGGTGTAGGTTCTGGAAAATCCTTTTACAACTCACAGTATTTTCTGGGTCTGAGAAACCTCAGTGTTCTCCCACTGAAAACACTGACACCTTTTAACAATAGTCTCAGAGAAAGAGAAACCGAAACCTCCACAGGGAGAATCAGAAACTGAGCTATCCTACGAGTCTGAATCAGAATGAAGACAAAACCCTGAATCTGTCCTGGCATCTTCCAGTTCAGATTCAGAATCTTGAATCTCTTCAGGAAAAGAGGAATCCCGCTTTCTTCTACCAGAAACTACTTTACAAGACGGATCAACAGCCTGAGTTAAATCCTGAGAAAAATTATGAAAATTAATAATTTTGTTGTACTTCTCTTGTATATTGTGACTGTATTTTAACAGTTTTTTAAGTTATTTGCAGTTTTTTTCTGCACTTTATAGAAAAAATAACTGTACCGTCTACTGCTGCTTTAAGTAGCTAATTGCACTGTATTACATTTTATCTGATAGTTGTTAAGGGTGTTGTACGTAAGTTTATGTGGTCTTTTTACACTTAGGCTCCAAACCAGCTAGTCTACATTAAGAAAGTTTTTTCTGTACTCTTATGGCAGACATTACTAATCTAACCTGTCTGAATTGGGGACTGCTGGTGGAAGTATCATTGTGTGCTTTCTGATTTGTAGTTAGCTTAAAATTTGTTAACTCTTTGCTCGTATTAAAGCCTCGTGTTTGCACCATGCTGCTGCTCTCTGCGCAGTGGTGGTTAGTAGTGCCCTGTATAGAGGCAAAAGTCTTGGAACAGTTTTTCCCTAAACAGCAGTCAGTGAAAAGTACAGTTGTGTACACTTACCATAAATGTAGATGTTCGAGTGTCTTCACTGTTGCAGTCATCACTGTAGGGTTCTTCCTGCTGGCAGGCAGCCCTCGGTCGGCCAGAATCCCAAAGTCTGGGTCCGGCGTCGGCTGTGTACTCACCCTCCCTGACGTCAGTGCACCAGGGGTACAAAGCTCCCAGCCGACGCCATGTTCTCCATTTTTTCTTGCCCCAGATGTCAGGTGCCCAAAAGTAAAGGCTAAAAGTAAAACAAAAATGTAACATACAACAAACCCCATATCCTGTAGCAAATACACCTCAGAAGAAGGGTAAAGCAGGGAACCACACCAATAAAAATATAAGAGGGGACAGGAGGGTGGGTAACCCAGACTGCAACAGTGAAGACACTCGAACATCTACATTTATGGTAAGTGTACACAACTATACTATGTTCATCATGTTTCACTGTTGCAGTCATCACTGTAGGGTTGAATCCCAAAGCTGAGATAAAGGGTGGTGGTTATTGAGTAGAAGGGGCGGCTAGAAGGCCTTGCAAGACTGCAGAAACAAAGCCTGCCCTAGACTTAGAATAAAGAGGGAGATTATAGTGCTTAGAGAAAGTATACACTGAACTCCAAGTTGCAGCTTCCAAAATATCTTTGGTAGGGACTCCCCTGAGAAAGGCAGCTGAAGTAGCAGCAGCTCTGGTAGAGTGAGTCCTAATGTTTCCCGGGATTTGCCTTCCATGATGAGAGTAACAAAATCTGATTCCATGAGCAATCCATTTAGAAATGGTCTGTTTTGAAATAGCTTTGTCTTGGGAATTTGCTGCATAAGAAACAAACAGTTGTTCTGTTTTCCTGATATCCTTGGTTCTATCCAGGTAAAAGCGAAGCTGCCTGTGCACGTCCAAAGAATGCAAGATCCTCTCCCCCTTATTTTGTAGATTAGGGAAAAAAGTTGGCAGGTGAATAGTTTGGTTTAAAGCCACTTTAGAAACCACTTTAGGCATGAACGTAGGGTTAGTCCTCAAAGACTACCAATTGCCTCATGTACACAGACAACCCTCTCCTCCTCCCACAAAACACAAATACATGCGAGAGATGCAACTATACGGCCAAACTGGAGGCTGAGCTCTCTCAACATAGGACTGGCAAGACCAGTCAGGAGGAGAAGGTTACCACACACACTATAGACCCAGTCTCACATAGTACCATCACAACCTCAAATCATACACATAAACACACAAAGACATACTCGGAGGCTCTGAACAAAAATCTACCAAAACAGCAGAGGCCACCTAAGCAGACACCCAAACAACCACCACCTCAGAACACAGCACCTGCAACACATAGACCTCACAGTCAGAGTGTCAAACAGTCACAGCCCTTAAGGCCAAACACAATGCCAGACACACTAGTCATTGGTGACTCCATAGTCAGACACACTGACGTTCCGCCCACCAGACTGAGTAAGGAGAAGGTCACAGTAAGCTGCCTGTCAGGCGCTAGAATCCGCCACATAACGAAGCACTCAGGTCTCTCAACAGCAGGTACAAATATGACTCAGTCATTGTCCATGCTGGTGTGAACGACCTGAGACGCACTCCTTGGACTACATGAAAAGAGACATTGAGGAGCTCTCTGATTATGTAGCCCAGGCAGGTATGACCCTGACCTTGAGCAGTATCCTACCTTCACCAAGAATGTTGCCACAATACAGAGATAAGATGATCAGCTTTAACAATTGGCTTAACCACTGGTGTCATTCAAAGGGGATCCAGTGTCTGTCTACCTGGGATGACATGCTGGACAAGCCACGCTGCTTGCAAGGGACGGCTTGCACCTGTCACCCTGGGATTCCGGATATTGGCAAAGGCTCTTGCCACCCCATAGTGCCTTTTTAGGCAAGGCTCAAATTCTAAACCTACCACCGTAGAACATAAACAAGGAAGAAAACTAAGGGTAATGCTGCTCAATGCCAGAAGTCTAAATCTCAAAATGCACGCACTCGAGGCCCTTCTCAATATGGAGAACATCGATGTCTGTGCTGTGACAGAAACCTGGTTCAAGGCTCCTGAGAGCACCCCAGCACTATCAGGTTTTACCTCATATCATGCGTTCGCCCCAAAATCCGGACAATACCAAGAAAGGAGGGGGTATCCATATTCATCAAGGACACCCACACCTCAAGACTGGTGGCAACGCACGATGCATCGGAGACCATCCAGGTGCAATTAACCATAGGCAAGACTGCTCTGCAAATTGTAGCATGTTACAGGCCACCCTCACAAACTCAGGAACCTCACATGGCCTTCCTGAAAACACTAGAGGGATAAATGTATCACCAAACACCATCATACTAGGTGACTTCAATTACCCTAATATAGACTGGGAACACTACTCAAGCCCAAACACCCTAGCCCAAAAGTTCCTGGAATTCATAAACTCAAATGCCATGGAACAACTAGTCACCATCCCCACAAGAGGAGATAACATACTTGATCTCATCATCACGAACATGGGAGCACAATGTTCAACACCGAAGTATACCCCTCACTGGTGAGATCAGATCACAAACTAATCTCGCTGGAGGTCCTCATCCCACCCCCACCTGAAATAAAAAAGACCACAGTAAAAAACTTCTCAAGCCCCCCTCACACTTCCAAAGGCTAGTGTGGTCTCCTTTAAGGCCCCGAGCATGGAAAACAGTACTCAAGCCGCTGAATCACTCACAAATGCCTTCTACCAGCACCTGCAGGACTGCATGGATAAGGCAATCCCAAGCAAAACAAAGACTCTCTGTACCAAAGGCAAGCGTCCACTCTGGTGGACCCCAGCCATAAACAAACTCTACAACAAAAGGAGAAAGCTACTACAAGATAGAGCAAAATCCTTAAAAGGTAAGACACCCTTGATCACTATAAGTAAAAACTAAGAGCTCTCATAAAATCATCCAAAGCAAATTTTGAGAGAAAATAGCTAAAGACTCAAAAGACAATCATAAGGCATTCTTTAGCTATGTTAGAAACCTGGGAGGAAACTCCCAGATATGCTCAGAACTAGTCAAAATGATGTGAAGATTACTGATCCTACAGACATTGCCAACATACTGGCTGACAGGTTCAGTGCAAACTTCTCCCTCCCCAAAAGGAGAGATATCTATACCAAACGATTGCAGCCCCCAAACATTTCCAACGCCCAAGTTAAAACTGCTCTCTCCAAAGCAAAAACACAGCATCCATGGGACCCGACGGTGTCCCCGGCTGTGTGCTCCACGAACTCAATGAGGAATTAAACCCACAACTAGGACAGCTATTTAATCAAAGTCTTACCTCTGGATATGTACCCAGGAGTGGCGCACTGCAACTGTGGTCCCACTTCACAAAGGCGGTGCTTCCACCGACCCTGGAAATTACCGCCTATTAGCTTGACAAGCCTTATCTGCAAAGCCATGGAGAGGATCATAATGGACCTCATAAATAAAGACATAGGAATTTGCAGACCTTGGATCCAACCCAGTTTGGCTTTGTCAAAGGCAGATCATGCCTTTAAACTTGGTTGACTTTTTCAAACAGTCACCAAAGCCATTGATGAGGAAAGGCAGTCCATACAGCCTACCTGGATCTGGCGAAGGCCTTCGATACAATACCTCACTCGGGTATCATTGAAAAACTCAGCAGCTTAAATGTTAACCCATACATCACAAGATGGGTTGCAAACTGGCTGAGTGACAGAACCCACAGGGTCAGTGTTGCTGGCGCCATGTCAGACTCAAAGCCTGTCACAAGTGGGGTCCCACAGGGCTCAGTCCTGGGCCCACTCTTGTTTGGCATCTACTTTTCGAAGTACAAGCAAACACAGGAGGGTTATGGCTGACAAAGTTTGCAGATGACTGCAAACTGGGAGCCATAGTAGAAAACACATCTGACACAGATATCCTTCAGAAGGGTCTCACAGAAACGGATAACTGGTGCCAGAGCCATGGCCTAAAGTTAAATGCCAAAAAATGCATAGTCATACCCTTCGGGAAAAACAAGGTTACCCCTAGCTACCAAATAGGTGGCAATCCACTGAGCACAGAAGAAGTTATCAGGGACTTGGGGACCCAGGTTGATTGTAGTCTGTCATTCGACACCCATGTAGCTAAAGTAGTTAGGAAGACCTTCTGCATTGCCCACCTTATCATGAAGGGATTCTCATCTAGATCAAGGGAGGTCATGGTCTCCCTTTACTCATCACTCATCAGACCAATGATTGAGTACAATGCCCAATTCGGAATGTATCTGACCCGACACTTGCAGCAGCTGGAGAGACCACAAAAGTTCCTCACCAAAAGGATAAAGGGTCTCAAAATCTGTCCTATGCTGCCCGACTGAAAGAACTCCAGCTCTATTCAGTCGCCATCAGCTTGCTCAGAGGTGACCTTTGCCTAACATACAAGGCCATGTCAAACCCAGATTTGATGAATATGCTTCACCTCAAAAATCTAGATCCACCAGAGCCACAAGGGCGGAGACTTAAACCTCGACACGGCTATTAATAGGACGTGCTGGAGGGATAGATTCATCACCCAAAGACTCCCTATGCTGTGGAACAAAATCCCGGTATATGTGAGGCAGAGCACCTCGCTGGCCTTGTTCAAGAGAAATCTTGACCAATGGATGGGAGATCGCAAATATACCCCAGGGATTACCTCAGTGTCACTGCTCAACAGAGGCACAGCAAAATAATGGGTATAGTTCCCCATACTTAAGGGGTGGCGTAAGCCACAAAACGATGGGCTAGGCTTGTAAATGCCCTCGGGCAGATAGCCTAGTATGAACCTATGAACCTAAGAAACCCTGTCTTGATGAAAAATAATGTAAGGTTCCACAGCCATGAGCGCTTGTAACTCCGAGACTCTCCTGGCTGAAGTTAAAGCCAGTAGGATAACAGTCTTCCATGATAAATACTTTATATCAGATGTGGCCTCAGGCTCAAAAGGAGGCAGAGTAAGTTTTTCCAGGACATAATTGAGGTCCCAAGCAGGGATGGGTGGTGTTCTAGGGGGCCTTAAATTCTTTGCTCCTCTGAGATATTGTTTCAGAAGTGGATGTGAAAAAATTGGAGGATCTGTATTATAATGTGCAGAGATAGCTGGGGCATGTATTTTTATGGAGGAAAAAGATAAACCCTTATGTAACATATCTGTTAGGTAATGTAAAATCAATGGAATATTTGGAATGTGAGGATCTGATTCCTGAGCATGCATCCAGGTGCAAAATCTCTTCCATTTACCTTCATAAGATTTCCTAGTGCTAGGCCTTCTCGCTTCTAAGATAACATCCATGACCTGTTTGGAAAGGGAAGGATTAATCATAGACTCTGAATACGCCAGGCTGCCAGGCTGAGAGTTTTGATATGAGAGTGCAGGACCTGGCCCTGATGTTGAGACAAAAAAATTGGAATCTGACAAAATCCAAGGAGGTTCCTGGGATAGATTTATCAGTGTTGAGTACCAAAATTGTCGAGGCCAGTTCGGGGCTAGTAAGATCAGCTTTGGTTTGTCCTGTTTTATTTTTAATAACACCCTTGGTAGAAGAGGTAGTGGTGGAAAGGCATACCCCGAGAGGTTCCTCCAACTGAATGAGACAGCATCCACTTTCCATGCTAGCTTGTGATATGTCCTTGTGCAAAAAGTCTATAACTGGTAGTTGTGGGGAGATGCAAATAGATCTATGTCCGGGCAGCCCCAGGCTTCTGTAATCATCTTGAATATTTGGGTGCCTAGCATCCACTCATGTGGGTCTGACAGGTTCCTGCTCAGGCTGTCTGCCAGAGTGTTTTGTTTCCCTGGAAGGAATTGAGCTTGTAGGTCCACTTTGCAAGCTAGTGCTGTGTTCCATAGAGTCATGGGTAGTCTGCAAAGGGGGTAGGAGTGTGAACCCCCTTGCTTGTTTATGTACCACACAACTGTGGTGTTGTCTGTCCGTATCAGTAGCTGCCCTGGCTGTAAAAGATCCCTGAAAGCCAAGAGGGCATTCTGCACAGCTAACATCTCTTTTAAATTGATATGTAGATGCTTCTGATCCTCTGTCCAAAAACCTTGCAGGCCTTTCCCCTGCAAGTGGGCTCCCCATGCATAATCCGAGGTGTCCGTGGTTATCACTTGGTAGACTGGAGGTAGACTGAAGGCTTTCCCTTTGTTTTGAAAACATGCCATGTCCCACCAATGGAATTCCTTTTGCAGGCAAGGCAAGACAGCAATCTCTGTTTCTAGACCGTGACAATGCTGGGACCATACGCTTTTTAGGTACCATTGTATCTTCCTCATATGCAGTCTTGCATATGGTATGAGTAGGATGCAGGAAGCCATGTAACCCAAAGCCTGCAGGAATTTCCTTGCAGTTAGCTGAGACATTAACGCCAGGCTTTTGAAAGTTGAAGCCATTTGTAGTTGTTTTTCTGATGTCAGGAATGCCATCTGGGTTGTTGTGTTTAAAACAGCACCCAGGAAAGTTATCTGTTGAGTGGGTGTCAAATTTGACTTTTTTACGTTCACAGTGAATCCCAGGTACTTGAGTAGATTCTGAACAAATTCCAGGTGCTGGAGTAAAATGTCCTTACTGTCTGCTTGAATAAGATAGTCGTCCAGTTACGGGTAAATTTGAATTCCCTTGAGTCTGCAGTAAGCTACTACTGGTGCCAGGCATTTGGTAAAGACCCTGGGCACAGTAGACAAGCCAAAGGGCAGTGCAGAGAATTGGTAATGTTTCGAGCCTGCCTTGAAACTGAGGTATCTTCTGCACCCCTGTCTGATAGGAATGTGTAGGTAAGCCTCCTTTAAATCCAATGTCACCATCCATGTATTTTTGCTCAACATTGGCAGGAGCTGCTGCAGAGTAAGCATCTTGAACTTTGGTATCTCCAGGAAAGTATTTAAGACTGACAGATCCAGGATGGGTCTCCAAGTATTTTGCTTTCTGGGAACTAGAAAGAGTCTTGAATAAAAGCCTTGTCCCGTCTGAATTTGGAACCAGTTCTATGGCCCTCATAGCCATGAGGGACCTCACCTGTTTTAATGCCTCTGCCCATTGAGTTTTTGGAAGGTCTGGCCATCCGTTTGGTTTTGGTAAGGTGTGAAAGTGGAATTTGTAACCTCTTAAAACTACATCCAGAACCCACTTGTCTTGGGTTATGTAAGTCCAATTTCAGTGAAAAAGAGAAAGTTTTCCTCCCAGAGGAACTTCCAGGAGAGAGGTTCCTGGAGCCATGCAGGGGGGAGTCATTGAGCCTGTTTCCTTATAAGGTTGAGACCTATCTTCTCCACCCCTGGGGGTGGAAGCACTCCACTGTCTAGGTCTATAAGAGGTCTGTGCTTGGGCCCTCCCTCTGGGGCGCCTATATCTATCCCTCTGAGGCCTGTCCGAGCTGGGAAAGGACCAATTTTTAGCCAGCCAATTTCTGCTAAATCTAGGAGGCTGAACTTGTAAGAAATCCTTAACCGTTTGCATGGATTTTGCCTTATCCTCCATTTTCTTTATAACCTCTTCAGCCTTAGACCCAAACAAAACATTATGTTGAACAGGAGCATCCAGTAACTTTGCTTTCACTTGATCAGGCAAATTTTGTTCCTTTAACCAAGCATGCCTTCTAATGACCATGCCATTGGCAGCTGCCCTGCAAGAGGCCTCCAAAGCATCAAAACCACAGTGTAAGGTATGTTTCCCCACCTGCTCAGTAGCATGCATCAAATCATGTAATTCCTTATTGTCTGCACATGCAGAAATGGTACCCAGTTTTTGTTTCATAACAGACAAAAGGTATTGCTGATATTTCAACATATGAAATTGACAATTTAAAGCCCTAATAGATAAAGTAGCAGAAGTGTACATTTTTTTGCCCCATCTCTCCAAAGCTCTAGAATCCTTATCTGACGGAATAGGGTTCTTAGCAGTGGCGGCCTTAACACCCTTAGGACCCTGAGAAATGGTTTCTGGATCAGCAGTAGGATTTTTATAAAGAAACTGGTGGGAGTAAGGGACTCTGTAATATCCATCAGGCTTAGCAGGGGCCGGAGGAAAGGAGTCAGGAGTTAAATTAGACTCAGAAAAGACATCATCCACAATATCCAAAACAGGAGGAATAGCCAGGGGTCTGTGTTGGGGAAGAAGAAGGAAATCCCTAAGCCTTCTCTTAGATTCAGAGTACTCCTGTCCTTCCCAGTGAAAATGTTCCCTCATGTCATGTAATGTTTCCCCAAAAGAGTAATCCTCAGGAAGAGAAGCTGAAGGAATGGATTCCTCAGCATCAGAATCCTCATAAGGAGGGAAAGTATAATCCTGTTCAGAGGAAGACACTGAAGAGATAGATGCCTGATCAGAGGATTCATAATCCAATTCTTGTCTTGGCCTTTTGTCTGGAGGGGGATGTGAACCCCTAATCATAGTTAGCAAGTCCTCCGCCATTTTAAGCATTTGTTTTTGAGATTTAGGTCCTGGATCAGAGGAGGCCTGGGCTTGAGTCTTTGTTTTAGAAGGAGTCTTTGCCTTTGTCTTTGCCTTTACCTGAAGCTGCGTAGGCCTGAAAACCCCCTCGGACGCTGGTACCTGCACAGCGGCTCCGGACCCATCCGAGGGAGCATTATCCGAAGGTCCTTCACCTGGAGTATTCGAAGGCCTAGTTGGCTCCTCGTGGGAGTCCGTTTCGGCAAGCGGTTCTGTAATGGCCGACGACAGGGGCTGCGAAAGCGCCTCACTGACGACGGCCGAACCGGCAGCTGGCTCTGATTGTAAACTGTCATCTGATTTGGACCTCGGAGTCCTATACTTATCCTTGCGCCTTTTATGAACTCCGGTAGTCGGAAGCGTGTCTGATGACATGTTATAATTAAATCTCCTCCCAAAGTAATGAAAGGCAAAATCGTATCTCTGTTTAACAGTACGTTGATTAAATCTAGCACAAAACCGACAACTAGCTACGTCGTGGTCAGGGTCTAGACAAGGAATAAATCCTTGTGAGGTATTTGCTTCCCACATGAAATACAATTATTAACTTTCTGACATTGGTCTGGAGCAAGAAAAAAGTTTCTCCAACGGGGTACTTAGCTTTGAAAAGAAGAATGTGTTCGGTATGAAGCACCAAAAATAACAAGAGTCAGCCGACCGGCACTTGCGAACTGCTTCCACCACGCGGGAAGAAAGACTGGAGAACATGGCGTCGGCTGGGAGCTTTGTACCCCTGATGCACTGACGTCAGGGAGGGTGAGTAAACAGCCAACGCCGGACCCAGACTTTGGGATTCTGGCCGACCGAGGGCTGCCTGCCGGCAGGAAGAACCCTACAATGATGACTGCAACAGTGAAACACGATGAACATCCCTTCCAAGCCTTTCTGCTGCTCTAGGAACAACTCACTTGTGCACTGTGCAGTGTTGCCAGCCTTTCTGCTGCTCTATGAGCAACTCAGTTGAGCACTGCGCAGTGTTGCCTTACTGATCAGCCTTAAAATACACAAAGTATGGGTCTCTCTTCTAGTCTCAGAGCTACCAACACAGTCCTGTCAAAGTAACCCAATCCCTACCCTAATAAAACATACAGTAAGAACCTCCTATCATGGACAGGCAGTTTCCCCATCATCTCCCTCGTCAGCCTGATGGACATGGGCATCCTGAGGGAATGTAACAATTGCCTCATGTATACTGGCAACCTGAAACAAACAAATACTTTATGCGAGACATATATAGTTACACTATGAAATTGGAGGCAAGACTCATTTGGACAAATAGAATGTCAAACAGGTTGTCAGCACACACATACACATCACTTCCCACGCTAAATACTTATAGGACACAAACCCACATATGTGAAGGTACTCACTAGTAACCTACCAAAAGGTCAAATGCCTCCCAAACAGAAACCACTTACACACACAATACAAAAACGAACCACAAAACATAACACACACATACCAGTGTCTCAACAAATAAGCCAATAAGGTATAACCCCATAAAACCTAATGTACTGATCATAGGAGACTCCATAGTGAGACACAATATTCCCCTCATCAGGTTGGATAAGGAGTGGGTTACAGTTAGTTGCCTGTCAGGTGCCGGTATCCATCAAGTCACTCAATCACTCAAGTCACCCAGCTACAAGTACCACTATGATTCCGTCATAGTCCACATGGGGTTGAATGACTTGAGACATTCCTCTCTGGACTAGATGAAGAGAGACATGACTGAGCTCTCAAACTGTGTGTCACATGCAGGTATAAGCCTACCCTTAAGTAGCATTCTACCTTCTCCAAGGATGATGCCACAATACAAACAAAAACTGGTTGACTAACAATTGGTTTAGCTTCTGCTCTCAGTCGAAGGGGATCTAATATCTGTCAGCCTGGGAAGACATGGTTAACAGACCACGCTTCTTTGAAAGAGACGGTCTGCACCTGTCCCCGCTAGGCTTTCGGATACTGGCAAAAGCATTAGCTACCCCCAATTGTGATTTTTTTTAGGCAGTATCAAAATAACCAACCTCCCAACGTAACAAAATCATCACTATATACACTCAAGATGCTGCTGCTTACTTCTAGGAGTCTACTACACTCCCTGTAAGCACTCCTCACCTTGGAAGATGCTGACATCTGTGCAGTCACCAAGGCATGGTTCAAAGCCATGGGAAGCACCCCACTGTGCAGGGCTACAATGCCTTCCATAAGTTCTAACCAAAAACTGAGTGTGAAAGAACCAAAGGAGGAGGTGCATCCATCTTCATTAAGTATAAGTACACCTCAAGACTGATCAAACAGTACAACTCTCTCTCCAGCGACCATGTCCAATTAACTACAGGCAAAACTCCTACCACATCACAGCTAGCTATAGGTCCTCCACCATGAAGTAGGAAAAGCATGCTGCATACCTGGACTTGCCGGAGTCACTTGACATGCAGCCCAACACCTTACTAATGGGTGATTTTAATTATGCTACCATCAAATGGGAAACGGACACAACAACAAACATGCTGGCTCAGAGGTTCTTGGACTTTGTCAGTGCAAATGCTCTGGAATAGCTCGTCAGCACACCCACAAGGAGCTCAAATGTCCTGGACATATTACTGAGTAACATGGGAGAGCATTGCACCCTCCCCTCCCCTGTGTAATATCTTCTCTGGTAGGATCAGACCATAAACCGGTGTAGTTCGATTTAATTATAAAGCCAGACACCCCATCAAGCTCAAAAATGCTTAAGAGTTTTTCCAGGACAAATTACTTCCACTAAGTGATGATAGTACAAGAAGTTTCAAAGCTCACTCGAACACACATAATATGGACTCATATGCAGAGGTATACACCAATGCCTTGTATAACCACTTAAGCATGTTGTATAGAAGCGGATGCACCTGACCAGATTAAAACCAGGTCTTGCAGAGAAAACAAGCCACTCCAGTGGAAACCCTAGATAAACAGGCTATACAACAGAAAGAAACTAATGTCCAATAACAAAAGGGAAATGGGTCAGCAGAGGAAGAAATCCATCTCTATCTTAAACAAATTAGTGATTTTGTCAAGTTCTCCAAAGGAAATAATGAACCAAAAATAGCCTCCCTAGCTAAGGATAATCGCAAGGCATTCTTTAAACTATGTCCGAAATCTGCAATGAACTTGTGGATGGCACCACTCAAATGCAACCGGAAATAATAACCAGACAGAATTGGAGGAAAAGTACAGTTTTGTACCTACCATAAATGTAGATGTTCGAAGATCCACATTGCTGCAGTCCTTACATATGGGTAGTCCGCTGTCCTCGGTCGGCCCGAATACCAAAGTATAAGGCTGACGTCGGTCAAGGCGCTTAAAACTGACATCAGGACGTCAGGGTACAAAAGCGCATGACCGACGTCATATCCTCAGTCTTTTCTTGCCCCAGATGTCAGAAGGCCCTAAAAAGAAAGGCCAAAACCAAAAGACAGCAAAAAACCAACCAACCACCTGTGCACTAATCCTATTTACAACATTTACAATATTCACAACCCAAACCACACAACCGCCTCTAACTACAGAGGGGAAGGAGGGAGGGTAAATTGGACTGCAGCAATGTGGATCTTCGAACATCTACATTTATGGTAGGTACAAAACTGTACTATGTTCTTCATCTCACATTGCTGCAGTCCTTACATATGGGTAGAATCCCAAAGCAGAGGTAAGGGAGGATGGCAAAACTATAAAGCATTAGGAGCTGCCAAAATGCCCTGTAAAATTGCAGTGGCAAAACCAGCCCTAGATTTAGAGTAAAGTGGAAGGTGGTAATGCTTAGAGAAAGTATGCACTGAACTCCAAGTAGCTGCCTCCAAAATATCTTTAGTTGCCACCCCTTAAAAAGCTGTAGAAGTGGCAGTAGCCCTAGTGGAATGAGGCCTAATCCCAGCTGGAATCTCCTTACCATGATGGGAATAACAGAAAGCAATACAAAACCCAATCCACTTAGAAATAGTTTGTTTTGAAACAGGCTTGCCCTGAGAACCCAAAGCAAAAGAAACAAATAACTGCTGAGACTGCCTGAACCCTTTAGTTCTGCTCAAATAATATCGCAACTGCCTGTGTATATCCAAAGTGTGCAAAATCTTTTCCCTTTATTTTGGGGGTTTGCATAAAAGTAGGCAAATGAATAGTTTGGTTTAAAGCCACACTAGAAACCACTTTAGGCAGAAAGGAAGGATTAGTGCAAAGATACCCTATCCTTATGGAAAATTAAGAAAGGCTCAACCGCCATAAGGGCCTGTAATTCAGAACCCCTTCACGCAGAGGTAGTGGCCAACAAAAAGCAGTCTTCCATGATAAATATTTCAACTCGGCAGTAGCTGCAGGCTCAAAAGGTTGTAGAGTGAGTTTCTCCAACACAAAATTGAGATCCCAAGCAGGAGTAGGAGCTCTACGGGGGTCTTATATTCTTTGCCCTCTAAGGAATTGCTTAAACAAAGGATGAGAAAACAATGGTGGGTCACAGTCATAGTGAGCAGAAATTGCTGCAGCATGAACCTTAATAGAGGAGAAGGACAAACCTTTGTCCAGTAACTCAGTAAGATATTGAAGAGCCACACTTAAATTAGGCTTAGAAACATCAAATGCCTTTGCTGTACTCCAAAATAAAAATCTCCTCCATTTAACTGCGTACACTTTCCTTGTACTAGGCCTTCTGGCCTCCAAAATAACATTCAAAACTTGCTGTGGAAGCTGAGACCCTCCAGGGTTTAAAACGGAATATGCCAGGCTGTTAGATGTAGAGAGTGAAGTTTGACATTGAGTAAATGACTGTTCTCCTGAGACAGCAGGTGTGGAATCGAAGGCAAAGGCCATGGAGGCTCCCGTACCAGACTTCTCAGTAATGGGTACCAGTGCTGTCGAGGCCAATCTGGAGCTATTAAAATCATCTTTGGCTTGTCCTGTCTGACCTTCAGGAGTACCTTTGGGAGGAGAGGCAGAGGTGGAAAGGCATACACATGAAGATTGCTCCAATTGAATGAGACAGCATGCACTTTCCAAGCTGTGGGATGAAACCTTTTTGTGCAAAACTTTGGCAGCTGGTAGTTTAGTGGAGAAGCGAACAGATCTATGTCTGGAGTTCCCCATAACACTGTCAATTTCTGAAATACATGAGGATCCAATTTCCACTCGTGGGGATCCATAATTTGTCTGCTCAACACATCTGCTAAGGAGTTCTGTGCTCCCGGCAGAAACCTTGCCTGAAGATTTAGCTGTAAACTGAGAGCAGTCTCCCACAAAATCATTGCTTGTCTGCATAGAGGATAAGAATGTTCCCCTTGCTTGTTGATGTACCACATGACAGTTGTGTTGTCTGTTAGAACCAACACCTGCCCTGGAAGAAGTAAATCCTTGAAAGCTATTAATGCAAATTGGACTGCTAACATCTCCTTCAAGTTGATATGCAGATGTTGAAGTCTGGCAGGCCACGTGTCTTGTACCCACTTTCCATTTAGATGAGCTCCCCAAGCTTTGTCTGAGGCATCTGTCATTAGAATCTGACTCGCCTCTGGCCGGGTCACAGAGAGTCCCTTGTTTAGGTGACATTCCTGAGCCCACCACAAAAATTCCTTTTGAATGCAAGGTATTATCTGAATGACAGTGTCCATATCTTGGCAGTGCTGTGTCCATACATTTTTGAGATACCATTGTAGCTTCCTCTTATGCAGTTTGGCATTGGGAAGTACCAGAATACAAGATGCCATGAACCCCAAGGCTTGAAGGACTGTCCTTGCAGTCAGCCTGGACTGATGAGACAATTGATGGAAGTAAAGAGAAAGATTCTTTCGTTTGTCCGGGGTCAAAAAGGCCATCTGGGATGCTGTATTCAGTCTCACACCCAGAAAGCACATGTCCTGAGAGGGTACTAGACTGGACTTTATTTCGCTCTCAGAATACCCCAGGCATCTTAGCACTGCTATCACATACTGTAAATGATGAAGAAGTTCGTCCTTTCCTTGGGCCAGAATCAGGCAATCGTCCAAATAAGGATAGATCTGTATTCCTCTTAGCCTGAAGAAAGCTATCACTGGAGCCAGAACCTTCGTGAACACTCTGGGCGCAGTAGATAAGCCAAAGGGCAATGCAGAGAACTGATAATGAGAAGTCCCAGCCAAACGCAGATACTTTCTGCAACTGAGCCTGATAGGAACATGAAGGTAAGCCTCCTTGAGATCCAGAGTCACCATCCAGTGATCTTTGCCCAGCAGAGGTAAAAGCTGTTGTAACGTCAACATTTTGAACTTGGGAATGTCCAGATATGTGTTGAGGATAGATAAATCCAAGATTGGTCGCCACGTGTTCCCTTTCTTTGGTACTAGGAACAGGCGAGAATAAAATCCTAGGCCCACTTCTGGCAGAGGGACCGGTTGTATGGCCCTTATTTGAAGTAGCAGAGAAATTTGTTTGTGAGCCTCTAGTCTTTGTTGAGGAGGAACGTCCGGCATGCCTTTGAAAGGAGGCAAGGTATGGAAATAAAACTTGTAACCTCGGTGTATGATATCCAATACCCATTTGTCTTGGGTAATCAAATTCCAATTTTCCTTGAAGAGTGCCAACCTTCCTCCCAAAGGAGCTGCCAGGCAAGAAGGATCTGGCAGCTGAAAAGGTAGGTCATTGGGCCTGTTTACGAAAGGACTGGCCCCTGCCCTCACCAAGATTGTGCAGGTGAACTCCCTGTTCTAGGTCTGAAAGAACTCTGAGCTCTGCCCCTACCACGCCTAGATCTACCCCTAGACTGAGAATCATAAGAAGGATACGTCCACCCCTTAGCAGGCCAATTCCTACTAAACTTTGGAGGCTGTACTTGCAAAAAATCTTTAACAGCCTGCATGGACTTAGCCTTGTCTTCCATTTTCTTCAAGACTGACTCCACAGGTGAACCAAACAACACATCAGACTGTAAAGGAGCATCCAAAATCCTTGTCTTAACATGGTCAGATAAATTCTGATCCCTCAGCCATGCGTGCCTGCGAAGAACTGAACCAGTGGCAACCACTCTAGACGAGGCCTGTACAGCATCAAAACCACATTGTAAAGAATGCTTACCCACCTGCTCTGAAACATGCACCAAATCTTGTAATTCTTTACACTCAATGCCTTCCGCCAGAGCATCCACCTTAGACTTCAATTGAGAAAGAAGATAGTTTTGATATTTCAACATATGAAACTGGCAATTCAAAGCCCTCATAGCTAGGGTAGAGGATGTATAGACTTTCTTTCCCCATCTATCCAAAGCTCTGGCCTCTTTATCTGGAGGAACCGGATTTTTTACAACAGAGGCCTTGACACCCTTAGGTCCCTGACTAACAGTTTCTGGGTCCGCCCTAGGACTCTTATAAAGATATTTATGGGCCTCAGGCACCCTGTAATACCTATCCGGTTTAACAGGAGCAGGAGGCAGAGAATCAGGATTAAGTGAAGCCTCTGCAAACACATCTTCCACAACAGCCAGAACAGGAGGTATAGCCAAGGGCCTATGCTGGGGTAAAAGCAAAAATTCCCTAAGCCTTTTCCTGGAATCAGAGAAGTCCTGACCTTCCCACTTAAAATGTTCCCTCATGGAATGAAGAGCCTCTGAAAAAGAAAAATCCTCTGGAGGAGAAGCAGAAGGAGTCAATCATCTGCATCAGAATCAGAATAAGGAGAGTACTCCTGCAAGTCTTCAGCCGAAGTCTCAGAAACATCCGCAGCCTGCTCAAAACTCCCCAACTCTGGCTCCACCCTAGGCCTCTTATCAGGAGGGGGCAAAGAACCTCTAATCAGAGTAATCAAATCTTCTGCCATTTTAAGCATGTGCTTTTTGGGCACAGACCCTGCTGCACTAGGAGTGACACCAACAGAAGCTAAACCTGGCCTGCCTCTGGGAGAAGCCTTGGAAACGGAAGGAGAGGGCCTAACCACCCTAGGAAGGGAGGGGAGTACAGTAACCTGGGAAGCCTCTTCAGCCTGACCTGCCTCCTGAGAGGCCACATCCTGCAATATCAAAGTCTCCCCCTGGGACTCCAGAGAAGCCTCCGTCGGAACCACCGGTTCCACTGACGCCTCTAAAGAACCAACGTCCAGAACGGACGACTCTTCTTGCCTGGGTTTAACTGCTTTGTCTTTGCGCTTCTTCGAAGAAGCGGGCGCCGGAGAATCCGACGGCATATTATAATTGCACCGCTTCCCGAAGACCAGCCTAGCACAATCTAACCTTCGCTTAATAGTGCGCTTATTGAACCTAGCACAAAAGCGACACCCAACAACGTCGTGCTCAGGCCCCAAACAAGGAATACATAAAGAATGATAATCCCTATGCGGTATCTGTTTCCCACAAGAAATACAGTTATTCACTTTTTCTGACATCCGGTAAAACACTGAGGCAAGAAAAAACCAAAATATTCCCCAACGGGGTACTTAGCCAACTTTGATTCGGTCTGGAACTCCGAACTCGAAAAATTTCAGAACGCCGAACGGCACTTGCAACGCTGCTTCTGCATCGGACCATGCGGCAAAAAAGACTGAGGATATGACGTCGGTCATGCGCTTTTGTACCCTGACGTCCTGATGTCAGTTTTAAGCGCCTTGACCGACGTCAGCCTTATACTTTGGTATTCGGGCCGACCGAGGACAGCGGACTACCCATATGTAAGGACTGCAGCAATGTGAGATGAAGAACATCTTCATCCCCCCCAAGTCATCTGTCAAAGTATACCTGCCACCATTCCCCAGCCTATTATCTCAAGAATGTAGGTCACCTCTGCGCTCCCCGAGGCCAAAAACACTACATCAATGGGATCACACAACATCCCATATTGCCTTTTAAACAACTTAAAACATGATCTAGCAGACTCATTTGAATCACTGTTTTAACACAACCTGTGAACTGGCTATGTTCTGGCGGAATGGAAGACAGCAACAACAATCCTTATGCAGAAAGGAGGGGGCCATCAACTGAGCCTGGGAATTATACACGCGTAAGCTGCAATGCCATGGAAAGAATCATTATGGACCTTATCAACGAGGACATCGGTAATGTCTGCTAGGTAAGTTCGAATTTGTTAAGGCCAGATCATGCATGTTAAACCTGTCTGACTTCAAGAAAGTCACAAAGACCCTTAACGAGGGAAAGACTGTGCATACCGCCTACTCTGAACTAGCCAAGGTATCTGACAACTCCCCTAATCAGGTATCATCATCCCATTCCACTCTGAATTACAGTTATCTGCTTGTGCTATGTATAAGAGCCTTAACTGCGCAGCTCTGAAATACCCTACAAATCAAGTAATCCCAATCCACCCTGTTCTACTGGAAAAATCATCTTATTTCACTTGACTCTTGAAGTCTTCCCTGCCAGATTAAGTCCTTCAGCTCTTTATTAATTGCTATCCACAACTTCTCCTCTGGTTGATAAAAATATGCCTGACCTGTGTCCAAGACTAATGGGACTAAAACAGTTTAACTACTTGTATCTTACTATCTATATCTATATAACAAGGCTTCCTTTTTCTCAGTTTTTGTATTATCTTTTGTTTAGTCTCTTCCCACATATCCTTAGCTGCCACACCAGAATCACTTTTAATCCATACTCCTAAATACTTCATTTTATCATGTCCCCATAAATATGGATATTGCTGAACCAATTCATATGTGGGTACACAATTTACCGCTACTGCCTTTGTTTTAGTTTCATTAATTTTGTATCCCAAAAAGATGTGAAACTGTCTCAAAACATTCCACAACACTGTAATGTATCTGGTTTTGTCAGGTATAAAATAATATAATCTGCAAACAGTCAGCTTTTCTTGACTACCATACCAATTACATCCTTGAATTTCTGAGTCCTTTATTTTATTTATTTATAATTCTAAATAGAATGTAAATAAAGGGGAAAGAGGACACCCTGGCCTGCTTCCCCTGCTCAAGCAGAAGTTATCAGAGAAGACCCCACCCACTTCAATTTTCACCTCCGATCCCTCATAATCAACCTTATTTTTCAGGAAATACAAATGCTTCCATTGTCCTGCTCATAAAGTCCCAGCATACTCTGTCAAATGCTTTCTCTGCATCAAGACCCACCAACAACAGTGGTATTTTTTTATATTCTGCTTCCCTCTGGATCATCAGTATTCTATTAATGCTGTCAGATGTTTTTCTTCCCTCCACAAAACCACACTGATCCATACCTATCAGTTTTGGCAATACTTTTGCCATTCTTTTAGCCATTATACACATGAACACTTTATAATCATGGTTTAGGATTGAAATGGGTCTGTATGAAGCTGGCTCTGATGTATCTTTACCCTCTTTAGGTATTACGCTACCAGTGCTTTCTTCCAGGATGTTAGTACTTCTCCTGCTCTTAAAATATGGTTAAACAAAACCTTCCAGATCTTTTATCATTTTTCCCCTCCTAGCTTCCAATCTTCCATAGGAATAGCATCTATTCCTCTGGACTTTCCTGTAAATTGTTATGCATCACAATGTTCATCTCATCTCCTCCAATCCTGTTAGTAATTCAGCCTCATCCACTTCTCATCCCAGGACATTAAATTCTTCCATAAACATTTCCATTTATATTTTTTCTTGATTTAGACATTTATCTGCTTTATATAAATTTCCATAGAATTTCTGAAATGTTTCTAATGCCTTCCTTGTTATAAGCTCCCTAAGCTTGGCGACAGCCCTTCTTACTTTCTATTGCCTGAATCGCTGTGCTAAAGGTTTTCGTGCTCTAGTGCTACTATCAAAAAACAGTTGTTTAACAACAATCTTTCTAAACTCATGTACATTACTGATGTAATCCCTTTTTTCTGCTTAGCATTCTGTAGTTGACCCTCTTCTTGTTCTGTGAGATTCTCCCTATTCTTGTAATAATTTTAATATTTGTCAGTTGCTCTAAATAATTCTTGTTAGTTCTTAATCATAGCTCCTTTACTTTTATTTGCAAACTATTTTTAAACTCCACCTTAATTTTATCCCACTCCCTGGCTATATTTTCAAAAGTGATTTCTATCCTGTCGAATACCTCATGAATGATCTCCACTACCCATTCTTAAAATTCAGAAAAAACAAAGAATTTCCACCGAAACAATGAAACTCCGAAGATGCCTATGGTTTTTTAACCTTGGCGAAAGCACTTAGTTGTTCGTGGATATTTATGTGCAACTTTTGTGGATCATTGAGCAATAAACCGTTATTGGCTTCATTGTTTCGGTGGAAATTCTTTGTTTTTTCTGCCGGTCATTGACCAGTTGTGCTGTGTTTACATTCTTTAAATTCCTCTCTTCACCAGATAGGTGGGAAAGTGCCAGTGTCTTATTTTTATTTCATTACCCTGTGGTTTTATTTTAGTAATTATTGGATCATGATCTGAAATAGTTATCGGGTTTGTATCAAGACCTTCAATTAAATGTACAATTGTGAAATGTAAATTTTATCTGGCCTAGCCCAGTTTTTATAACTTGGGGAAGAACATGTAAATTCACTCAGAACTCTTATTACTGAATTCACATCTTACGTGCTAGTTTCATAATTTCTTCAAATATCTACCCTCCTTTGTTATACTTTCCCTTCTGGGCCCCCTAGACACATCCTCACTGCTGCAAATCAAATTCCAATGCCTACCTATAAGTAATATTCCTTGCTGAAAACTGATTATTTCTCCCAGAATTTTCTTAAGTTCCATTATAGCAGTTTTAGGTGGAATATAAATACATGCCAGTGTAATCCTCCTCCCTTGTCAATAGCCCCTTAGCACTACAAATCTGCCATTATCTTTTTTTGGGTCTATACTAAATTAGCGAATGCTGATTTGTCGATTCCATGTAAGTGAAAGCCTACAATCCCGAACACTTAGAACAGAGATTTTTTTCCACTGGAAAAAAAAAACGCTTTTCCAAAAATAAATAAATAAAAACTTTAAAACATTACAAAAAGTAGGGGGTTTCGCCCCCCCCACACCCCCCGATGTTGGGTGCTGTACCCCCACTACTTAAATATACCAACTCCAAGATCACACTACAGTGACAAACAGCAAAGTAACTGAGGCCAGGGAAAGAAATCTCTTATATGCCGTTTCACTACTTTGCCGTTTCGTGCTTTCAAGTTCAATCAAAATGCATTTGAAGGAAAGCGTCTTCGATCATATAATAGGAACTGCTATTTTATCCTATTCTATCAATATTGGAGCTCCTCTTGCAATTCAGGTATTTTCCCAGCTCCACTTCTCCTTCGTTCCAGATATTCCACTGAATAACCATCCTGAAAACCTTTATCAAATTCACATGTTCAGTTCTTTGCAAGTGTGTCTCCTGTAACATAGCTATTTGCACTCTACATTTTTAATGTAGTTCACTATTATTTCTTTTTTATATTTATCTGTGAAACCATTAAAATTTAAAGACATTACAGAAAACATCATTGTATTAAAAAGTTATTATTCCCATCTTTTATGTATAAAAAGTACAGTTTTGTACCTACCATAAATGTAGATGTTCGAGGATCCACATTGCTGCAGTCCTAACCATTGGGTAGTCCGCTGTCCAGTCGGCCCGAATACCAAAGTATATGGCTGACGTCGGTCAAGGCGCATTAGACTGATGTCAGGACGTCAGGGTACTAATGCGCATGACCGACGTCATATCCTCAGTCTTTTCTTGCCCCAGATGTCAGAAGACCCTAAAAAGACAAGGCCCAAACCAAAAACACCAAAAAACCCTGCACCAAACATATATACAATATATACAAATTTACAAGAATATAGCCTAACCCACACCACCACCCCTAAACACAGAGGGGAAGGAGGGAGGGTAATTGACTGCAGCAATGTGGATCCTCGAACATCTACATTTATGGTAGGTACAAAACTGTACTATGTTCTTCATTCCACATTGCTGCAGTCCTAACCATTGGGTAGAATCCCAAAGCAGAGGTAAGGGAGGCTGGCAAATCATAAGGAAGCAGGAGCTGTCAACATGCCTTGCAAAATAGCTGTGGCAAAACCAGCCCTAGATTTAGAGTAGAGAGGAAGGTGGTAATGCTTAGAGAAAGTATGCACTGAACTCCAAGTAGCTGCCTCCAAAATATCCTTAGTTGCCACCCCTTAGAAATGCTGTAGAAGTGGCAGTAGCCCTAGTGGAATGAGGCCTAATCCCAGCTGGAATCTCCTTGCCATGATGGGAATAACAAAATGAAATGCAAAACCCAATCCACTTAGAAATAGTTTGCTTAGACACAGGCTTGCCCTGAGAACTCAAAGCAAAAGAAACAAACAACTGCTGAGACTGCCTGAAATCCTTAGTCCTGCTTAAATAATAACGTAACTGCCTATGTACATCCAAAGTGTGCAAAATCTTTTCTCCCTTATTTTGGGGATCTGCATAGAAAGTAGGCAAATGAATAGTTTGGTTTAAAGCCACACTAGAAACCACCTTAGGCATAAAGGAAGGATTAGTACGTAATGATACCCTATCCTTATGGAAAATCAAAAGGGCTCTACTGCCATAAGGGCCTGCAACTCAGAAACCCTTCTTGCAGAAGTAATAGCCAACAAAAGCAGTCTTCCATGACAAGTATTTCAATTCAGCAGTAGCCGCAGGCTCAAAAGGTTGTAGAGTAAGTTTTTCCAACACAAAATTGAGATCCCAAGCAGGAGTAGGAGCTCTACGGGGGTCTTATATTCTTTGCCCCTCTAAGAAACTGCTTGAACAAAGGATGCGAAAACAATGGTGGGTCACAATCATAGTGAGCTGAAATTGCTGCAGCATGAATCTTAATGGAAGAGAAGGACAAACCTTTGTCCAATAACTCAGTAAGATATTGAAGAGCCACACTCAAATTAGGCTCAGAAATCTCCAAATTCTTTGCTGCACTCCAAAATAAAAATCTCTTCCATTTTTCATGCACACTTTCCTTGTACTAGGTCTTCTGGCTTCCATAATCACATTTAAAACTTGTTGAGGAAGTTGAGACCTGCTGTGTTTCAAAACAGAATATGCCAGGCTGTTAGATGAAGAGAGTGAAGTTTGACATTGAGCAGGTGACCGTCCTTCTGAGATAACAGGTGTGGAATCAAAGGTAAAGGCCATGGAGGCTTCCTTACCAGACTCCTTAGTAGTGGGTACCAGTGTTGCCGAGGCCAATCTGGAGCTATTAAAATCATCCTTGGCTTGTCTTGTCTGACCTTTAGGAGCACCTTTGGGAGAAGAGGCAGAGGTGGAAAGGCATACACATGAAGATTTTTCCAACTGAAAGAAAGAGCATCCACTTTCCAAGCTGTGTGATGAAACCCCTTTGTGCAAAACTTTGGCAGCTGGTGGTTTAGTGGAGAAGCGAACAGATCTATGTCTGGAGTTCCCCATGACACTGTCAATTTCTGAAATACATGAAGATCCAGTTTCCACTGTGGGGATCCATGATTTGTCTGCTTAACACATCTGCTAAGGAGTTCTGTGCTCCGGCAGAAACCTTGCCTGAAGAGTTAGTTGCAAGCTGAGCGCAGTCTCCCATAAAATCATTGCTTGCCTGCATAGAGGGTAAGAATGTGTTCCCCCTTGTTTGTTGATGTACCACATGACAGTTGTGTTGTCGGTTAGAATCAACACCTGCCCTGGAAGAAGCAACTCCTTGAAAGCCATTAATGCAAACTGAACTGCTAACATCTCCTTCATGTTGATATGTAGATGCAGTAGTCTGGCAGGCCACTTGTCTTGTATCCACTTTCCATTTAGATGAGCTCCCCAAGCAATGTCCGAGGCATCTGTCGTTAAAATCTGACTCGCCTCTGGCCGGGTCACAGAGAGTCCCTTGTTTAGGTGACATTCCTGAGCCCACCACAAAAATTCTTTTTGAATGCAAGGTATTATTTGAATAACAGTGTCCAAATCCTGGCAGTGCTGTGTCCATACATTTTTGAGATACCATTGTAGCTTCCTCATATGCAGTTTGGCATTGGGAAGCACCAGAATACAAGATGCCATGAACCCTAAGGCTTGAAGGACTGTCCTTGCAGTCAGCCCGGACTGAAGAGATAATTGATGGAAGTAACTGGAAAGATTCTTTTGTTTGTCCGGGGTTGGAAAGGCCATCTGGGCTGCTGTATTCAGTCTCACACCCAGAAAGCACATGTCTTGAGAGGGTACTAGACTGGACTTTATTTCGTTCACAGAATACCCTAGGCATCTTAGCACTGCTATGACATATTCCAAATGCTGTAGAAGGTCTTCCTTTTCTTGAGCCAGAATCAGGCAGTCGTCCAAGTAAGGATAGATTTGAATTCCTTTTAGCCTGAAGTAAGCTATCACTGGAGCCAGAACCTTTGTGAATACTCTGGGCAGTAGATAAGCCAAAGGGCAATGCAGAGAACTGATAATGAGAATTTCCAGCTCGAAACGCAGATACTTTCTGCAACTTAGTCTTATAGGCACATGAAGGTAAGCTTCCTTGAGATCTAAAGTTACCATCCAGTGATCCTTGCCCAGCAGAGGTAAAAGCTGTTGTAACGTCAACATTTTGAACTTTGGAATGTCCAGATAAGTGTTGAGGATAGATAAATCCAAAATTGGTCTCCACGTGTTCCCCTTCTTTGGTACTAGGAACAGGCGAGAATAAAATCCTAGGCCCCTTTCTGGTACAGGGACTGGCTGAATGGCCCCAATTTGGAGTAACAGAGAAATTTGCTTGTGAGCCTCTTTCCTTTGTGGAGGAGGAACGTCTGGCATGCCTTTGAAAGGGGGCAAGGTATGGAAATAAAACCTGTAACCGTGGTGAATGATATCCAACACCCATCTGTCTTGAGTAATTAAATCCCAATTTTCTTTGAAAAGAGACAGCCTTCCTCCCAAAGGAGCTGCCAGACGAGAATGTACTGGCAGCTGAAAAGGCAGGTCATTGGGTCTGTTTACGAAAGGACTGACCCCTGCCCTCACCAGAAGTCTGAGCAGGAGAACTCCCTGTTCTAGGCCTAAAAGAACCTTGAGCTCTGCCCCTACCCCGCCTAGACCTACCCCTAGACTGGGAATCATAAGCAGGATATGTCCATCCCTTAGTAGGCCAATTTCTGCTAAACTTTGGAGGCTGCACCTGCAAAAAATCTTTAACGGTCTGCATAGATTTAGCCTTGTCCTCCATTTTCTTTAAAACTGCTTCCACAGGCGAGCCAAACAACACATCAGACTGTAAAGGAGCATCCAAAATCCTTGTCTTAACATGCTCAGCTAAATTCTGATCCCTCAACCAAGCGTGCCTGCGAAGAACAGAACCAGTGGCAGCCACCCTCGAGGAGGCCTGCACAGCATCAAAACCACATTGCAAAGAATGCTTACCCACTTGTTCAGACACATGAACTAAATCCAGCAACTCTTTACACTCAATACCTTCCGCCAGAGCATCCACCTTAGATTTCAATTGTGAAAGGAGATAATTTTGGTATTTTAGCATGTGAAACTGACAATTCAACGCCCTCATGGCTAAAGTGGAAGAAGTATACACTTTCTTTCCCCATCTATCCAAAGCCCTTGCCTCTTTATCAGAGGGAACAGGATTTTTAACCACAGAGGCCTTAACACCTTTAGGCCCCTGAGAAACAATTTCTGGGTCTGCCCTAGGACTCTTAAAAAGATACTTATGAGCTTCAGGCACCCTATAGTACCTATCAGGTTTAACAGGGCAGGAGGCAAAGAATCAGGGTTCAGGGAAGCCTCTGCAAAACATCTTCCACCACATTCAACACAGGAGGTATAGCTAAGGGCCTATGCTGGGGTAAAAACAAGAATTCCCTAAGCCTCTTCCTGGAATCAGAGAAATCTTGGCCTTCCCATTTAAAATGCTCCCTCATGGAATGCAGAGTCTCTGAAAATGAAAAATCCTCAGGAGGAGAAGCTGAAGGAGTGGAGTCATCCACATCAGAATCAGAATACTGAGGAAACTCCTGCAAGTCTTCAGCCAAGACTCAGAAGCCTCTGAACACTGTTCAAAACTCTCAAACTCAGGCTCCACCCTAGGCCTCTTATCAGGAGGGGGCATAGAACCTCTAATCATAGTAATCAAATCCTCTGCCATTTTAAGCATATGTTTCTTAGGCACAGAACCTGAAGTGCTAGGAGAAGCCCCACTGAAGCTAAACTTGGCCTACCTCTCAAAGAAGTCTTGGAAACAGAAGGAGAGGCTCTAACTACCTTAGGAAGAGAGGGAAGAACAGCTACCTGAGAAGCCCCCTCAGCCTGGCCTACCTCCTGAGAGGGCACATCCTGTAACAGTAAAGTCTCAGCCTGAGACTCCAAAGAAACTCCTGGCAAAACCTCTGGCTCCACTGACCCTTCTAAAGAACCGACGTCCGGGACTGCCGGTTCTTCAACCCTAGGCTTTGCTGCTTTGTCCTTGCGCTTTTTGGACGAAGCGGGCGTCGGAGCATCCGACGGCATTTTATAATTACAACGCTTCCCAAACACTAACCTGGCACAGTCTAACCTTCTCTTAATAGTGCGTTTGTTAAATCTAGCACAAGAGCGGCATCCAACAACGTCGTGCTCAGGCCCTAAACAAGGTATACACAAAGTATGGTAATCCCTATGAGGTATCTGTTTCCCACAAGAAATACAGTTATTCACTTTTTCTGACATCCGGTTAAATACTGAGGCAAGAAAAAAACAAAATGTTCCCCAACGGGGTACTTAGCCAACTTTGATTCGGTCTGAAACTCCGACTTCAGAAAATTTCAGAACGCCAACCTGCACTCGCAAAACTGCTTCTGCATCGGACCATGCGGCAAAAAAGACTGAGGATATGACGTCGGTCATGCGCATTAGTACCCTGACGTCCTGACATCAGTCTAATGCGCCTTGACCGACGTCAGCCATATACTTTGGTATTCGGGCCGACTGGACAGCGGACTACCCAATGGTTAGGACTGCAGCAATGTGGAATGAAGAACATCCTTTTTTGTTAAATGTGTTGTTCCAGCTTTTGTGTTACATGCATATACTGTTTGGCCAGTTTTTATATAGTTGTTTCTTATCATTTTCTTGCCATTTGAGCCTATGTCACAGCTTGCAATTTCTTTTGTTTTATTGAAAGCACTCAAAAAACAGTACCCCCTAAAACCTATTAATTTAATACTAACAGACAAAATATGTACATCTTCAAATATTCAAGTTTTACCCACCTAATAGGAAGAAATGTCCCATACTGACAGCCACACTCGCAGACTTGAGTTAACCTAAAAAAAGAAGTTATGTACTCACCATAATGTTCCATGTTGGTAGACCATCTCACCCTTCATTTTTACATATGGGTTCGGAGCCGATCCTTGGCTCCGACTTGGCCAATTTTCAAGCTCGAACACTTCTGGTTGGCTCGTGGCTAAGCAGGTATCCCATGGTGCACCAGTACAATCCCCAGATCTTGTTTGCTGCTCGCTAGAAACAGAAAGAAACCCTTAACCAACAAACCAATATTAAAGGGTCGCCAACCAAGAAATTTAAAGTATTACCTCCAGAACTTCCAGGATGGGGGCAGGAGGGCAGGTTGGTAAAAATAAAGGGTGAGATGGACTACCAACATGGAACGTTATGGTGAGTACATAACTACTTTACGTTAGGTAGTCCAATCTCACCTTCATTTTTACATATGGGACAGCGTCCCTAACGCCTTATTCTTGGGTGGCTCATTGGAAGATACTCTTGAGCACCGTGGAGCCAAAGGATGCTCTTTCCCTGGAAGCCAAATCCAACTTATAATGAGTAATGAAGGTGTGAGGGGTAGCCCACGTAGCTGCTGCACAGATATGATCAATTGGTACCCTGGCTTGAAAGGCTGCAGAGGTAAACAGAGACCTGGTAGAGTGAGCCTTGCTCCTGTGGGGTAAAGGTCTGCCCTCCGAACTGTAGATGAAAGCTATGCAACTCGAAATCCAGTTAGACAATGTCACCTTAGAAACTGGTAAGCCCAATCTGGAATCAGAAAAAGAAACAAACTGGTCTGACTTCCGAAATTCTTTGGTCCATTGCAAATAAAAACGTAGCTGTCTGTGAACATCCAGCTGGTGGAAAGGATATTCAGCTGCATTGCTATGATTGGGAAAGAAAACTGGAAGCTCAATGGACTGGTTTAGTGTGGCAGAAGAACAAACTTTGGGAACAAACGAAGGATTGGTACGTAAAGAAACCCTGTCTTTATGAAAGACTAAATAAGTTGGCTTTCTGGAGCGTTTCTCCCCGGGCCTCCGCTGAAAACAGGCTCTGTGGAACCTAGTCGGACATTCCCGGTCAACAAATGTGAATAAATAAATAAATAAATTAATAAATTAATAGACAGGGCTTGTAGCTCAGAAACACGTCTGGTGTAGTAGCTACTAATACAGTCTTCCAAGACAAATATTTTAAGGAAGATGAAAGAGACGGTTCAAAGGGAGGGGATGTTAGTTTGAACAACACAAAATGCAAGTCCCAAGAAGCCACAGGTTTTTGTAATGGTGGTCTCTGTAAAGTGGCTCCTCTCAAGAAAGTCTTGCATAGCTTATGAGACATAAGGTTGACATTTGGAGACCCTAAATAAAAATGTGAGATCACTGCCAATTGTACTTTGATGGTGGCCGCGGCAGATCCCTGCTGAAAAAGCTCTGAAAGGAATTCCAGAATCACAGGAACGGGAGTGGTGTAACGATCTACTTTCATTTTCTGTGCCCAAATAGAGAACATTTTCCATTTACTGTCATACAGCCTTCTGGTTGAGGGTTTATGCGAGGATAAAAGAATATGGGACACTGATGACGAAACATTATGAAGCCTGACTAGAGATGGAACTGGAGCAGCCAAGCTGTCAATTTGAGGGTGTGGAGAGAGGGGTGTAGCGAACCTGACATGTGGGTCAATAGATCTGGAACTGGGTCCAGAATCCAAGGATTGTCCAGGAGAAGAGGCTCGAGGAAGGGAAACCAGACCTGACGAGGCCAGTAAGGAGCAATGAGGATCAACTTGCTTCCCAGTCGGTTGGCTTTCTGTATCACTTTGGGGATAAGAGGGAATGGAGGAAAAGCATAGATAAGTCCCGTGGACCAGAGCTAGCGTCTCTGGGTGTTTCCCCCGGAGGGGGAATTAGGGAAAAATAACTGCTGCACTTGGCATTGACTGGACTGGCAAAAAGGTCGCAGCAAGGTAGTCCCCATTTTCGGAAAATCTGTTCCACTATTTCCCATTTCAGAGACCACTCGTGGGGCAGTAAGATTACCCGGCTCAGCTTGTCGGCTATCACGTTGGTTGTCCCCGGAATGTGCGTTGCCACCAGAAAGCGCTGGGAAGAAATCGCCCATTCCCAAACTCGCATGACCTCTCGACAGAGTGGGTAAGAGCTGGCACTGCCCTGTTTGTTGATATACCACACAACCGACATGTTGTCTGATTGCATCACAATTGTCCCTGGAGGAAGAAGGTCCTGAAGTGCTTGCAACACCAGAAGCACCGCTCTCATCTCCAGAACGTTGATATGCAGATGAGCCTCGTGTTCTTGCCATGTGCCGTGGACAGTCCTGTTAAGATAATGCCCCCCCACCCGACCTGGGAGGCATCCGTGGTCACAGTAGCAACGGATTGGGTAGGCACAAAGGGAGCTCCTGTGGACAAGTTGTTGGGGGCTATCCATCAACCAAGGTCCATTTTGCATGATTCTGTCAGCAGAACAGGGTGATTCAGCGGTAGATATTGGAATGACCATTGGGAGAACAGAAGCCATTGAAGGATTCTCATGTGCAACCTGGCTAAAGGTATATTAACAGAATGGTTGAGGCCATCGTTCTAAAAAGTTGAAGAATCCATTTTGCTTTGACCTTCCGAAGCGGAAAAAGACGCTGAACTTGTGAGAGGAGGTTTTGTGCTCTTTCGGCAGGAAGACGAACTGTCATATCCACTGTGTCTACCTCTGCGCATACAAAAATCACAGATTGCGAGGGCAGTAATGCAGATTTTTCCCAATTTATGGAGATCCCTAGTTGAGCACAAAGCTGGAGGTGGCGTCCCTGTTTTGGAGGAGTAGATGCCTGGTGGGGGCAGTCAGGAGCCAGTCGTCCAAATACAGAAACACCTGGAATCCCTGATGTCTCAGGTGAGCTGTCACTACTGCCATGCATTTGGTGAACACCCTGGGGGCTGTGGTGAGACCAAAGGGCAGAGCACGAAACTGATAATGGCTGGCTCTCAGCAGGAAGTGTAGATACCTCCTTGACGACTTGCCCATTTTTATATGGCAGTAGGCGTCTTGGAGATCCAGAGAGCACATCCAATAGTCTTTCCCTAACAACGGGAGTATCGACTGCAGTGTGACCATCTGAAATTTGTCCTTTTTCATGGATTCGTTTAATCTGATGAGGTCCAATATTGGCCTCCAGTCTCTGGTTTGGTTTGGGACTAAAAAGAACCTGGAGTAAGTTCCAGATCCTGTCTGGTCTGCTGGGACAGGCTGGATGACTCTTTTTGAGAGCAACTTGCTGATCTCCACAGTTGCCTAATCCCTGTGATTGGGTGGAACATCTGGGATCTTCTTGGGAACAAACGGTGGAAGGGAAAAGGGTATTATATAGCCTCTGGTAACAACTCTTTGTACCCACTTGTCTTGGGTTATATTTAGCCAGGCGTCTGAATACAAAGAGATGCGACCCCCGACTGGCCCCTGAGAAATGCAGTCGGGCCCCACATCAGGAGCACTGATAAGGCCGCCCTCGAAAGGAATCACGGCCTTGCTGGTATTGCGGACTGCACCTGCCTCTAGGGAGGCGTCTACCATTTCTTCCTCCTCTGCCTCTGAAGGAGGATTCACTCTGTGTGTCTAGAAAGGCCCTCTGGGACTTTCTGAACCACATTTTACCTCCCCTTTGACCTTTGGTTTATGGTCGAGAGGGGACGGTAAAACGGACTCCCACGGCAGAGAGAGTCTTTCCTTCCTGCTCACACCGAGTGAGTGTTTCTTTCACCTTGGGACCAAACAAGGAGGAACCTTCAAATGGGGTGTTGGTGAAGGTGGACTTAAAATGCTCCACAAAGTTACACAAGCGCATCCAGGAGTGGCGCGTAAGGGCAACTCCTGAACCCATTGCTCCACTCGCTCCATCAGCCGCATGTGAGATAAGCCGCATGGAGGAGTTAACTACCGAATTTAGGGTGAACAACTGAGCAGAGATCCTATCAGGGACTCCCTCAGGACAAGCACCCGGTATGGAATCTCCTAACTCCTTGAGGAAATCCCTCTGCAACCTTGTGAAATGGGTAAGATAGATCAGAGATCGAAGTGTAAAAGCCACTGAACTAAATACACACTTCCCAAATCTGTCCACCTGTCGAGACTCCTTGTTTGGCGGATGAACAGAGGAAGACGTCTCCGCAAAGTCCTTCTTCGTGGCCGCCGCCACTACCATGGCATCTACGGGAACGCCCTTAGACAAAAATTCTTTTCCAGGAGGGGCAGACAGGAACTTATTTGGTCTTCTAGGAACTGGCTCCACGGCATCGGGAGTATCCCACACCTTCCGACTAACCAGATCCATTAGCTCGTCAAAGGGTGGAAACACCCAAGAAGCAGAGGGTTGAGACCCAAAAACCTTCAGGTACACCGACTCCTCATCAGAAGGGTTGACAGTGGACCAGTCACACCTCTGTTTAAGGATCTCTAGAATGTCCACAATGGAGACATCATCAGAGGACAACTTGGGAGACCCCTCCGACTCCTCGAAGTCAGTGTCTGATGTCAGAGACTCATCCTGGGAGTCAATATTCTTCCTCTTACATACTCTCTTCTGAGAGGGCTCCTCGAAAGGACCTTCTGGGGAGGCCCCGGAAGGGGGCCACCAGCCGGTGGCTCCTGAGGCTGCGGGTCTCTGCTGTCTCTGGACAGAGTAGATACTGAGACCAAAGTGGGAGCCCTGGGGGGAAGAGTGCTTGTACCATTGGCAGGGGCTGTAGATTGTGCCAGCACACTCCTCATCACCTCAAAAGCAGACCTCTCCACCTCCGAAGACCATCCCCGCTCCTAAGAGACAAAGGACGGTGCCGGAGCCCGAGCCATCGGCTCCGTGATAGATGCAGGGTCTGAGCTCACCCTGGCGGAAGCACCGAGAGGAAGGCTCGGAACTGACGAAGATCAAATCAAACCCTTCCCATCTCGCTGACAGAAAAGCTTCGGACCCTGGACACGATGGATGGAGCCAATCGTGTCGGAGCCGAACTCGGTTCCAATGCAACAGTAAGGGGAGCCGGAACAAGAAGTTATGTACTCACCATAACGTTCGATGTATGTAGTCCATCTCGCCTCACATTTTTACTCGTGGGTTCGGAGCCGAATATCAGCGCCGACTCGGCCAAACTTTTCTAGTTCAAAGTCTTCTATTGGCTGGGCTAAGCAGGTATCCCATGCTGCACTGCTCCATATCCCCAAATCTAGTTTGCTGCGAACACTCATTCATACCCCATGCATAACGACATCCAAGTAAAGAAGAATAAACTAAAGGTGAAGGGAACTCTATAAATCAGATCTAACCTCCAGATCCTCCAAGAAGGGGGAAGGTGGGAGGGTAAGTAAGAATGTGAGGCGAGATGGACTACAAACATCGAACGTTATGGTGAGTACATAACTTCTTGATGTTATGTAGTCCAATCTCGCCTACATTCTTACCCGTGGGACAGCATCCCTAGCACCTACATCCTGGGAGGCTCATAGGAAGATACTCCTGAGTACTGTGGAACCAAAGGAAGACCTGCCCCTAGATACCACGTCCAACTTGTAATGAGTAACAAATGTGTGAGGAGAAGCCCAAGTAGCTGCCGCACAAATATCATCCATAGACAATCGGGCTTGATAGGCTGTAGATGTAGATACAGTCCGAGTAGAGTGAGCCTTGACCGGAAACGGTAGGTCTTTACCTCCTGAGGAATAAGCAAAAGAGATGCAACTGGATATCCATCTGGATAGGGTGATTTTGGAGACAGAGGACCCAATTTTGTTTTCCGAAAAGGAGACAAACAGTTGATCAGATTTTCGGAGATCTTTAGTTCGGTGCAGATAGAAACGTAACTGTCTGTGTACATCCAGTTGATGAAATTTAAATTCTGCCTTGTTTGAAAAATGGGGAAAAAATACTGGCAACTCAATAGATTGATTAAGATTAGATATGGACGCCACTTTAGGAAGAAAGGAAGGGTTTGGTCTAAGAGAAACCCTGTCCTTATGAAAGATCAAGTATGGAGGTTTGATAGAAAGAGCTTGAATTTCTGAAACTCGCCTGGCTGATGTGATGGCTATTAAAAAGGCAGTTTTCCAGGTCAAGAATTTTAAGTCGCAGTTAGCTGCAGGCTCGAAGGGTGGTGAAGTAAGGGCTTGCAGGACAAAATTTAGATCCCAGGGCATGATAGGTTCTGAGACCGGAGGATGGAGTAACAGAGTGCCCTTCAGAAAAGCCTTACAGAGTCTGTGAGCCATCAGACTAGGCTCATTAGCAACATGAAAGTTAGATATCGCTGCCAATTGAACTTTAATGGTAGCTGACGCTGAGCCCTGATGGAAAAGCATAGACAAAAACTCCAAGACTGAAGCAACTGGGGCTGTGTAAGGGTCAATTCCTTGGGTATGAGCCCAAATAGAAAACCTCTTCCATTTGCTATAATAAATCTTCCTAGTAGAGGGCTTATGAGAGGAAGATAAAATATGAACTACCTCAGGTAAAAAGTGATGAAGCCTAACTAACGACGGAAGTGGAGTAGCCAGACTGTCAACCAGAGGGTCCGCAAAGAGGGGTGGAACTGTCCCGACACGTGTGTCAGTAAATCTGGTTGTAGGTCCAGAATACAAGGTGTGTCCACAATGTAGGGGTGGAGAAAGGGGAACCAGACTTGACGAGGCCAGTGTGGAGCAATCAGAATCATTCTGCTTCTCAAGGATTGCGCTTTCTGAATCACTTTTGATAGCAAGGGAAACGGAGGGAAAGCATAGAGCAGACCGGAGGGCCAATCGTGAACTAGAGAGTCCCTGGGTGACTCCCCCTGTGGGGTGATTAGCGTGAAGTAGCTGTTGCATTTGGCATTGAGGGGGTTGGCAAAAAGGTCACAGCAAGGCTAACCCCATCTGCTGAACATTCATTCTGCAACTAGACGATTCAGGGACCACTCATAAGGCATCAGAATAGCTCTGCTTAGCCTGTCCGCTATAGGTTCATAGGTTCATACTAGGCTATCTGCCCGAGGGCATTTGCAAGCCTAGCCCATCGTTTTGTGGCTTACGCCACCCCTTAAGTATGGGGAACTTCCCCGGAATGTGCGTTGCCACCAGAAACCGATGGGAAGATGATGCCCACTGCCACACTCGCATGGCCTCTTTGCACAGGGGGCATGATCTGTTTTCCCCAATTGTTAATATACCACACCACTGACATGTCCGAGTGTATTGCAATAGTCCTTAGAGGTAGAAAGCTCTGAAGTGCCTGCAAAGCAAGTAGCACCGCTCTCATCTGTAGGACATTGATATGCAAATGTATCTCGTGATCTTGACACGTGCCTTGGACTGTCCTGCCGAGATAATGCCCCCCCCCCATCTGGGAGGCGTCCGTGGTCACTGTGGCAACCGGGTTGGTGGAAAGAAGGGTTTTCCCCTGATCAGATTGTTGGTGCAAAGCCACCAAGTGAGATCCTGTTTACATCTGTCTGTGAGCAAAATAGGATGGGAAAGTGGAAGTTTTTGGAGAGACCATTGAGCAAAGAGGAGCCATTGAAGGAGCCTCATGTGCAAATCTCGCTAGAGAGACCAACATAATTGTTGCTGCCATAGTCCCCAGGAGTTGAAGAACCCATCTTGCCTTCGCTTTCCTCAGGGGTAGCAGGGCGTGCACCTGTTGCTGTAAGACTCTCATTCTTTCCTGCAGTACAAAGGCTCGCATTTGAACGGTGTCTAACTCTGCACCTATAAAAATGACACGCTGTGAGGGCAACACGGCAGATTTTTCCCAGTTCAGTGTTATGCCCAACTGTTGACAGAGTGATGGTAGCGTCCCTGGTTTGAATTAGTAGATGCCTGGTAAGGTGCCAATCGTCCAGATACGGAAACTCTTGGAATCCTAGAAGTCTCAAGTGAGCTGTCACCACTGCCATACACTTGGTGAGCACCCTGGGGGCTGTGGTAAGACCAAAGGGCAGGGCTCGAAACAGGAAAAGACTGGCTCCCAGCCGGAAGCATAGGTGACTCCTGGATGCCCTGTCCATTTTGACATTGTAGTAAGTATCCTTGAGGTTGATGGAGCACATCCATACTTCTCCCAACAATGGGAGAATCGACTGTAGTGTGACTATACGGAACTTGGACTGTTGTACATAGTTGTTCAGCTGGCTGAGATCTAATATGGGTCTCAGGTTCCCTGTTCTTTTTGGCACCAAAAAGAATCTTGAGTAAGTCCCTAATCCGATCTGGTCTGACGGGACATGCTGGATGTCTCCCTTTCCTAGCAGCTTTGAAACCTCTGAAGCTGTGTGATCCCTTTGACTAGGTGAAACATCCGGGATTTTTCTGACTGGAGTGGGGTCTGACGAAAAGGGGATGACATAACCTCTGGAAATTATTTGTAATACCCATCGGTCCTGGGTGATGCTTTGCCAGGCTTCCGGGTATAATGATATTCGACCCCCGACTGGCTCCAGAAACGCACAGTCGGGCATCCTATCAGGAACGACGGTAGAGAGGTCTCCAGAATTGCGGGGGCCCCCTCTGCCTCTAGGACGGCGTCTCCCTGAATAACCTCCCCCTCCTCTGCCTCTGGAGGGGGGACTCACCTTGTGCAGCAGGAAAAAACCTCTGTGATTTTTTGAACCACATCTTCCCACCCCGCTGGGCCTTGGGGTAAGGCCTAGAGGGAAGGGAAAAACGGACCCCTACAGCAGACAGGGTCTTTCCCTCTTGCTCGCATCTGGTGAGGGTGTCTTTCACTTTGGTTCCGAACAAAGAAGAACCATCAAAGGGGGCATCAGTGAAAGAAGACTTGAAGGCCTCTGCGAAATGACAAAGGCGCATCCAGGCTTGCCTTCTAAGGGCGACTCCTGAGCTTGCTGCCCTACTCGCTCCCTCGGCTACATATGAAATGAGCCGCATGGAGGAGTTAACGATGGAATTGAGGGTAGACACCTGGGCGTTAACTGTCTGGGCCACTGCCTCAGGCACGTTACCCACAGGAGTATCTCCTAACTCCTTGAGGAGATCTCTCTGAAGCTGAGTAAAATGAGACAGGTATTTCAGCGACCATAAGGTAAAGGTTGCTGAAGAAAGGGTACGCTTCCCGTACCGGTCCATGGTCCTAGACTACTTGTTAGGAGAATGGACGGAGGAAGAAGTCTCTGCTACTTCCTCCTGAGTGGCCGCCGCCACCACCATGACATCCACAGGGACTCCTTTGGACAAAAACTCCTTACCTGGAGGAGCAGAAAGAAATTTATTCGGTCTCCTGGGTACGGGTTCCACAGAATCAGGGTTCTCCCACACCCTCCGACAAATTAAATCCAGGAGCTCGAAGGGTGGGGACACCCAGGAGGCGGAGGGCTGAGCACCAAAGGCCTTCAGGAAAACAGACTCCTCCTCGGAGGGGGCTTGGGACGGCCAGTCACCTCTTTGTTTCAATATCTCCAGGATGTCGGAGAAAGAAACATCATCAGTGGATGACTTGGGGGACCCCTCCAATTCCTCAAGGTCAGTATCTGAGGTAAGAGACTCATCCTGAGAGTCTATGTGCTTCCTCTTGCACGTTTTCTTTCTAGGGGGCTCCTCAGGCAAGAACTCTGAAGGGCCCTCAGAAACTTGGGGACTACTCGTGGGGGGTATCCCCTATGCCTTGGGGCTCTGCTGTCTACAGAGAGGTGGTGATCAGAGGCTCTCACCGGAGTGGTAGGGGACAGAATGACCGACCCACGATGTAGATGATTATCTGGCCAGCGCAGTCTGCATGGCCTCAAAGGCAGCCCCCCCCCCCCCCGAGTCAGAGGACCGGCCAGCCTCCGAGACCATGACAGGAGTCGGGGTTCCTCGAGCCGAGGCACCGAGCGGCAGACTAGGAACCAAAATGTGTCCCAAGGTGTCCCCCTTCGGGCCCAACTGAAGAATCCCGAGTCCCGAACCTCGTGGACGGCGCTGACAGGGTCGGAGCCGACATTGGTACCGATAGGCCCGGAGGGGCCATCAGAACCGACCTAGGAACATCACAGGGAGCGGAACATTCTGGCTCCTAAGACAGAGATGTGCTCGGAATGATCGAAGAAGGTATTGGGACGGGCTCCGGAGCAGACTGGGACGGAGCCGTAAACAATTTTGCCAAAACCGGTGACTGAAGGAGCCTCTGCACCACCCTATCGACATCCACATCTGAAAGAGTCCTGGAGGATTTGGAGGACAGGGAGGGAGATCGAGATCTCCTCTCAGGTGACACTGGTCTAATACTGGGCGATCGGCTCTGAAGAGGTTCCAATATAATTGGAGCCAACGCCGGTTCCATCAACACCGACACTTCCTGCGGCCCCGAGGACAGTGGAGCCTAGGAGGTCGAAGCAAGTTTAGTGACTTTCTCCGGTGGCTCCGAGGAAACTGAAGGAGCTGGAGATCTGTTTTTTGACTATGAGGATTTTGATTTAGAACTGGAAGCAGAATCCATGGCCTCTTCGAACGAGGGTTTCAGGAGTCCCTTTAGAATTAGCTTATTCTTTCTTTCTTGGAGCACTCTGGGACTAAAAGCATGGCAGAAGCTGCAGGACTCCTGCAGATGGATTGCTCCCAGACAATAAATGCACACAGAATGTCCATCGGTGAAGGACATCTTGTAACCACACTTAGAGCACTTTTTAAAACCCGAAGGTTTGTCCTCCTTGGAATCTTTGGACATATTTTAAACAAGTAATCACAAATACCAAAACAATGAACAAGTCACCGTCTAACAGGAAAAACGACAAAGACACGCAAAACAACACTAAGTGCGGGAACAAATTTTTACACAACACAGCACACACAAGGACGACTAGGGCTAAAAACCTCTAACTAAAATGTTTTTTTGACCACGTACACAGAAGGGAAACAGACATTAAAACCTCTAACTCAAACGGTTTTAGAAGCGAAACAACACAGGACAAGAGGGAAGGACTAGGTCCTCTAACTGAAACGAACCTAGCCCGATAGAACAGCTAGTGGGATACCACAAACCACAATCACACCATAGAAATACCAACACCACCAATTAGAAATAGCTATTAAAATAGCTTTTTGTTTGTAACAAGTTTTCTCAGAATAACAAGAAAAAAGGGTACTTGGCCACAGCCAAGAACGAGACCACGTCTGAGCTACACGAGCGGCAAACGAGATCTGGGGATATGGAGCAGTGCAGCATGGGATACCTGCTTAGCCCAGCCAATAGAAGACTTTGAGCTAGAAAAGTTTGGCCGAGTCGGAGCCGATATTCGGCTCCAAACCCACAGGTAAAAATGTAGGCGAGATTGGACTACATAACATCAGAGGGTTCCTCCATTGGTAACAAGCACTCCGGCTCCGAAAAGCCAACATGGCTCTGAGGAGGAATCACGGATGAGGGCAAAACTGGTTCGAGTGGCTCCGGTGCCGATTGGGTCGGAGCCAACAAAAATTTAGGCAGAGCAGATGCGACTTCAGGAGTCTCAGTACTACCCTCTCCACATCTTCTTCCGAAAGACTCCTGGAAGATCTAGAAGATAAAGTTGGGGATCTCGACCTAACAGGCACTAGAGATTTGACTAGCAAGGAGACTGGTAGGTACTCTACAGACCGGCTCCGAGCAGAAGAATCAACTATTTCCAAGGGTTCAGCAGTCAGCACCAAAGCACCTGTGACTGACTCTGAAACCATGGTTCTCTCCTTCAGCTTCGAAGACTGAGTCGTCGAGGAGGCAGATTTTGTTAACTTGGAAGGCGGCTCCAAAACACCAGTCGGTACCAGAGAAGGCCTTTTCGAACCTTTTGATTTTGAGTCAGATCTTGACTTTGAAGATTTAGACGAAGAAGCTGACGAACCAGATAAGGCTTCCTCGAAGGTTGGCTTCAGAAGACCCCAGAGTATCAGTTTGTTCTTTCTCTCCTGCAACACTCTAGGAGAGAAAGCATGACAGAACAAACATGATTCCTGCAAATGGATGGCTCCCAAGCAGTAGACACAGCTACTGTAGCCATCCGTCAAAAACATTTTCTGGGAGCACTTCATACATTTTTTTGAACCCAGAGGGTTTGTGCTCCTTGCTATCCTTAGACATTGCAAACACTCAAGCAATCAGAGGAGAAAAGAGAAACAGAATAACTGAGGACTAGGTCCTCTAACTAAAATGGGCCTAGCCCTGCAGAGGAATTACATGAGGACTAGGTCCTCTAAGTTAAATGGGCCTAGCCTGGTGTAAGAGAAACTAGGTCTTTAAACTAAAACAGACAGATTCAGTCACACAGAAATTTTTTCCAAATAAAAATACAGTGAAGTAGTAACACAAGGACTAGGTCCTCTAAGTTAAACGTGCCTAGCCCTGTGAAGAACTAGGTCTTCTAATTCAAACAGGCCAAGTATACCACACCACACACACGTTCAATAAGGTAGGAAAAAAAATTGCAACTGTTAAAGTGATTAAGACTTTAGCGGATTCCCGCCAAAGACCACCAGTTAACAATAACCAGAAATTAATCAATAGGAGCCCCTACTGATAAAGAACGGCAAAACCGCCAAAACTAACGATCCAGGCAATAAAGCGCAACTGGGCCTAACTACTGATACACAGGATACTACTACTACTGGTCACACAAGACCACAAGGCAATTAAGGTAAAGCCCTATATGTATACTTTCCAGTAAATAACAGAAAAATGGCGAAACCGCCAAAACTAACGATCTAGGCAAAAAAGCACAACTGCGCCTAACTACTGGTACACAGGATACTACTACTACTATGGTCACACAGGGCCACAAGACAATTAAGGTAAAGCCCTACATATAATTTCCAGTAAATATGCAAAAACCCACTAATTAATGAAAAAAATGCAAAAGACTTAGCCAGAGCCAAGAGAAGCACATCTGAACTCGTCGACACGACAAACGAGATCTGGAAATTGCACTGGTGCACCATGGGATACCTGCTCAGCCATGAGCCAACCAGAAGTCTTCAAGCTTGAAAATCGGCTGAGTCGGAGCCAAGGATTGGCTCCGAACCCATATGTAAAAATGAAGGTGAAATTGGACTACCTAACATGAAAGGTTATCCATGCAAAGACACTTGATACAGCCTGTGCTTCTTCTAAGTACTAACTGGTTTTATCTTATCTTTATAACTCTCCCAGCTGGGAAAATACATGAATGCTTTCAGAGAACATTATCTCAAAGCCAGTTTCTCTTTTTTCCCTAGCAAATCACTAGCCACCAGAATGTAACCAATTTCTCTATCAGATTATCTCCATGGAGACACGAGAATCAGACGGCCAGTTTTTCATTATCACACTGTTTCCATGGAGACATGAGGGCCAGACACAGAATTGCTACTAAGTATACATTCATTTGCTAGAATAAAGCAATATAATATTCAGTATTATTTTTCATTTACTTGCTTTCTCTTAAAACTCGTTAATTAATCTAAGATCCTTAATCCAGTCACTTCCCTTGGAAGAATGAGAAAAAGCACATTATTTTTTCTTTTGTCATGCTCCTCTATCCAGTTTTTATTGTTACATTGCACTGCCTACATTTCTTAAAACTGAACAAGGGGAGAGAGAGAGGGAGAGAGAGCGAAGGAAGAAAGAAAAAAAGAAAAGCAGCACCTATTTACAATTTCCCATTACATTTAAAAACAACTGAGAAAACCTTATTTTATAGCATGCCAAGAAAACGATACATCACAAAAAAGAAAAAAAATGTTTTCTTTAATTACAGCTAACTTTCTCTCCTCTCTTCCATTCCCCAAAGCATTTTTCCAAACATTAATGACACGAAGTACAGCATATACTTTACAGTCCCCCACAAGTCCAACAGATTCTGAAGAAGTCCAATATTCGCAGATTTTCTTATTCTGCCATACTTCACAAATATAATTACTGCATTATAATCCCACATTAAGTTCTGGTTTTCTTACTGTTCATCTCCATCTCCCAAATCCTGTTCCTGCTTCATTTCCAATGTAGTCCTGAATTTTCTAGTCAACTCTTGTGCTCCCTTCCTTCTCTCCGTTATCCACTGAAACAGTGGAAAAGGTTTCACAGGTAGAGTCTCTATGTGGTCTTTATTACCAGAAGAACAAGAAGCAGAATCTCCTGTTTCACAGCTCACATTATGTTAGACAAACTTTTGTATTTCCTCCTTAGCATTTACTTCATCAAAAATTACTTTTATATCCCTCAGAAAGGAATACCTTTAAGACAGCTGGGTACAGCAGTGTGAATCTCACACCTGTGTCTCGGCATACCCTGAATATTGCAATGAATTTAATCCTCTTTTGCCAGGTGTCAAATGAGCAATCATTCTCCACAAACACTCTGCTGTCTCCCACTTTTAGTATTTTGTCCTTCTGCTACAGTGTTGTCAGAATCAACTCTTTCTGCTGGTAGGATTGCATCTTTACTACTAAAGTCTAGGTTGCATTCTCATAGCCAGGTCTGGAGCATACACGTGATTTGCCCACTCAACATCTGCTGCTGTGGAACACCAATCCAGTTGCTTATTTATGTTTTCATAAAATTAATGCAATCTGCTCCTTCCAGCTTCTCTGGTACAGCTGAAAATCTCACGTATATGTGCTCTGTCCTCTGATTCTATTATTTTTTTTAATATTTCTTCCTGAGCAGTCTCATACTCAGCCAATCTTTTCTTCATTTCAACCTCTGATTTCTGCAGCTTTATCACCTCATCTGAAAATTTGTTTAAAGCTTCTTCCATTTCTTCCAGCCTTTTGTTTGTGTTGATATACTCCATCAATGTTCTGTTTATTTTAACCAGGTCTGTGAGTAGTTATCTTATATCTTCCTGTAGGTTACTGAAGTCATGTCCGGACGTTGCATTGCTTTTTGATGAACAGCTGCAGAACTTTCCCCAGTCAGTGTTTTTTCCTGTCTTTTTTGTAGCGGATTTGTTTCCAGGTGCTCTGTATTTCTTTTTTCCTGGCATCCAGGCAGTACACTTACTTGCCAGTTAAAGAAATTTACCTGTAAACACAAATGTGTACTGGGCTTCTCTGTTGAGTTTCTGTTTTCACATTGGGAGAGCTACAGTTAAGCTGTTAGTCAATGTGCAGCCATCTTGGAAGTCAAAATCAGGCAAGGTGTGAGAAATCAGGGACAGTGACATGTATACATTAATCCCCAACAATCTAAACAAAAGTGACTTACCTCTGCTGCTGTTTGAGGACTGTCAAACAGCAGTCACTGATTTGATGTGACAGTACCAGTGTTGCCCAATGTATTGCTATTTGCTTAAGCGCTAGCTCGTGCATGTGTGTGCAAAAGAATATCACTGATTTTTATCTGTGCACATAAACAGTAATGCCAGAATACACAGAATATGCTTCTGGGTATCAGTAAAAATGCAGCTAACAAGTAATTATATTTCAAAAGTAAGGTATAAACTATACCACAGAACATTCTCAGACACTTAGATCTTCTAGACTTATGATGGCCCCCAGTCCTCACACTGTATAAATGGATTTGGGGGGCTTCCTCAACTATATTAGACTGTGTGGCGGCCCCACAAAAGTTGTTGTTGGTTGCAGAAAAAAAAAAAGGAGAAAAAACGCACTAATTTTCCCATTACATTCTTCAACCTGAACAGGGCTATGATATGACCCTGTTGGGATAAAGCTGACAATGGCTTCTGCTCTCAACCACACCCATTCTAAAACCATCCCTGTTCAGATGTGTGTGTACAGAAAGTTTCTGTAGGTTTTGTGGGAAGCTGTACGGTCATTATTTCTATAATTTTCATCACAGTCAAACCTTAGAGATGTGCATATAAAAGGTATAGCTTGTGTTTCAGTTGAGGACAATGTGATCATTCTTTCTTTTACTTTTCTCACAGACCTCAGAGGTGTACAAAGAAGGTTATTATAGCTTGTGTAGGGGGAGTGCACTGTCTAGAAGCAGCAAAGTAGAACACATTATTGTAATAATTTTTTTTTTCATTTTCCTCACAATCACACATCAGGCATGTATAAAGATGGCTGCCTTTGAGGGTTAGGGTTGAGGAGTGAGAAGGCATGTTATGTATATATGCCAGCACTCAGTTGAAATACAGGACTGTGGCAATCTGAACCTCTGCTTTCATCCTAATCTAACAGCAGAGGGTTGCATAAGCGATGACTGCCTTTTTTTGGGGGGTGGGGTATGGAGGCAGGCAGAATTCCCAGATATGACCTATACAGTCCTATAACAACTGCCTTGTTAGTTTATTGTGAGCTACTATTTTGTCAGCATTGAACATTAAGCCTTGGGTACAATTTATGTCTTCCTTAAAAAAAAAAAAAAAAAAAAAAAAAAATGACTGAAATTCTTTTGTCGCTCTTGATTTTTGTTTAGGCCACAACTGGATATTAAAAGGCTGGGAAATGCTCAAAAATGCATCCCAGATCATCTATAACCATACAGTTTCTAGGGCCCTGGTTTATTTGAGTGATTTCCTAAATGGTTATTACTGTGCTGTCTTGGTCAGGAAAGGTGTGCTGAAAGAATCCAAGGAAAACTAAACCTGAAGAGCAACGGTGAATTTTTTTCCTTAATCATAATTTTTGTTCAAGCCATCATTGGATAAAAAGGTTGTGTTTTTGTGAAAAAAAACCCTTTAAAATGCAATTCAGATCATATAGACAGTTATGGCTTATTGAAAAACCTGGAGAGTAAAGAAAAATGTGAGAAAAAGATGAAACAAGTAATGTGCATGGTATGGGAAGCACATTGCGGGGGAAAATAGGGGAGGACTGGAGGGTGTGTGTGTGTGTGTGTGTGTGTGTGTGTGTGGCTGAAACAGTAGGCCTAGGGTGCTATTTTCACTTAAGTCCAGACCTGTACACAGAGTTGTTGTAATATCCCATTGTTGCAACTAAATGCCAGTAACTGTAAATGTCCCTATGGGAGATGGGCCAACACAGTGTGGCACATAAACCTGTTGTAATGTAAGAGCACTGTAGCCACAGGTCAGTCTGGGTGTACTACTCCAAAAAAGTTTGCAGCATGAACTAAAAGGCTGCTTAGGAGGATCATAGGAGGTTATTAGGCTAATGGCCCTGAGGCCCTTACAAGCCTAACCAAGAGCTTATCCCCAAAAAAGAAACCTCATTCAGTACTTGTTGTCCTTGTCAATGAGGGACAAAGGTGAAACCCCTGGGACACATTTGTGGCTTCCTAGCCACTCATCTAGGTTGTGCTTTAAGAGGGTCAGCGAGGTACTCAGACATGTATGGGAAGTCTATTCCAGAGACAGAGCAGCCTCTGAGAGACAAACCTGTTTCTCCAACAGGTTTTGCTGATGTCACATATTAGATTTAGGCCTTTCAAGCTGGTAATGTGCAAGGAGTTAGACTTAAGGATATAGAGGATCTCTAGTATGGCAGGGTCTGATATTGCCTTGGAGGTGAGACACAGATCACCTCTGAGCAACCTTTATGATACCGAGTACAGGGATAGTGATTTGAGCCTGTCTGCATAGGACAGCTGTTGGAGGCCATGGATTCTCTTTGTGAGGCATTTCTGTGGCCTTTCCAGTTGGTACAGGTGTTTGGAGAGGTACATACCAAACAGGGAGAATACTCAATTATAGGCCTAATGAGGGAGGAGTACAGAGAGGTAATAATCTCTTTTTTTCTGGATGCAATCCATTTACTTAAGAGATGAACCAAGTGAAAGGCTTTTCTGACCACTACTGCCACACAATGGTCGAAAGTGAGATTGTTGGCAACCTGAGTACCCAGGTCTCTCATCAGAGGTTGTGTGCAAAGGGGGTTGCCGTTGATGTGGTAATCAGTAGGGGGCCGTGTTTTTGCTGAATGGTATGATAATATAGTTTTTTGCATTTAACTTAAGGCCATGACTTTGGTACCCTCTTACAGTATGTTAACATCATTTGGGGAGTTAATGACAGCACCCAACTTACAATCATCCACAAATTGGTCAGCCACACGCCCTGTCTTTGCCTGGACCTCTGAGAAGTAGATGCCAAACAGTAGGGGTCTCTGGACAGATCCCTGGGGAACACCACTAGTGACAGGTCTGCTATCGGAGGTGGTGATGCCTACTTTGACCTTCTGGGTCCTATCCGGGAGCCAGTTGGCCACCCACCTGAAGAGATAAGGATTTATACCAAGTTGAGTTAGCTTTTCGATGATTCTCGAGTGGGGGATTGTGCCAAAGGCCTTGGCCAAGTCAATGTAAGCTGTATGTACTGACTTTCCCTCATCCAGGGCCTTGGTGAGAGTCTCAAAGAAGTCAACCAGGTTCAACAGGCAAGATCTGTCCCCGACGAATCTGAAATGGGTGGGGTCAGGCGTCTGGAGATTGCCTATGTCCTTCTTTATGAGATCCATAATAATACCCTCCATGGCTTTACAGATCAGACTTGTCAAGCTAATGGGGTGATAGTTTCCCAGGCCAGTAGTGGCACCACCTTTGTGCAAGGGTGACAATGGCAGTTCTCCACTCTGCTGGAATGAAGCCTGTAATAAGGCTGTGGTTGAATGGGGTGCTCAATGGCAAAGTTAGTTCTTGCTGGAGATGATGCAGAACACAGCCTGGGACACTATCAGGTCCTATGGAAGCTGTGTTCTTTGCCTTAGATAGGGCCTTTAACATTTGATCTACAGAGATGTGAGGTGCGGAGCAAGTACTGGGGATGTTTAATGGGCCTTTGGGGGGTAGGGGGTGAGGTTTACACTAAGCCTATCAGCTAGCAGGTTGGCTAAGTCAACAGGATCAGTGTAAGTGGTACCGTTAAGTACTAAATTCAGAATAAACCTGGGCTTTGCCATGGAGGTTCCTGACGTAGCTGAAGAAGGCTTTGTAGTTTCCTTCTGTTTCAGAGGCTAGTTTCAATCCATTATTGGCTTTGGAGGTTTTTGCTAGTGATCCAATTTGCTTGTTGAGGCTGAGAAGGGAGTTTTCCAATTCAGAATGTTTTCCTTTTTACCCTTGGACAATAATTTCTTCCTTTTGTTGTAAAGCCTATTGATAAAGGATGTCCATCAGACAGGTTTGTGTTGCCTTGAGGAGCAGGTTTTAATTCTGTTGGGTATGGCTGAGTCCATGCAGTTGTACAGGTGCTTGTATACTGCATTGGCGTACTGTTCGGCATCCTCTGAGGGGGGCAGTGGTGTGAAGCTATGATGGATACCCACCCTTAGGAGGTTGTAGTCAGCTTTTGAGAAGTTATTTAGCCTGGTTATGGCTGGGGGAGTTGGGTGGGATAGAAATTTGAATGAAACAGACTAATGATCTGATCTCACCAGGGAAGAGCATACTATGGGAGTGATGCAGCAGTCGCCCATGTTGGTGAGAATATGAGACGAGCTGTTCTAGTGCGTTAGAACTGATGAAGTCAAGGAATCATTGGGCAAGTGCATTAGTGCAGGAATAGTTCACCCAGTTTCTTGTGGAGTAGTTGAAGTCACCAAGGATCAGGGTGTTAGGAGGTACCTCAATAGAGTCAAATAGGTCTAGGTAGGAGGAGTGGGTGTCCTGAGTCATGGGGGGGGGGGACTATAGCTGGCTATAACTTGGATGGGTGTCTTGCCAACTGTCAGTTGCACCTGGAGTAATTCCAGTGCACCATGCTGGCAAACCAGTCTGGAGGTGTGCCTGTCCTTAATGAAGATAAAGATTCTACCACCCTTAGTCTTTTCAACCTCATTTTGGGATCAGAAAGTGTGGAATGACTTCCTGATCAGCCCTGAACCAAGTTTCCATGACCGCACAGAGCCTCCAGTGAGTGCATTTTCAGATTAAAGCTCCTAGCATTATGCAGCATGACCTTCAATTTGCTTTTTGACAGATCTTTTATATTGGAAGATTTGTCTTTGGGACAAAGCCTAAAAAAGGCACAATGGGGGAGGCAAGAGCCTTCACCAAGATCCAGAACCCCAGGGGTGACAGGTGGAGGCCATCTCTGGCAAAACATTGAGGCCTGTCAACCATGTCATCCCAGGAAGACAGATACTGGATCCCCTCGGAAAGACACCAGAAGCTAAGCCAATTGTTGAAGTCAATTATTTTTTCTTGGTATTATGATATCATTCTTGGTGAAGGTAGGATGCTGCTTACGGCTAGGGTCGTACCTGGCTGGAACACATACTCAGAGCTCAATCATGTCTCTCTTCATATAGTTCAGGGAGGTATGTCTCAAGTCACTCACATCAACACAGACAATGACAGAGTCATACTTCTACCTGTTGTGGAGAGACTAAGTGCGTAAATGATGTGGCGGATTCTAGCACCTGGCAGACAACTGACAGTGACCTTCTCCTTATCAAGCCTTGTGAGGGGGACATCGGTGTGTCTCAGAATTGAGTGTCCAATGACTAGTATGTTTGGCTTTTTGTTATGGTTAATGGGCTGTGTTTGTGAGACACTGGTGTGTTGTCAATTATGTGTGATGTGTTTGGTGTTGTGTGTAGAATGTTTGTAAGTTTGTAAGTGTGTTTTGGAGATCTCTGTTGTTTAGGTAAGTTTTTATTGAGGACTCCTGCATAGGTAGGTGTGTGTTTTGCTTGGCTATGTGATTGGTGGTGTGGTGTGGTGTTTGTGCTGGCAATTTCCTCCTTGTCAGGAGTACTGACTGTGGCACGAGAGACCATGGATTCCAGGTTACTGATGTAGATGCATTTCTCGCAAGTAGAAGAATTATGTGCTAGGAGAAAAAGGGCTGTCCGTGAACATAAGGCAGTTGCTTCACTGTCTCAGTATGCCCATGTCGACCAAGCTGGCAACAGAAACTGGTGGGAACTGTATAGACATTGTGTTCTGAAGACTTGGCAGACTTATTGAGAGTGGGTTTTGATAAGGATTTGTCCACAAGAGTGTAGACCACAAAAACCTTAAATGTAAAATAACTAGCCTGAGTGAAGTGATGGGGTGATACTTAGACTGGAAGTGTCTGGGGGTCGCCAACATGCTAATACTGGCCCTGCTTCCGACTTACTGGTTGCAGGAACAAAGCCACTTCAGTATGTTTCTGCATACTGTGCTACAAAACTGGCAACAGACATGCACCCCACTAATGTAGAAAGGACTGTAGGTTTATCATTCACTGCCTATTATTCATTATACAACCGTGAACAGTAGCTAGCTAAATTGGTACCTTGTACAATTCTCAGGCTAGCCCCCCCCCAACTAAAATGAAAAGCTGAGTAGAAAAAATTTTTTTTTTTTTACATTGCCCTTTCACTCTGGGGTTCATTTAACTAAACAGTCGCATAGCCACAGCTATAAAAATTTACAAACAGAATGCTAAACTGATATCCTCACTGTAAAGCATTGCCAGTATTCATAAGCTCATACATAAGTACTAGGCTATTGGCCCTGTGGCCTATACAAGCCTAGCCAAAAAGGGTCCCTGGCTTTCGCCACCCAAGAAAATTATTTTCCTGTGCTCCTGTCAATCAGTGCCGCAGAGGTGATCCCCAGGGTGAATTTTCTTTTTCCCATCCAGCCGCCAAAAGATTTTTCTTAAAGAGGGACAATGAGGTGCTTTGCTTGACATGAATGGGTAGTTTGTTCCAAAGTATGGGTAGTCTCTGGGACAGGAATCTATTCCTCCAGCATGTTCTGTTTATTGTGGTGACAAGGTTTAGGTCCCTGGAGCGTGTGGTTCAGACAGATTGGGATTTTTTTTAAGTGTAGCATATCCAACAGCTCTGGGTTTGACATAACTTTGTATGTTAGGCAGAGATTGCCTCGGAGTAGGTGATATGCGACAGAGTAGAGCTTGAGTCTTTTTGAGACTGTCTGCGTATGGCATCTGTTTGAGGCCGGTAATTCTCTTAGTGAGGTATTTCTGTGGCCTTTCCAATTGCTGTAGGTGTCTTGTGAGATACATGCCAAACGGGGCATTGTACTCTATAATGGGTCTGATGAGTGATGAGGAGAGAGGAACAATGACCTCCTTTTTTCTCGAGGAGAACCCTTTTGTGATGAGGTGTGCCACATAGAAGGATTTCCTGACTACTGTGGCAATGTGGTTATCAAAGGACAGACTACTGTCCACCTGTGTCCCGAGGTCTCTTATCACACTTTCAGTGTTTAGTGAGCTACCACCTATGTGGTAGTTCATGGGTACTGAGTTTTTCCCAAAGGGGATGACAATGCACTTCTTGGCATTGAGCTTGAGGCCATGACTTTGACACCAAGCATATGTGTCTGTGAGGCCCTTTTGTAGATTGTCTACATCATTAGGTGATTCTATTATGGCTCCCAGTTTGCAGTGATCTGCAAACTTTGTTAGCCAAAGACCTTATGTGTTGGCCTGCACTTCAGAGAAGTAGATGACGAACAGGAGAGGAACCAGGACTGAACCCTGTGGCACTCCACTCGTCACTGGTCTGAAGTCAGACTTGGAGTCGGCTACTTTTACTGTGTGGGTTCCGTCAGTGAGCCAGTTGGCCACCCATCTTGTGACATAGGGATTTATGCCCACAGTTTAGTGAGTTTATCTATAATTCCAGAGTGGGGGATGGTATCAAAAGCCTTAGCGAAGTCAAGATAGGCTGTGTAAACTAACTTGACCTCGTCTATGGCTCTAGTGACTGCTTCAAAGAAGTCAATCAGGTTTAGTAGACATGATCTACCTTTAACAAACCCAAACTGAGTGGGGTCCAGGGTTTGGAGGTTACCTATGTCTTTGTTAATAAGCTCCAAGATGATACATTCCATTGCCTTGCAGATCAGGCTTGTCAGGCTAATGGGGTGGTAGTTTCTGGGGTCCGTGGTGGCACCCCCTTTGTGGAGTGGGATAACTGCCACTGTGCGCCATTCAGTATGCAAATAGCCTGAGGTGAGGCTATGACTGAACATGGTACTTCGGTGTGGTGCTGGTTTGCTCTGTAGTTCGTGCAGTACGCAGCCTGGAATTTGTCTGGTCCCATGGAAGCTGTGTTCTTAGCTTTGGAAAGTGCGGTCTTTACTTGTTCATCCGTAATTACAGGGGCTTTGCATTCTTCCAGTATTAAGATGGGCCCATTGGAGGGTGAGAGGGGGGTAAAGTTAGCACTGAAACTATCTGCCAGGATGTTGGCAATATCGGTTAGTTCTGTATATTTAGTGCCATTGTGCTGTAGCTCAGAGCAGATCTGAGTGTTGCCATTGAGATTCTTGACATAGCTGTAGAATGCTTTGCGGTTGCCTTTGGAATCAGTGGCGATTTCATTTTCATAACTGGCTTTGGAGGATTTTATGTGGGATCTCAGCTTCTTGCGGTGGCTGGCCAGGGAGTTCCTCCAATCTTGGGATTTTACTCTTTTTTTGCAACAGCTTCTTCCTTCTGTTGTAGAGTTTGTTTATAGCAGGGGACCACCAGATTGACTTTCTTTTTTTGGAGGATAGCATCTTGGTTCTGTTGGGGATGGCACGATCCATGCATTTGTGTATGTGCTTATACAGTGCATTTGTGTAAGATTCAGCAGTCGTACCTCTATTTTCCATCTGCATGAGTGTCGTGAAGTTTGCCACTTCTGTCTTAAGAAGCATGAAGTTGGCTTTGGAGTAGTTTTTGACTGTTTCCTTAATGGGGGGTGGGGGAGGGATATGGATGTCTACAGTGATTAGCTTGTGGTCGGATCTGACCAGTGACGAGTTGACCTCTGGCGTGGAATGATGGTTACCCATATTGGTAATGACCAGATCCAGGATATTGCTGCCCCTGATGGAGGTGTGGAAAAGTTGATCCAAGGTGTTGGAATTTATGAATTCCAGAGAACGTTGAGCGAATGAGTTGGCACATGAGCAGTTTTCCCAGTTGATGGTGGGGTAGTTAAACTGCCCATAATTAAGGTACTGGGTTTCCAGTATCCTAAGAAATGAAGAGTGGGAATCCTGGGCCATGGTGGGGGATTTTTAACAAGCTACAACCTGGACTGCAGTCTTGCCCAGTGTTAGTTGCAATTGTTCTTCTTCTTCCTCATTGCCAATTAGACTGTGCCCCCTAGCAGTTTGTGCCTGCGGCAGCCGCCCTCTTTGCTGTACCCTAGCTATAGTTCTAATCCATCTAGAATGATTATGATCAGTGATAAGTCTAGGAAAGTTAGTAGGAAGGACAAGCAGGTCTGTGTGAGGTTACTTTTGTCACCTACTACTAGCTAGGTTTTCAGGGAAAGGTAACTCCTATTTTGATGCAGTGAGCGCTTACTAATAAAATCATACTGCATTGCACACTTTTCAATCAGCCTGACAGCAAGGGAATAATTTGAAATAAGCTATACTGATTTTTTAATGTAATAAACAAAAGGTTTAACCTGGTGAATGCTCTAATGCATAGGAATGCAGGACAACAGTAATCAGTTTGAAATTCAAAGTATTCTTTCCTTAATGCACTTTGGCTTAAAATTACTGAAATTCTACCATGTATTAAAAAATGTTCATCAAGCAATGACATGATGCAAATTCAATTTTTCATGCTGGAAGTAGTCTTGCTCATAGCTCTCAAAACTCTTATCTCCAGAATCAGAGACAAAACCAGAAATAATCATTGGCACTTTCTGAAACACTAGTACTATTAGTTTGAAAAGTTGACAGAATAATAAAATGAGAATTAACATGCATTTGTAATAAGAGGTCTATAACTAATGATTGCCATTATTTATTAAGTGCAATCTAGCACTTTTTCTCCACAAATCAGCATTTTAGGAGGGTTTTGAATTGACAGAACAAAATGTTGAGACAAAAAAAAGGAAAATTAACAGGTGCTACAACCACCTTTATAAGCATGGTACATTTCTTAACAATACAGGAGTAGTACACGGTATTTTGGATTGGAATCACTGGGTCTGGTTCTGCTCCACACCCTCTTTCCATATTTTTCAACACTGACACTACAAGCAACAATTAATACATGTGGATACAGATTATAGTATAAATATGGGAACTAGCCTCACCTGATGATATGTGGTGGGGCACTGCAAAAGTGTTCAGCAATGTATACTCAAGCCTACAACTATACTGGAAGTAATGAATATAGTAACAGAGATAAAACGACTGGAACTGAGATCTTTAGAAAAGTGTAGGAGCAAACTACATAGGAAAAATGGGAATTGTGGGAACAATACATACAAGGGAAGAATGAGGTCTAAAAGGGGCCAGGACTTAAATGAGCTATGTAATATTTGAGTGAGAAAGATAGGGTAGGTTAAAAGTATAAGTGATGTATAACGTTTGCCAACTGGGAGTGTGTCAGTATGGTTTGTGATGTAAAATGGTTGCAACTAGGATTGTGTGGTGTGGCTTGTTTTCATTTATATAAAAGTATGATTGCCTACGTAGTAAGTGATGGTTTAATAAAGATGTTTCTTGTTTAAAAAAGGCAGGAATTGAATAATTTATGCAATATTGCTTACGTTACATGATATACAGCAATATATGTGAAGTATAATGTTTATGTTAATATAGTGTGATTCCTTTGTCAGTCAGAAGACACCATAAGTAAGTAATGAATTGTTTTTCTAATACTGTGAACATTTAACTTTGATACTAGTTTAGAGTAATGAGAAGTAGGCAACTGTACTGGTAAGAACATTCTTTTCATGGAAAATAAGCATAGTACACCCACACAAAATACACGCTAAACAGTGGTAATATGCAATCAAATGCAAAACGCCCAAAAATTATAAAAGAAAAAGGGGGATAATGCATATAGAACTAACAGTACAATACTCTAACAAACACTAGCCTTCTAAATATGACTACAGCTCAGATAATTTAGCTGTTTCAATACAGCATCAAGGTAAAAAAGAAGTTATGTACTCACAATAACGTTCCATCTGAGTAGTTATACTTCACTTTTCTGCAACCTGCGGGTATTCGGATCCATATCGGATCCGAGCCGGCAACTTTTTTTCTAGCATCTGCTCCAAGCTCTTCCCCCTACCCATAATGTACTACCATCTCCTACTTTCCCTCAGATCGAGTTTGCTGCAACTAAATACATTAGCAGCTCAGCCCAGTGAACCAAACCTGTATATGGACATGACAAGGTCCGGGGGAGGGAAGGTTGCAGAAAAATGAAGTATAACTACTCAGATGGAACGTTATGATGAGTACATAACTTCTTTATCTGAAGTAGTTAACTTCATTTTATCTGCAACCTGTGGGACAGAGTCCCCAGCTATTCCAATCCTGGGAGGCCCTTATGGAAGGATATTCCAGAGCACCGCAGAGCCAAAGGATGCTCTACCTCTAGAAATCAGGTCTAATTTATAATGGGAAATGAAGGTATGTGAATTGGCCCAGGTTGCTGCTGCACAAATGTTGTCCAAAGGAACCCTAGAACAAAAGGCAGCAGAAGTCGCCATGGACCTGGTAGAGTGAGCTTTAACAATACCAGGAGGAGATAAATCTTTTGCTTTGTAGACATGTGAAATGCAAAGAGTGATCCATCTAGCCAAAGAAACCTTAGAAATAGCTTTTCTCAAAAAGGATTTGGAAAAGGAAACGAACAACTGGTCAGACTTGCGGAATGATTTTGTTCTATGAAAATAGAAGCAAAGTTGTCTATGAACATCTAACAAATTACCCTCCTTGCAGATGTAATGGCGACTAGGAAAGCTGTCTTCCAGCATAAAAATTTTAAATCCACCTAACAACAAAGCAGGAGAATCCCTCTTCACTAACACTGTAGGCAAATGCTGGAACCTACTTCCTGTTGAACTTGCATCTCTTTCTTCAACTTCACTATTTAAAAAGAAACTTAAATCATATCTTACAACTCACTGGCTATATCCCTGTACTAACCCCCCTGACTAATCATCTCCCTCTGTTAGTCTTGCCCAATATCTTCGTTTTTTTTTGCATCTCTCTCTTTCTGTTACTTTAAATCCACTACCATTTAGGCTGACTTACTGTAACCAGGAATAACTGAATTGGCCATCTTACTGTCTCATCAACAACTTACTACCCTACACCTAATTCTTCCAATCCCATTTTTAACTACTTTGTTCTCTTATTCCTGCTCATCACTTTGCTTTGTGTGTCTTCCACCTACTTCTAAATCCTTCTCCCTCTTCTCATAGCAAAAAAAAAAAAAAAAAAAAAAAGTTTTTTTTTTTATATGTTTTGTTACCTAGGAACACATGTAATCATCTCATAATATTCTGGTAATTAATGTTTTAATGTACTGTATCTGTTAGTTTTCTATGTGGAGCTTTTCTCCCCGGGCCTCTATTGAAAATGGACATATATCCAGCTAGACTAGTCCGGTCAACAAATGTAAAATAAATAAATAAATGAAGTTTGTATTCACCATTGTTTTGGAAATTAGGAAAGAAAACAGGCAGATTAATGGACTGGTTTAAGTTTGTTTCAGATGCCACTTTAGGTAAGAAGGAAGGATTAGTACGGAGACAGACCCAATCCTTATAGAAGACCAAATAAGGAGGCACGGCAGACAGAGCTTGAAGCTCAGAAACCCTCCTTGCAGATGTAATGGCGACTCGGAAAGCTGTCTTCCAGGATAAAAATTTTAAATCCACCGATGCTGCAGGTTCAAATGGGGGAGTCGCCAATGCCTGTAGGACAAGGGTAAGGTCCCAAAGGGGCACTGAATCCTTGACAGGAGGGCGCAAAAGAAAAGTGCCTTTAAGAAAAGCCTTACACAGCCTAGAAGAGTCTAAGGTGGTGATGTCTTCACCAACATGAAAATTAGAAAAGGCTGCCAATTGTACTTTCACTGTGGAGGAGCTAGCTCCTTGCTGAAAAATACCAGACAAGAAATCCAACACTGCTGGAACAGGGGCTGTAAAGGGATCTAGATTTCTCTGAGGCCCAAATGAAAAAATGATTCCATTTACTGAGATAAAGTTTCCTAGTGGAATCTATAAGAGAAGCCACCAGTATGGATTTTACAGGGGATGAAAGACCAGGAGTCCTGGTAATCAACGGAACTGGAGCAACCAAGATGACAGCTTGAGGATGCCCAGGTTGGGCGGGCAAACACCCGAAGGTTGGGAGATTAGATCCGAGCAGGGATCCAGAACCCACAGAGGTGCTAAGAGATGAGACAAAAGGAATGGGAACCAAACCTGGCGAGGCCAGAATGGGACAATGAGGATAACTTTGCACTGCAGTCAGCAAGCTTTCTGAAGAAACTTTGGAATGAGTGGCAAGAGTGGGTAAGCATACAGAAGCCCGGGGGGCCAAGCATGGACTACAGAGTCTCTGGGGGCATCCCCTGGTGAGGGAATCAGAGTGAAGAACTCGCTGCACTTCACATTGGAAGGAGATGCAAAGAGAGTGCAGCAAGGATGACCTCATGCAAAGAATATCTCCTTCGCTACTGACCGTTTCAGAGACCACTCGTACTGCATCAGAATAGCCCGACTCAATCTGTCCGCTAAAATGTTGGAGCGCCCCGGAATGTGCGTTGCTATCAGAAACCGACGGCCTCGCGACACAGGGGGTAGGATCTGGTTCCCCCCGGCTTGTTGATATACCAAACAACCGACATGTTGTCTGGCTGAATTGCAATCAATCCGAGAGGGAGGACAGTGTGAAAGGCTTCCAACGTTAAAAGCACTGTCCTCATCTCTAGAACATTTATATGCAACTTGGTCTCTGTCTGGGACCACATGCCTTGGACTGTCCTTCCCGAACAGTGTACCCCCCCACCAGAGTTGGGAGGCGTCCGTGGTCACTGTGGCTTGGACTGGAGATGACGCAAAGGGGCGTCCTTCTATAACCTCCGATGAATTTAACCACCAAAGAAGGGACGTCCTGCAGACGTGACTGATCCTGATCGGAAATTCCATGGGCAGGTCTAGCCAAGACCATTTAACAGCCAGAGTCCATTGAAGAATCCGCATATGAAGGCGCACACAAGGGAGAATCACTATAGAGGCAGCCATGGCCCCCAGAGAACCTCGCTCGCCTTTGGAGACTTGAAGTTCGCTATTTGAGTTATGTGGCACCTGAGGTGTAAGATCCTGTCTGGAGTTAAAAATACTTTCATCTGCAAAGTGTCTAGCCATGCCCCGATGAAGTCTAAAACTTGTACTGGTTGCAACTGGGATTTTTGAACACTGACTGTATTTCCCAATAGATCTGCCAAATGAATAAAGCAGTCTCGGCCAGACAAAGCAGATGCTTGTTGGGCACAGCGAAGAGTCAGTCATCCAGGTAAGGAAATACCTGAATACACTAAAGCCTCAGGTGAACCGCTACAACTGCCATTACCTTGGTGAACACCCTGGGAGCTGTGGTGAGACCGAAGGGTAGGGCTCTGAACTGAAAGTGACTGGCTCTCAGCCGGAAGCGCAGAAACCTCCTGGAGCTTCTGTGGATCTCGATGTGGTAGTAAGCATCCTGGAGGTCTAACGAGCACATTCAGTCGCACTCTCGGAGCTAAGGTAGAATGGACTGTAGGGTGACCATCTGGAACTTTTGTTTGGCGACAGACAGGTTCAAAGTTGACAGGTCTAGAATGGGCCTTCTTTTTGGGCACTAAAAAAAACCTTGAGTAAACGCCTGATCTGGACTGGTCTGGGGGGCCCTGTTTGATGGCTTGTTTGAGAAGCAGCTTTGAAACCTCTAGAGCTGCGGCCTCCCTGTGAGCGAGTGGAACATTCGGGAGGTGTTTCAGAACAACTGAAGGGGAAACAAATGGGATAATGTAACCTCTGGATATAATCTTTAACACCCAGCGATCTGTTGTTATGGAATCCCATGCCACTGGGTGTAAGGACAATCTACACCAGACTGCCTCTAGAGTAGGACAGCTGGGCAACCCCTAAGGGCTGCTGAGTGGGTCTATCAGAAAAAGGTTCCCTAGACCCAAAATTCCTGGGACCCCCTCTACCTCTGAGTCGGCGTTGATCCTGTCCCCCTCTGCCTCTGGGGGAATAGTTGTCCTGAGAATCCTGGGAAAACTGAGATTTGTGGAACCACATCTTCTTTTGCCCTCTTTGATTCCTAGAGAAGGACCGCTGAGCGTTAGAGAAGCGGATCCCGACAGCAGACAAAGTCTTCCTGTCTTTTTCGCTCTGGACAAGTGTGTCACGTACGGTTTTCCCAAAAAGGGAAGAACCGTCATAGGGAGTATTAATAAATGATGCCTTGAAAGGGTCCGCAAAATGACATAACCTGAGCCAGACGTGACATCTCATGGATACGCCTGTCCTGGCCACCCTAGCTGCTCCATCCATGGCATGGGAAAGGAGTCGCATAGACGTGTTCGATACTGACTTCAGAGTCGACATTTTCGCAGAGAACAGCTGTTTGATCTGCAGCAATAAAGACTCTGGGGGCGACTCAGCAAATTCCGATACAAGGTCTCGCTGAAGCCAGATCACATGTGCCAAACAGTTCAGCGCACAGATTGAAAAGGTCGCCGAGAAATAAATGCGCTTCCCAAACCTATCCACAGACCAGGACTCTTTGGTGGGTGGACTGAGGAACTCTCCTGCGTTAGTTTCTTCTTGGTGGCCACTGCGACCAACATAGCGTCAACTGGGGCTCCATTTGACCAAGGTTGCCAGTAGGAGGAGATAAAATCTTGTTGGGGTGTTTGGGGATGGGCTCTACGGTGTCAGGCTCCTTCCATGCCCATGTGTTGATAAGGTCAACCAAGGGGTTCGCTGGTGGAGACACCCAGGAAGTAGATGGGCCCGTGCCAAAGGCCTCCAGGAACACTGACTCATCCACAGAAGGTTTTGGGACTGACCAACCTCCCCTCTGGCGGAGAATCTCCACGAAGTCTCCAAAGGAGACGTCGTCGGGAGGTGACTTGGGGGAACCTTCTCCTTCCTCTAAGTCAGTGTCCATAATGAGGGACTCAGGGGAGTCCAAGTGCCTCCTTTTGCACTTGCGCTTACGGTGGCCCTCTTCAGTGGGACTATCTCAAGAGGACTCGTGAGCTGCAGGGGGTTCCTCAAGGAGAATAACCTGGGGCTCCTCTGGCATGGGCTGTCCTTGAGACAGGATGATGGGAGTCGTCGCCAAGTTCAGAGGGGTCTGGGTGGAATCCGAGGGGATGGGCTGGGATCTCAATCCCTCGGAGAGAACCCTCTCCACCACTTCGAAGGCCGAAGGAGAGTGTACCTCCCTGGCACCCAGCAAGGAGGAAGCCCTCCTCGGATCCGAAGCAGGGACTGGAGCCAAAGCAAGGGTAGCCTGAGGTCTGAGGAAACGGGTCGGATCTGAAAGAGGCAGAGCCGAAAAATCCATTCCCTCGGGTCCGACTCCCTGTCCGAGGCTCTGAGAGTCACTCGGCTCTCAACTAGTCGGATCTGAGGAGCTCAAAGGAACAGCCCGAGTTGAGGTTGGGGGAACAGTCGGCGCCGAGCTACCAGCTCCAAAAAATCTCAGCTCCAAGAACCCCGAAGCCGACGTACGGATCGGGGAAGGAGAGATGGGGCGGAAAAAAGGCATGGGGGTCCCTCCTCCGGAAGGAGAGGGATCTGGCAAGACTCCCATCTGAATTTGGGTCTGAATGAACCTCCGCATCATCCTGTCCATGTCTAAGTCTGATAAGCTCAGAGTTGATCGTGAAGAAGCCACCGACTCGGATATAGCTGGTCTGCGCTGCAAGGGTGAGGAAGGCCTCGGATCCGAAAGTTCCAGCGGCTCCAGTGAAAAACGAGGAGACCGGAGCTGTGGAGAAACTAGCCTCATGGACTTAGTAGTGGGACTAAGGAAGAGTTCCCTGACTGGGGACCTCTTGCGAGGTCTATCCCTTTTCTTGTCCCTGTCCTCCTTGTGCCTTTCTCTGTCCTTGTCTGCTACACTCACTGTAGCTTTTTCCTTGTCTGACCCAGCACCAGAAGAAACGGGAGTTTGAATCCCTGTCTGGGTGGGAGGTTGGGTGGGAGTAATAGTTACCGAGGCCGTGGCAGACTCCAGCATAGATGCAGGGGGAAGGCCTTTGGCTATCAATTTGGCCTTCCGATTCCTGAGGGCTCTAGGGTTGAACCCAGTGCAGATTGCACACTGAGTTGACAAATGGGATGCTCCCAAACAAATTACACACAGAGTGTGACCATCAGCCGGTGATACCTTATGGCCACACACTGTGCATTTTTTAAACACTGATTTTGGCTGATCAGCCATGGTCCTGCACCAAACACCACTCCCTACAAAGATCAAAACACACGTAGGGGAAGGGCAGGCCTATCAACTACTCCACAGAGTTTTATAACAAAACTTTTTTTTTTTTTTGAACCGACGAACAAGCGATATACTAGAGGGGGAGGAAGGGAAACAACTAACACAGACACACTAAAGATAAAGAATTTTTAAACTTACTATCCCCGAGCTCAGAGCGAAGCAGACCATGATGCTCACTATGGCGCGCCAAACGAGATCTGAGGGAAGGTAGGAGATTGTAGTGCATTATGGGTAGGGGAAGAGCTCGGAGTTTGGAGCAGATGCTAGAAAAAAAAGTTGCCGGCTCGGATCCGATATGGATCCTAATACCCACAGGTTGCAGATAAAATGAAGTTAACTACTTCAGATCAGTGCATTAATATATGGGGATTCCATTCCATAACTAGATGGGTCTACATGCCTGCATGAGTTACTGTAATACCATACGGCACAGCTCCATGCCTCTTCAAACAAGTACCACAGTCAGTATTGAGTTTCCAGAACTATTCTGGATTAGTCATCTAAAAGGTTCTGCAGTACTGCAATCAATGCAATATAGTTTAACTTAAGATAGTCAATTCTGGCTACAACTTGTAATGAATTTTCACAAGCATAGATCTAACCATATGACCAGTTACCCTATCCATTAATGGATATCACTAAGTGATCACATGAAAAAAATTAAAGCAACACTATTATTCAGCTTCTTTCAGGCTCGGTTCTCAAACTTTTGCAATACCACATACTGCGGAATTTGAAATTTACCCTTTTGTTTACTTCTGTTTTTGATAATTTATTCTCATAGGATATATAGATCAATGTGTGTATGTCTCTTTAAGAAGCTATCAAAGGGCTTGTACAAATGTATAAATACTGAGCACGAGCAAGTCTGACTGACATTTTGTAGTAAGCTGCTGACATGTAAGCATGTATGTATGTAAGCTCTTGTCAATCAGTTTGCCTATATTTAATGATGTTGCTATCTATCTGATGTGTTTCTATGTAATAAAGCATCTTCAACAAACTACTCTGCTTGCTTGTCTTCTGTGTATAGTATTAGTGAAACGGTTAATGCAGTAAATTTATGGGCCAAGAATGAAGTATTTTGTACTGTTTGGTTAAATGACAAACAGAGCTCAAAGCTCATACTGGCTCAAAGTGTAATGTTATGGCAGCAGACAGATTTGGTAGAGTATGTGCTGGTGAAAGGCTTGATTTGGCAAAGTGTGCAAAGCTTGATGCTTATGCTGGTGAAGAGATTCAAACTGAAGGCTCAGTAATGCTTTCATGTTATTCTGCTGGAAGATGCTATGACTAATTACTTTATGCAGTCAAGAGACGCATCCAGTTACTATTAGCGCTCAGACACACTTTGAAAATGGGACTGCTTTCATTTAACAAGGAAATCCACCATGTTAGCTTAAAGACCACTATTCTAATTTTCCCCAGTATATTTTCTCTACCTATGCTGATATTTTCGAAGACAAACTAGGCAAGCTTCCAGTTCTGTATTCATGAAGGTAGACCCAGATGTCAGTCCAGTTATCAGGCCAGCTCGCAGAGTTCCAGTAGCCGTAAAAAGCAGAGTCAAAGTCAAACTAGACAAAATGGTGTCACAAGGCAAGAGGATTACTGGCCTCAAACAAATGCCCTACATTGACAGTCTCAAAAAACTCAAGCTTTACTCCGTAACATACCGCCTACTCCGAGGTGATCTCTGCCTAACATATAAAGCTATGTCAAACCCAGAGTTGTTGGACATGCTACACCTAAAGAAATCCCAATCCCTCCAAGCTGCACGCTCTAGGGACCTAAACCTTGTCACCACAATAAACAGGACATGCTGGAGAGATATATTCCTGTCTCATAGACTTCCCATACTCTGGAACAGGCTACCCATCTATGTCAAGCAAAGTTCTTCATTAGCACTTTTCAAAAAAAATCTTGATGAGTGGATGGGAAATAGGAAATACACCCTGGGGATCACTTCTGTCTCTCTACTCGACAGTGGCACAGGAAAATAACTTTCTTGGGTGGCTTAAGCCAGGGAACCTTGTTGGCTAGGCTTACGTAGGCCCTTTGGCCGATAGCCTAGTACCTACCTATGAACCTATAAGGTGTGATTTGTCTAGTTGCTTCATCTATTCCGACTGAGTGAGTATCTTCTCTGGTGGCAGCTCATAAGAAAAGCTCAGACGACATCAGAATATGTATTTTACACTAAATTTGAACAAAGCACTGAAAAGACTTCATCATCCAATGCACACAGTCAAAGTCGTCACAGCTCTGATGCCAAATGCCACTTTTTTTTCTGTCTTAGATGCAGAGAGTTCATTTTGGCAAATTTTGCTCGACAAGAAATCTTCATTGCTAACTACTTTCAGTACTCTGTTTGGAAGGTACAGATTTCTGAGAATGCCATTTGGGATAAATTCTGCTAGTGAAGTCTTTCATTGTGCAATGGAGCAAATTTCTTCTCTGAATCCTTGTGCTATTATAGTAGATGACATACTAATGGGAGGTAATGGTGAAGCTGAGCATGACAGAATCCTCATAACAGTTCTGAAAAGGGCACGTCAAGTGACTCTTAAGCTGAATCCACAAAAATGCAAATTTGGGCTATGGGAAGTCACTTATGTTGGTCATTTATTTACCAGTTCAGATTTAAACCAGACCAGTCTAAGCAAACATACCAACTCCAGACAATGTTCAAGCCCTGCAATGTTTTCTTGGCATGGTCAACTACCTAGGCAAGTTCATTCTAGACTGGAGTCAAATATCAGCACCACTCAGGGAACTAACAAGCAAAGATGCATCATAGTCTTGGTTGGAATAGCACCAGAAAGTATTTGATGTCCTGAAACAGAGAAATGCCAGTCCACCTACTCTCAGGTGCTATGATGTTCACAAGCCAGTTACTCTTTCCTGTGATGCTTCAAAATTTGGTCTTGGTGCAGTCATTCTACAAGAAGGTCAACTTGTTGCTTATGCGTCCAGAACTCTTACCCAAGCTGAAATGCAGTATGCTGCGATAGAGAAAGAGCTTTTGGTGATTGTGCTAGCATGTTCCAAGTTCCAGGACTACGTGTATGGTAGGCCTATCCAGATCAAAACAGACTACCAACCTATAGTCACTATTTTGAGAAAGCCTATGCATACAGCTCCAACCAGATTGCAACGCATGATGCTAAGATTGCAAAAGTATCACTTTAATCTTGTCTGCAAGGCAGGCAAACTTCTTTATCTTGCGGATACATTGTCCAGATTGCTCAGAATAACTACTGAACAGCATGAGAATGAGCACTTTGATTTTGAAGTCATGGAAGTGAGAAATTCTTCCATGTCTTGATGAGCTTAGAGATCACACAGCCACAGATCCAGTTTTACAGAAGCTCAACCACTTCCTTAAAGCAGGACGGCCATCAAGGCAATCTAGTTTACCTCAAGAAGTGCAACCTTATTTTCCACACAGAGATGAGATTTTGTTTGACAGTGGTATCGTCATGAAAGGTCCTAAAGTTATTGTTCCAAAGTCCATGCAACAAGAGTACATTACTATCTTACATCGAGGTGACCCAGGAGCAGACTTTACCAAACGGACAAGAGGATTAGTATTTTGGCCTTCTATGTCACAAGACATTGAGAGAGTACTTTCATCTTGTTCTGTGTGTAATAGTACAAAGGCACATCAACAAAAAGAACCACTTCAGCTGAATCAGATTCCTGAACTACCTTGGTCGACAGTAGCCAGTGGTATTTTCGAGTGGAATGGTCAACATTATTTGGTGTTAGTAGACTTTTACTCGAACTGGTTTGAGATTGACTTACTTCCCAGTCTAGCATCCAATACGGTCATTACTAAGATGAAGCGTCATTTGCAGTGCATGGTAGCCCGCACAAAGCTATTTCTGACAATGACACACAATTTACAAGCCAACAATTCAAAAGATTTGCCAAAGAGGGGAAATTTGCTCATGTCATGAGTATCCCAGAGTATCCTCAGTCAAATGGTTTGGCAGAACGAGCAGTTCAAAGTGCAAAGCAGTTACTTGAGAAGTCAAAACAAGATAATAGTGATGTTTTCCTGAATCTCTTAAATCTTAGAAACATTCCTTGTGATAAAGATCTTGGTTCACCTGCTCATAGACTTCTCTCGAGACAAACCGGAAACACATTACCAATCAGTAGTCAATTGTTGGCTCCATGTGTCAAGAACAACAAGTCAGTGAAAACCAATCTGTTGGAAAAGCGTTTAGCCCAGAAGTCCTATTACGATAATACCAGCAAACCACTCAATCCATTAGAAGTAGTAAGGATGCAAACGTCCAGAAGTTATGATCAGATTGGAGTCATGAAGAACATCTGTCCAGAGTCAAGATCGTACATTGTAGAATCACAAGGAGCAGAATTTAGGCGGAATTAGAAAGATATATCGGTGACCGAGCCTATACCACAGCACATAGCCTGTGAGAAAGACGATCTCAGAGTGAGTTGTCCAGTGTTCCAGTGGAAGTTACACAGAGTATCCGCAGTCCTGTGATGAATCCCGAAATTCCTGATACGAGTTATTCACTTAAGACCGTCCCTGTTGCTAAACCCAGTCCTGATTGTTATGTTATGAGGTCAGGTCACATCTCCAAATTATGTTATAGATACACTGCAACTTGGACATGAACATTGTGTTTGTTTCTAAACGTGTATATTGATGCATGTCTAACTGCAATGTTATTTTGATAAAGGGCAATCTTTTTCAGAGGGATGTAGATCAATGTGTGTATGTCTCTTTAAGAAGCTATCCAAGGGCTTGCACAAGTGTATAAATACTGAGCACGTGCAAGTCTGACTGCCATTTTGTAGTAAGCTGTTGAGATGTAACCATGTACGTATGTAAGCTCTGTCTGTCAATCAGTTTGTCTACGTTTAATGATGTTGCTTTCCATCCTAATGTGTTTCTATGTCAAGAAGCATCTTAGACGAACTACCTGCCTGCTGGTTTTCCATGTTTAGAGAGAACAAGCAACAGTATATATTTCATGCATGTTGCCAAACAGAGTCACAGAAAACACGGAATCCCTTTACAATTTCTTGTTTATTGCAACCATATTTATATACCTCTACATGCACCCAACTTTTTTGGTTCAGAAAAGAGGTAACCAGGACCCTTGCTGCAAAGCAGTACTGTAAACCATCCACTGTCTGTGATGGAGTAATGCACTGCAGGCACAATGCACCAAAAAAAAAAAAAAAAAAAAAAAAGCCAATGCTCAACAGGAGATTGCATGTCAAATACTATAAGGTCATTATGTGACCTACACCTTTTGCTGCTAAGGGGTAGAATATTTACTGGGGGGGGGGGGGCATCAGTAGTATGGTTCTACTCTGTTTTAACATGCAAATGCAAATTTCTGGTACAAAAAAGACTATCTTAGGGAGAGAGGGCAGATGGCTGGGTTGGCTAGAAAGACAATATTAGTCTATGCCTTCACATCCAGGTGCATAAGCTTCATCCTGTTTCAGTGATCAGCTGCATGTAAAGTGAGCATCTTAGCAATACTTTTTCTATGCCCCTCTAGCACTAACTTTCAATGCATTCAATTTATCTACTGTACCGTCAGAATGCTAGTATAACAGATCATGTGGCGTCGCAAAAGGAGGGGTTGTGCCTCTGCCTGCATGGTATGGGGAACTAGGGTAACTGATATTTTGGAGGTATTGTTTACAGATATGATAGTGAACACAACAGAAAGTACAGTTGTGTACTCTTACCATAAATGTACATGTTCGAGTGTATTCACTGTTGCAGTCATCACATTTGGGTTATCTGCTTGTAGTAGCCCTCAGTAAGCCTGATTAACAAAGTCTTTGGTCCTGCATCGGTTGCAGTCTCTTCTTCCATGACGTCAGGTCGTCAGGGGTAAAAATCAAGCAGGCAACGCTATTACATCCGTTTTTCTTGCCCCAGATGTCAGGTGCCACCCTAATGGGAAGCAATTAAATATATAAATATACAAGGTTATACCTCCAACCAAAAAAGCAAATACACCAAAAAGCTTTTAAGCATAGTAAAGGAGAGTAGAGGTACAGCCAAAAAAGTCAGGGGGCTGGAGGGAGGGTAACCAGGACTGCAACAGTGAATACACTCGAACATCTACATTTATGGTAAGTGTACACAACTATACTATGTTCTTCGTGTTTCACTGTTGCCGCCATCACATTTGGGTAGATTCCCAAAGCCAAGGATGGGAGGAGGAATTTAGATTAGGACCACCTATAAGGCCCTGCAAGACTGCAGTGGCAAAGCCAGGTCTGAATTTAGAGAAAATTGGCAAATGGTAATGCTTGGTGAAAGTATGTACAGAACTCCAGGTAGCAGCTTCTAGGATGTCCCCGATAGGGACGCCTCTGAGAAAGGCTGTAGAGGTAGATGCAGCCCTGGTTGAGTGGGGTCTGATCCCCTGTGGGATAGGTTTTCCATGGTGCTTATAGCAGAAATAAATGCAATGGCCTATCCATTTAGAAATGGTTTGCTTTGAAATAGCCTTCCCCTCTGCACCTGCAGCAAATGCCAGCAGCAGTTTGTTCAGATTTCCTTTGAGGTTTAGTCCTGTCCAAGTAGAATCTAAGTTGCCTGTGCACATCTATGGAGTGCAGTATCCGTTCCCCTTTGTTCTGTAGATTAGGAAAGAAGGTAGGCAAATGAATGGACTGATTAAGGGCCTCACTGGATACCACCTTGGGCATGAAGGAGGGACTGGTTCTGAGGGACACCCTGTCCACATGAAAGATGATGAAAGGTGCCACTGCCATGAGGGCCTGTAATTCAGATACCCTTCATGCTGAAGTGATTGCTAAAAGGAAAGCTGTTTCCAAGAAAGACATGTTAAATCTGCAGTAGCAGCTGGCTTGAAAGGAGGAACAGTGAGTTTCTCCAAGACAAAGTTAAGATCCCAGGCTGGAGTTGGAGCTCTCCTGGGTAGTCTTAAATTTTTGGCCCCTCTGAGGAACTGCTTGAGCTGTGGATCAAAGAAGAGGGGAGGTTCTGTTATAATGAGCTGAAATGGCGGAGGCGTGAATTTTGATGGAGGAAAAAGACAGGCCCTTGTGAATCATCTCAGTTAAGTACTGTAAAATCTGAGGTAAATTGGGCGCTGCTGTGCTCATCCCTTGAGACTGGTTCCAGGCACAGAATCTTTTCCATTTTTCAGCATAAGATTTTCTAGTACTAGGCCTCCTTGCCTCTAAAATGGTATCCATCACTGGTTTACTGAGGGATGGTAAAGGAGAGATTAGGTAATTAGTCAGGCTGCCATGTTCAGTGTTTGAAGCTGAGGGTGCAGAATCTGGTTCTCCTGCTGAGACAACAGGGAAGGAGCCTGAGGTAGGTGACATGGGTCCAACAGTGACACACTGCGCAAGAGGGGGTACCAGTGTTGGCGTGGCCAGTCTGGTGCAATCAAAATCGTCCTTGGTTTGTCCTGTTTGTAGTACTTTGGAGTGCAGAGGCAAAGGAGGAAAGGCATAAACTGATAGGTTTTTCCAACTGAAGGACAGAGCATCCACTTTCCAAACTTGTTTGTGGGGAGTCCTTGTGCAAAATTTGTCCAATTGATAGTTATGGGGGGAGGCAAACAGGTCTCTATCTGGGCTCCCCCATTTGCCTGTCAACATGTTGAAAATCCTTGGTTCCAGTTTCCACTCGTGTGGGTCCATGAGGTTTCTGCTTAGTCAGTCTGCCAGTGTATTTAGTTTTCCTGGCAGGAATTGAGCTTGTAGATGCACTTGGTAGCTCAAGGCTGTGTTCCACAATGCCATGGCTAGTCTGCAGAGGGGTTAAGAATGTGTACCCCCCCTGCTTGTGTTTATATACCACATAACAGTGGTGTTGTCTGTCTTTACCATTAATTGTCCTAGAAGAATGTGGTCCTTTAAGACGGTCGGAGCATTCTGTACAGCTAACATTTCTTTTTGATTGATATGCAGGTGCATTTGACTTGGGTTCCATTTGCCCTGAATGCACTTCCCTGCCAGGTGAGCCCCCCATGCATAGTCTGATGCATCTGTTGTTAGGGTTTGGGCGGCAGGGGGTAGTGTGAAAGGTAGTCCCTTGTTTTGGTGGCAGGCCTCTGCCCACCAAAGGAACTCTAGGCATAGGCAAGGTATGATAGGAATCACTGCTTCTAGATCCTGAGAATGTTGACACCATAGGCTTTATAGATACCATTGTAGTTTCCTCATATGCAGTCATGCATAGGGAATTAGAAGAATGCAGGAGGCCATGAACCCCAAGGCTTGTAGTATTTGCCTTGCAGATAGCAGAGCTTTAGTGGCCACTTGTTTGAAGTGGGTTGTCAAATGAATTTGTTTCTCTGGCGTGAGGAAAGCCATCTGGGAAGTTGTATTCAAGCTTGCTCCCAGGAATATAATTTGTTGACAGGGTACCAGGTGTGATTTATTTTCGTTTATGGTGTACCCAAGACAAGTTAGCACCCTTTGTACAAAGGCCAGATGATTCAAAAGTATGTCCTGACTTTCTGCCTGAATTAAGACAATCGTCCAGGTATGGGTATATCTGAATATTTCTTTGCCTGCAAAATGCAATGATTGGACCTAGGCACTTTGTGAATTCCCTGGGCGCAGTAGTTAAGCCAAAGGGCAGTGCAGAGAACTGATAGTGCATGTAACCTGCTTTGCAGTGTAGGTATCTTCTGCAAGATTCCCTGATTGGGATATGCAGGTATGCTTCTTTTAAATCTAGTGTTGCCAACCAGGCATCTTTGCCTAGCATAGGAAGCAACTGGTGAAGAGTCAGCATCTTGAATTTTGGAATCACCCAAAAAGGTGTTTAGAGTAGACAGGTCCAGGATAGGACGCCATGAATTGTCTTTTCTGAGTACCAGGAAAAATCTTGAGTAGAAATCGTGTCCCTTTTCCTCTTCTGGTACCAACTGCATAGCCCCTATGCTTAAGAGAGAGAGTACTTTGATTTGGGGATAGATCTGTCCAACCGCTTGGGGTTGGTAACGTGTGGAAGTGAAATCTGTATCCTTGGGACAGTATATTTAAAACCCACTTGTCCTGGGTAATGAGTTCCCAGTACTTTGAATGCAGAGCAATCTTCCCCCCAAAGGGGCAGTCAGTTGAAAAGTACTTGGAAGTTTTAAAAAGAAGTCATTGAGACAGTTTACCATAGGGAGGAGTTTTATTACTTCCAGATTTGGATTGGAGGCCCCCCACTGCTTAGTCCTGTGCGTACCCTGAGACTGAAGCCTAGGTGCTCTGCTGGATCTGGGTTTGGACTGAGAAGGTCAGGAAGAGGCAGGAAAGGACCAATTCTTAGAAGGCCAATGCCTACTAAATCTTTGAAGTTGTACTTGTAAAAAATCTTTAACAGTTTGCATAGATTTAGCTTTTTCCTCCATCTGTTTAAGAACAACTTCTGCCTTGTTGCCAAACAGGCGGTCCTGATTTAAGGGAGCATCCAGTAATTTAGCTTTAACATGATCTGGCAAGGATTGCTCCTTAAGACAGGCATGCCTTCTAAGTACAGACCCAGTTACAGCAGCCCTGCAAGATGCCTCTAGTGAATTAAGACCACATTGCAAAGTATGTTTTCCAACTTGTTCAGCAGAATGCATTAAATCCTGTAAATCCTTATTTTCAGCAGTCAGGAATCAACATCATTTTCTGTTTAAGCAATTCAATAATATGCTGCTGATACTTTAACATATGAAACTGGCAGTTTAAGTTGCAGAAGTGTATACCTTCTTACCCCATCTATCCAGCGCCCCGAAGTCTCTATCAGAGGGGGTAGGATTTTTGGAAGTAGCAGCTTTAATGCCCTTGGGTCCCTGTGAAATGGTCTCATGATCCGCAGTAGGATTTTTGAAAAGGAACTTGTGAGAGTCAGAAACCCTGTAATATCTAACAGGTTTTCCGGGAGCAGGAAGTAAAGAGTCAGGGGCCAAGCTGGATTCCGAAAAAGCATCATCCACAATGTCTAGTACAGGAGGTATGGCTAAAAGCCTGTGCTGGGGCAGGTGTAAGAAATCCCTAAGCCTCTTTTTAGAATCAGAGAAATCCTGACTTTCTCAACGAAAATGCTCCCTGAGCATATGCAAGGTTTCACCAAAAGAGAAATCCTCTGGGGGGGGGGGGGGGGGCAGAGGGAATTGAGTCCTCAGCATCAGAATCCTCATAGGTAGATAAGGGTAAATTCCTGGTCATCAGAGGAAACAGAAATTTCAGAAACCTGGTCAGAAGTATCATTAGCAAACTCAGTCCTAGGTCTCTTAGAGGGGGATGTTTGGCTTCCCCTGATTAAAGTAATGAGGTCTTCAACCATTCTTATCATTTGTTTTTTAGGCATAAAGGCCTGACCATGCGGTCTGGGCGTCAATTTTCTAGGCATGGTTCGAGTTTTACGTCTTGAAGAAGAAGATGGCATCAGTTTAATATGCAAATCCGTAGGCCTGAATACACCCTCAGAAGCCGGTGCCTGTGCAGCAGCTCCGGACCCATCCAAGGTAGAGACATCCACAGGTTCCACAGTTGAAGCATCTCGCGGCATACCGGACTCCGAATGTGTCTCAGTAGAGGCCTGCGAATATGAAGTAGCGGGTGTCAGGGGCTGCGAAAGTGCCTCACTGAGTACCGACGAACTGGTGACTGGCTTAGGGGAAGCATCATTGGCAGCTTTAGACCTAGGCGGCCTGTCTCTATCTTTATCCTTCGAAGACATATCAGGATAATTGAATAGAGCACCAAAATATTTAGAAGCAAAAATATACCAACGATGGATAGTTTGAGGTTTAAATAAAGCACAAAACCGACAGCGAGATACGTCGTGGTCAGGGCTTAGGCAAGGAAAACAGTACAAATGAAAATCTTTATGGGGTATTTGCTTTCTACAAGAAATGCAATTATTTACTTTTACTGACATCGGTTTATAGCAAGAAAAAGTTTCCCCAACGGGGTATGTAGCTTTTAGTTGAAGACTTTGGTTCTGAAACTCGAAAACGAAAATTTCAGGAGTTGGCTGACTGGCACTTGTGAACTGCTTCTGCTTCGGGCACCGTACATCAAGAAAGACTGAAGTAATGGTGTCGGCTGCATGTTTTATACCCCGATGACCTGACGTCATGGAAGAAGAAATCGCAACTGACGCAGGACCCAAGACTTTGTTAATCAGGCCGACTGAGGGCTACTGCAAGCAGATAACCCAAATGTGATGACTGCAACAGTGAAACACTAAGAACATCTGCTACTCAGTGGATTTGCGGGGTCTAGTAATGTAATCAGCTTAGCTTACTGAGTAGCTCAGTTCAGATAATTGGATATCTGGTGTCACCTCTGAAACGCTTAAATGTACTGCTGCATGACCCTGCCTAAAGGCATCAAAAATATTTTTCTGATTAAAAAGAGTAATATAGGGACTTAAGACTGTCTGCATTTCTACAAGAACATGCCAGCATGAAACTGCATAGGAAACAAAACTTTGCATAGAAAACATGCCAGCATGAAACTTCTCAGGAAGCAAAACTTTGAAGAGAAAACAAAACCATGCAAGATATTAAGGCATGAGCTGGATTCTGCCAGGTAAAACATTAATGAAATAATACATCTATGAAAGGGGAGTAATATTATAAAATAAGGTTAAAGCATGAAGTGCAGCACTGTCGAACAGATACGTACCAAATGGGGAGATGCAAACACCAAGCAATAAACATAAACAGAGTACATGCTCCACGTTTGTGAGATACGTCAGAGCTACTCTGTACATGTGTTGGGATTTTCAGGCAGAGATTATCAACTTACTACGCTACTTCCCCACATACCAATACAGTTTGTTTTGGGAAGTAATCAGAGCAGTTACAGGCTTGTCCACAAAGGAAGCCCTGAGTATTTCTGTGAAGGAAGGGTAATCTAGGGATGTGAAAGGGAGGGAAATTCTCAGTACCCTTGTCTCTTTCAGGAAAAAAAGAACCTCAACATCAATGAAATACTCCTCCAAGGAGAGTTTCATCTATCATTAGCTCCAACTAGTGGGTAAGGCCTCCACTTCCACAATGGACAGGATGGCTCGTAAACAGAAACTGGGCACTGGCTAATAAGGTCTTCTACTCAGAAATGGACACAACAGAGGCATGGCTGGTACAGTAAAGACCTGCACAGGGCATTGAGCAAGCATTAAACAGTGCTACATTTGCAAGTGCTACCACACACATGCAAAGACAGATCCCATCATATAGCCAACAACATAAGAATGCTTATGTAGGAGCTATCTTGTGGTCTGATCTGGTATACGATTCTCCTCAACACTGATACTCCAGCTATTTCTTGGCTATGAGTCACTAAGTCCCAGTTCTACCAATAAGCTTATGGGGTTCCTATCACATAGTCAAATTTGTACAAGTTTGAACCTCATATGGTCGAGACCAGAAGTTCGAACGTGTACAAGTTTGAGCGTTTAAACAGAAATCTCAGTAAGGGGAAGTTTCCGTTCATTTCAATGTGGTGCGATCTTGGAATTGGTATACTTAAGTAGCGGGGGTGTGGGGGGGCTTACAACAGTTTATTTTGTTTTTACTTCTTTTTTTTTTTTTTTTTTTTTTTTTTTTATTAGTCAAAGTTTTCTAACTTTGAACGGAATGGTTCGAACATTCCGTGTTTGAAGTTATAAAACTTTGACTATGTGCTATAGACCCAACCTATGCTAGGGGACTCAGAGACTTGCTTCAAACACAAGCTAACTTGTAGCAGTTATATTTCAGATGAGTGAGTTTGGAAGAAGTAGTAAATCGTTGGACTGCATCCTCCAACACTGTTGTGTGGTGTTTTAACTTCTACTCCACTTGCCATGAGACAATGACTTCATCCCTCTGTAACGAAGGTGGATCAGGCAATATTCAAGGAGATGTCTCTGAAGGAGGCATACTTGGTTAAGGTCTGTGCTTTGGTTGCCTTACCTTCTATCACTTATCTGACCTTGACCCAAAATCATATGAGAGAGTCTTCTGGTGATCATTGCACTGTACAAACTAAAAGGTCATCATTTTCTGTAAAGTGATGTTGGCCTCAGACTTCATCTGCCTTCTGCTACAGGTGTCTAGGCTGAAGCACTGGCACTTGTTCTAGTTTTTCATGCAGTGCACCGCCTCCAGGCAATAGTGTGTTAGTGCAGGTCACAGGCTGTGGTCTAATAACCACAGGAGCACAATGAAGGGTTGAGTGATTTAAACACTGAACACAGGATCCTTTCAAATAATGAAACATGCAATGTTAGCATTAAGGTCTGAACCATGATAGCAGCAGTAAAGAAAGGGATGGGTAGCCTTCACCAGTAGCATACAGGAATAGAGCCCTAACTATGAGCCACGAGACCAGAGTTTGACTAATGGCTCAGGTGCTTGATGATGCAGGCAGGGAGAATAGATGTGCCCATCATGGGGAAGGAGGGCTCATGCTGATAATGCAGTCCAACCATTAAGCCCTGGTAGAGGCTGAGCTTGGAGCAATCACTGGGCTGCAAGGGGCAGAACAGCAGAGGAGGCATGGCTGCCTAGGGACTAGGGTGAGTATGTTCTTACAAGGAGTGCCTCACTGCATGCTCTAGTGTTACAAAAGTAATATCAGCACACAAGTGGGTACAGCCAAGTAAAAGCCTGGTGTACAGCAAGATGGTGCTGCACACCATCAAGCCACTGCTTCTCTAGGATATTACATTGGGGTACAGTATCAGAGCAATGGTGCTTTTTCTACCTTTCCTTTCCTCCCTGCCAATGATATAAAACCAGGGAGTAGCACTGGGGTTGGAATTTGGAGCAAATGGAGGGAGTGCCAAGCAACTGATGGTCAGAGCTGCCACCAGTAACCAAAATGGGGGGGGGGGGGGCTACAATTGACATCCAAGCTGTGGAAGCATCAAGTAAGGAAAGGGGTGAGTGATTCTTCCTACCCAGATGTGACATGACATCTACCAAGTTGGAAGTACACATGCCCTGAGAGGGATGGAAATTTTTCAGAAATGTATCAAGCAAAAATTACCTGAAGAGGAAATCTCAGCAGAAGAAAAACTATATTTTTTTCATTCCTGCAGCAATACTTCTGCAGCCTACTTTGACTCAATCATGATTACAAAAACACAAAAGGTGAACTAAATACTATGCTGTTGTTATAATGTAGCTTAACAGTGGTACTGAATCAATAATTTTTAATGCACCAGCTATGCTATGTAAATGTGAAAAAAAATTTAAGTGTACAAGTACGACAAAAGGTTGCTTTCCTTGCTCAGTTCAAAAAAAAAAAAGAAGTTAACACATTTTATTGTAGTACTAGTTATAGCTCCAGGCAATAACTGTCCAGCCTACCAGCAAGTCAAGAATAGTTAAATGAGTGCTGTCAGGCTGAATAAGTTAACTGGACAACTTCCTTCACCACTGGTATCCAACAGTATGTCCCAGGGTTACCACTGTGACTTGTACTGGCCACCTTTTGACCACAGACTTTTGTCACATGCCTCATCTGTTTAGGTCTTTAACGGGGTCCTTTCAAACTCCACATTCCTTGCCTTCTCTAGGTATACCAGGGAAGATGGTTGGAAGGTGAAAGTGAAGGTCATCATGCATAGAAAGAGCAAGAAACAAGCTAAGGCACTATAGAACAATTACCAACAGTATTGATTTACTGCCATGATTACTCCAATGTATGTGTTTGTGGGGGAAAAAAAGCGATGATCCAGTGTTCTCTAGCCAGGACAGAATCCACATTGCTGCTTTTCAATTGAAGGGTTCAGTGTTGAACAAACTCTTTTTCAGCACCCTGGCATATGATTTCCCAAGCAGGCTGGGTATAGTAATACCGCTACAATTGGAACACATCATGTTGTCTTCATTTATGAAAATGGAGACCACCACCCTAATTTAGTTCCAGTGTACTAACCTAGGCTTCCACGCAAATTTGACAAGATGTATCAGTCATAACACACCAGTAGTGCCTAGTACCATCAGCGGTCTTCGATTGATCTCATTTATATATATTTGATATGTCACAGTGATCTTGCTTATCAAAATGTTCCATTTCCTTCATCTCTTTCTGGCACCACCCCCAAACAGGAAGGTATTTTCCATGAGAATCAGGAGTTCCTCAAAAGTTCTCTTTCCACCTAACAGCGTCCCCAGTCATGTCAGCATTTGTACACTGTTGCTGAGAATGGCCTAAGCAATGCCCAAGCTTCCCTTCCCTATTTGCCAGGAATTCTGCGAAAACCTTTATGAGGCTGTCCAAATGTCCTCCTCTATAGTCTCACTAGATGCCTCCTAAACCCAGGGGTACACATGAAACAATTTACTATGAAATGTGAAGTGGATAGGATGAAAATCAACACTTCCAAATCAGAGATTATGTTTCTCTTAAGGAAATGAATGGACTGCATTCAGCAGGTTCGGGGGGAAAAACATACCTCAGGTGGATTAATTTTAATATTTTTTTGCATCTGTTCACTAAAGTAAAGGTAGTGTTGACCGGGAGACTGACCAGAGGATGCCTGCAGCAGTGGCAGTACTTTAAGCTTCTCAAAGGCTGACGCTCTCAATTTACAGGTTACTCTACATCCTTCCTCATCCTCTCCCACGGCGTGAAATTTGAGTAGTACTGAAAGAGAGGTCATGGATACAGCTGGCAAAAATAAGGCTCCTTTTCAGGGTAGCTGTGCTCATTCCATGGTAAAGTGAGGAGTTCAACAACCCAGAAGTACCTCGGAGTGCAGTCACTGCTCCTTCATGTTTAGAGGAGTCAGCTGAGGTAGTTTGTGCTCCCTTGTTAAAGATACCCTCTCAGCATTGCTCACAGAAGGTATACCAGACACCGCCCACTAAAAGAATGAAGGAAACATCTGAGCAGATTCGGGATCTCTTGGCAGGACTGCTATCTCGCTTTTCTTGGAATGTCTGAAGACACCACAGGCTGAAATGGAGACTGTTGCTGGAGTATGAAAGTTTAGTTTATCCTGTTTAATTTGCCATCAACAGAATCTTTACTAGGGCAATCACCTTATAGGATGAATGAAATAAAGAAATAAACTCAAGAAGATGACAAAGGTGGCATTCAGCTGTAGCTGTCCTATTCTGGCTGACTCCATTGCATATAGTTATGAATCTCAGAATATTCTAACAGTCAAGTGAATCTGGTTTTCTTAGACAATCCAACCCAGAAAAGCTGGCTGGGGGAGTAGGGAGGACTGGTAATTTTGTGTGGTCTCCTATATTTGGGCAGAGGGGGGGTCTGCAGCCAAAGGACTAGCAGTTGGTGAAGACTAAGGACACTAGTCTAGTGGTACGTGCATAAATAATGTACATTACGAATTAGGCAGGACTATGGAAGCTCTCTTTAGTTGTCAGGATGGAGATGTACTGAGACACCTTGACCTTTTCTCTGCACAGCACACTTACCCTGACTGTTTACACTGAAGATTTCTCTGCTTGCAGAAACCAGCTCCAAAGGGGTAATTGAGGCATGTGTTGGAGAAGGTGGAGTGCATAACAGACGAGGGTTCTGGAACATAGTTGATGACTGATAATTGCAATAAGAGCCACATCAAAAAGGAAGAAAACAACAAACAAAAAATAAATACACTATTTCTTTCTCTTCACAATTTTTTTTATTTTTTTTTGTTTACCCCACCACTACTATCTACCATGTTCTTATGTCCCTTCCCCTCAATCTCCAAATCAAGGCAGAATGGACACAAGGGAGTTCTGGAAAAAGTACCATCCTGATGATGGGGAGGCTCTTCCCCTTCACTCCAGCCCTCCATTGCATGAACTACCACCACACAGTTTGTGTGCATGTGCAAACATGAGTACACTTCAGCTGCAGATCATCTGCATGCTACCCCCTCATTTTGTCCATCTAGGCTAGAAACCTAACTTTCACCAATGACGCCTTAAATTTTGCAAACAATTTATACTACTCTAAACTGTGCGCCACACACAGTGTGTCAAAATCTTTTGCAGCAAGCCATCTTTAACATGGAGACTTCAGAAACTTAACAAAAGATGGCACTTGCAAAAACAGTGGCAAAACATCAGAAATAAACTAACTCCAACAGAGATAAGCAAATGCATTCCAGTAAAGTAAACAAAGCAAGTCTATCCAGAAAACTACAAGACATAAATAAATATATATATACAAATAATTTTGGTAGAAACAGCACTGAAAACAAGGTATCACCAAAAATTTGAAAGGGATTCATCTGCACTATAACAGCAGAAGAAATAAATTAAGACAACTCAACAAATTATGACTATGAAATTGCTTACAAGAAACCAACATCAGTGTCTTACAGTCCAAATCCCAAATGCAAACTTTAACCTAACAGTGATTACTACTACAAAAACCTGCACTGCTTTTAAGACAAGAGAAGGAAAGTACAGTTTTGTACCTACCATAAATGTAGATGTTCGAGTGTATACACTGCTGCAGTCATTACACTTGGGTTATCCTGCCGTCAGGCGGTACCCCAGTCGGCCTGAGTTCCAAAGTCTTGGTCCTGCGTCAGTTGCTGTTGCCTACTCCCTGACGTCAGTGCGACAGGGGTATATAAGATGCAGCCAACGCCATTTTCTTCAGTTTTTCTTTCCCCAGATGTCAGGTGCCCCCAAATAGGTAGGCAATTCAAATTGCTAACAACACATACATAAGAAAAGCAAACAACTTTCAGTTACCAGCAAATACTCCCCATAGGTAGTAAAGGGTAGAAGACATAGGTACGTACCAGCAAGTAAGAGGGGAAGGAGGGAGGGTAACCTGGACTGCAGCAGTGTATACACTCTAACATCTACATTTATAGTAGGTACAAAACTGTACTATGTTAATCGTGTTACACTGCTGCAGTCATTACACTTGGGTAGAATCCCAAAGCTGAGGTAGGGTGGCTGGTGCTATAAGGCCCTGCAGCACTGCAGTGGCGAAGCCAGCTCTGGATTTAGAGTATAGAGGCAGATGGTAATGCTTGGTGAAGGTATGCACAGAACTCCATGTTGCTGCTTCCAAAATATCCTTGGTAGGTACTCCTCTGAGGTAGGCAGTTGAAGTGGCTGTTGCCCTGGTGGAGTGAGATCTAATGTTGCTAGGTACAGGTTTCCCATGGTGTGTATAGCAGAAACGTATACAATGTCCTATCCATTTTGAAATAGTCTGTTTTGAAATGGCTTTTCCCTGTGCTCCTGCAGCATATGCTACCAATAATTGATCAGATTTTCTGAAAGCTTTGGTTTTGTCTAAATAGAAGCGTATCTGCCTGTGAATGTCCAAAGAATGCAGCAGTTTCTCCCCTTTATTCTGTGGGTTTGGATAAAAAGTTGGCAAATAAATTGTTTGGTTTAAAGCCACACTTGATACCACCTTTGGCATATGCGTAGGGTTAGTTCTTAAAGACACCCTGTCCTGGTGGAAAAAGAGGAAAGTTTCCACTGCCATTAGTGCCTGTAATTCTGAAACTCTTCGTGCTGATGTTATTGCCAGGAGCAGAGCAGTTTTCCAAGAGATATATTTTAATTCTGCTGTGTTAGCTGGCTCAAAAGGAGGTAAAGTTAATTTTTCCAAAACAAAGTTGAGGTCCCAAGTTGGAGTAGGTGCTCTACGGGGCGGTCTTATGTTTTTAGCCCCTCTAAGGTACTGTTTTAGCAAAGGATTAGAAAAAATTGGTGGATCCGTGTTGCAATGAGCAGAGATTGCAGAGGCGTGGATCTTGATGGATGAAAAGGAGAGGCCTTTGTCCAGCATCTCAGTTAAGTATTGTAGTATCTGAGAAATGTTTGGGACAAGAGGGTCAAGGCTGTGAGCCTGGTTCCAGGTACAGAATCTCTTCCATTTATCTGAATAGGCTTTCCTGGTACTAGGCCTTCTGGCCTCCAGAATGACATCCATAACAGCTTTGAAGAGAGGCATTGCTTGTTTGACTAAGGAATCTTCCATGCAGCTAGGTTTAAGGTCTTTAGCTGGCTGTGAAGTATCTGATTGTTGTGCTGAGTCAGCAGATGTGGGATTTGAGGCAAAATCCAGGGTGGTCCTTGTGCTAAGTTCTTTAAGATTGGGTACCAGTGCTGGCGTGGCCAGTCTGTTGCAATCAGGATCATCTTTGGCTCTTCTTGCCTGGCTTTTAGGAGTACCTTTGGAAGGAGAGGTAGTGGTGGGAAAGCGTATACTTGTAGGTTTTTCCAGCTGAATGAGAGGGCATCCACTTTCCATGCTTGTGGATGGTAACTCCTTGTGCAGAATTTCTGTAGCTGGCAGTTCATTGGGGATGCAAACAGATCTATGGCCGGGCTCCACCATTTCTGTGTTATCATTCTGAATATTTGTGGATTCAATTCCCATTCGTGGGGATCCATGATGTTTCTGCTTAAGTCGTCTGCCAGTGTGTTTTTCTCTCCTGGCAGGAATTGTGCTTGCAGATGAACTTGATAGTTTAGAGCTGTGTTCCACAAGGTCATGGCTTGTCTGCAGAGGGGGTAGGAGTGAGTGCCCCCTTGGTTGTTTATGTACCACATAACTGTGGTGTTGTCTGTCTTTAGTAGTAGTTGTCCTGGATGCAGCAGGTCCTTGAAAGCTATAAGGGCATTTTGTACAGCTAGCATCTCTTTTTGATTGATGTGAAGATGCCTTTGTTCTGCGGGCCACTTGCCTTGAATACATTTTCCTTCCCTGTGTGCTCCCCCAGGCGTAATCCGATGCATCTGTTGTCAGTGTTTGCCTGGCTGTGGGTTGAGTAAAAGGCTGTCCCTTGTTGAGGTGACAAGCTTGAGCCCACCATCGAAACTCCTGTTGAAGGCATGGAATTAGTGGTATAACTGTTTCCAAACTTTGACAGTGTTGAGACCATACGCTCTTTAGGTACCATTGTAGTTTCCTCATATGCAGTCTGGCATATGGAATTAGTAGTATGCAAGATGCCATGTAACCCAAGGCCTGCAGAATTTTTCTTGCAGGGAGTTGGGTCTTTGTTGCCATCAACTGAAAGTATTGAGTCAGTTGTCCTTGCTTGTCTGGCGTGAGATAAGCCATCTGGGCCGTTGTGTTCAAGCTGGCACCCAGGAATATTATCTCGTGTGAGGGCACTAGTTTTGATTTCTTTTCATTTACTGTGTACCCCAGGCAACTTAATAACTTTTTTTTACAAACGCCAGATGCTTTAGAAGAATGTCCTTGCTCTCTGCTTGAATCAGGCAGTCGTCCAGGTACAGGTAAATTTGAATTCCTTTCTGTCTGCAAAATGCAATTACTGGTGCCAGGCACTTTGTGAAGACCCTGGGCGCAGTAGATAAGCCAAAGGGCAGTGCAGAGAATTGATAGTGCACTGAACCAGCTATGAATCTGAGGTATCTTCTGCAGTTTTATCTGAGAGGGACATGCAGGTATGCCTCCTTGAGGTCCAAGGTCAAGAGCCAAGCTTTCTTGCCCAGCATGGGAAGAAGCTGCTGTAGTGTCAACATTTTGAATTTCGGAACATCCAGGTAAGTGTTTAGAGAAGAAAGATCCAGAATGGGCCTCCAGGCTTTGTCCTTTCTGGGAACCAGAAAAAGTCTTGAGTAAAATCCTTGTCCTTGTTCCTGTGGTGGTACCTTTTGAATAGCTCTTATGTCCATGAGTGCTGTAATTTATTTTTGAGCCTCTGCCCATTGATTTGGTGACAGATTTGGCATTCCTTTTAACCTTGGCAGAGTGTGAAAGTGGAACCTGTAACCTTGAGATACAATGTTGAAAACCCATTTGTCTTTGGTGATCATATGCCAATTGTGATAGAAAAGTGCCAGTTTTCCTCCCAAGGGGGCTGCCAAGAGACAGCTGTTTGGCAGCTGTAGTGGGAAGTCATTGGGGCTGCTTTTTATATGGTTGGGGCCTGTCTTCCCCTTCTTTCCGGCCTGATGCACCCCATTGCCAAGGCCTGTAAGGACCTTGTGGTTGACCTCTACCTCTTGGACGTCTGTATCTGCCCCTTTGAGGTCTGTCTGTAACTGGAAAGGACCAATTCTTTGTTGGCCAATTTCTGCTAAATCGAGGAGGCTAAACCTGTAAGAAATCCTTCACCGTTTGCATAGATTTTGCCTTATCCTCCATTTTCTTTAATACCTCTTCTGCCTTAACTCCAAATAACACATCCTGCTGCAAAGGTGCATCCAATAATTTTGCTTTAACATGATCTGGTAACGTATGTTCTTTTAACCAGGCATGTCTTCTTATGACAGAGCCTGTAACTGCTGCTCTACAGGAGGCCTCTAAAGAATCAAAACCACATTGCAAAGTATGTTTTCCCACTTATTCAGCTGCATGCAATAAATCCTGCATTTCTTTAAAATTAGGAGGATCTGAATCTGGAAGCATTTTTTTGTTTCAACTGAGACATCAAAAATTGCTGATATTTTAGCATGTGAAACTGGCAATTTAAGGCTCTCATTGTTAAAGTTGCAGACGTATATACTTTCTTTCCCCATCTGTCTAATGCTCCGGAATCTCTGTCAGAGGGGACTGGATTCTTTGCTGACGAGGCCTTAACCCCTTTGGGTCCCTGAGAAATAGTTTCAGGGTCAGCAACATGGCTTTTATACAGAAATTTGTGTGAGTCAGGGACTCTGTAGTATCTGTCAGGTTTAACTGGGGCTGGAGGTAAGGAATCAGGATTTAAGCTGGATTCAGTAAACACATCATCCACAATATCTTACACTGGTGGAATAGCAAGGGGTCTGTGTTGAGGTAATAAAAGGAAATCTCTGAACCTTTTCTTGGATTCTGAGTAATCCTTGCCTTCCCAATGGAAATGCTCCCTCATGGTATGTAAGGTTTCCCCAAAGGAGTAGTTCTCAGGCAGAGAGGCTGATGGAATTGATTCCTCAGCCTCAGAATCCTCATAAGGGGGTAAGGAATATCCTAGGTCTGAGGATGAATCTGAAGAAATGGACACCTGGTCGGATGAGTCATAGTCTGTTTCCTGTCTAGGCCTTTTATCAGGAGGGGAATGTGACCCCCTGATCAAAGTGAGTAGGTCTTCGGCCATTCTGAGCATTTGTTTTTTGGGCATGGAGACCTGTCCTGGAGAATGCTGTATTTGTTTCTTTGTTTTTAAAGGAGGCTTAGACTTAGCAGAGGGTTTAATGCTTAACTGAGTAGGTCTGAAAACACCCTCTGAAGCTGCGGGTTGCTAAGCTACTCCGGATCCCTCTGAAGGGTTTGTTTCCTTGTCTTTGCACTTTCTATGAATTCCAGTAGTCGGAAGTTCCGACGGAATGGTGTAATTGAATTTTCTGCCAAAATAATGTCGGGCAAAATCAAACTGACGTTTAATAGTACGCTTGTTAAACCTAGCAACAAACCGACAACCAGTGACTTCGTGATCTGGGCCTAGGCATGGGATACAATAGGAATGGAAATCCTTATGAGGTATTTGCTTCCCACAAGAAATACAGTTATTAACTTTTACTGACATCGGTCTGAGGCAAGAAAAAGTTTCCCCAACAGGGTACTTAGCTTTGTAGAAGACTTCGGTTCTGGATTCGGAATGAAAATCTCAGGAGTCGGCCGACCAGCACTTGCGAACTGCTTTTGCTTCGGGCACCGCACGGCAAGAAAGACTGAAGAAAATGGTGTCGGCTGCATCTTATATACCCCTGTCGCACTGACGTCAGGGAGGAGGCGACAGCAACCGACGCCAGACCAAGACTTTGGAACTCAGGCTGACTGGGGAACCGCCTGACGGCAGGATAACCCAAGTGTAATGACTGCAGCAGTGTAACAGGATGAACATCACCTGTACCACACTGCTAGTGCTGAAATACTCTGACTTTTTGTATAGTCAGTAATTACATTTGTTTCAGCTGCAAGACATACCACTAGAAGATGATAATTTTAAATTTCTGTCATGACAGATGATAATGCAGTTCAACAGTTATGACTCAGTACTGCAGACCAAGGCTAGCAGATAGTTAATGAACATCGACCTTGCTTTGATTTTAAATCAGGACTATATTGCATTGCCATGACTACTGTTCATAATGGACCATGGAACAAAACACCCCCTCAACTGCAAATAACATTTCATACTGTAAACCATACTTCTGACCATCACCATTCAAGCTCAACAGAAGACTACCTACTGCATCCTTCATTACCTAAACTTTATGTTCCTGGGATGTAACACAACAGTATAAAAGTAAAATAACCCATGGATAGACCATTTTATGATTAGTAAAGCTAAGTAAATCACACTAGTGTATATTCCCTTTCATTCAAATTCCGCAACTGTCACACAAATTTCTGTGGAAATCACAGACCTTGAACTGACTTTTTCTGAATGTTGCACTTTCTGACAGCCTTAACAAGTAATAGCCTATTTACTAAACAAAGCACAATGTATGTAAGCCACTCTTATGATGTATCCAAACTACCACCACCAAGTTTCAGAAACACAAAGTGTGTGTGTGTGTGTGTGTACGTCTGTTGCCCTACAACAAGGAAACCAGAATATTAATAGTTGCAGGACCACTCACAAGAAAATAAAACACCCAAGGACAGCTACACAACAAACATGAACTGTACGGATTAATGAGACAAAGTCACAGGCGGAACAGCAGTAAAATTCCATACAGAGATACAGCAAAGTCACTAATATAAAACTTTAAACCTTTAATAAGAAATTGTGAGCACTTTCGCAATAAAATATTGCTTCTTCAGACAACTTACTGCACACACTGCTCAAATTTATATACAGTCACTTCTAGTTTAATCAAACGTTCTAAACAAGCTCAAACTCAGAGGTATACATCTGCTGGGAATTTTCCACAATGTGGTTAAAGGGCAAATTAAGAGAATATCAAGGGTTAACGTGAATGATACAGATTTTGAGAAAGATCTAACAGGTCTGAAACTGGATTTTGTAAACGGGGTATGATGGAAAGGAAATAGAAGTAGCCTGTGTTGAGGTGAGGGAGTACAGATCTACTCAGGGCAAGCCGTATTTTCCACTCCAGTGAAGTTTAGATCTATTAGAGAACAGAGAAATAAAGGTTTCCCCTTCACTATGACATACAGTAGGGACACAGCAAAAATAATAGAGGTGGTTATGCGTAACTGGCATATTTTACAAGTAGATGAGGGTATAGCAGGTGTTGTGGGAAGTAGGCCCAACTTCTAAATTAAGAACAAGAAGTCCCTCAAAAGGAAACTATGTTATCCAAAATCCTCTCGATCAAACAATGATTTTTGCTCATCAGGTACAAAAAAATGTCACAACTCTTCCTTTTGTATGTACACTGATGAGAGCTCTACCTTTAAACATCCAGATACTGGTAGGATTTTTTACATTAAGGCCATAGCAAACTGTAACACCAAGAATTTAATCTACTTGACCCATTGCTCTAAATGTTTCATATTTTACATAGGGAAAACACAGACATCTTAGAGAGAGGATTAGGAGACCACTATTATTGTATCCATAGGGGATTAGAGTATAGTGCCATAGTTAAGCATATTAAGCAGGAAGGGGATGAACATAGGTTTGTGTTTCAAGTTTTGGAAGTTGTTACTGAGGACATCAGGAAAGGGGATTTGGTTAATGAAACAGTGGGTGGAACTAAGGTGGATTCTCAAACTAGCAGGGCATAAGGGACATGGCCTTAATGACTAGGAAAGCTTAGAATCTCTAGAACTTTGTTGAGATTTCTCCTGAAACCTCATTCTCTGATGTCTCTTACCCTTCTGAGATGACGTTGGATCCTTACACAGAAAAAGCCTACCTTTAGAAAGGTAATGTCTCTGAAATTCTGTAACAAGAGAAACAAAAGGTTTGTTTCAGGTCCTGTTTGATCTGAACCTTCTCCTGCAAGGAATTAAAAAGTTCTGTAGTCGCAGAACCAAAAAGATGCCGTCTGTCCAAAGGAGAAAGAACATTTTGCCATCACATCCTCAAGCAAAGGCTTATGTCTAAGCCATGAACACCTATGAAAAAAGAAAACAGTGAATGCAGCCCTAAAAGAAACATCTCCAGCATCATAGCTACATTTAATAGCACAACTAGCCACTTGCGAGGCAAAATTAAGCAAAGATAGTGCAGAGGTCCTGAATCATCAAAATCAGAAAGTACCTTACCCAAGTTACCAGAGATAGATAAAAGGTACCTAGTCATATGGGTTTGGTAATTTGGGTTTATGTCAGATGATCGACTTTTCGGAAACTTGAAAAAATATATAACGAAGAGACCATATGATCAAGTTTTCGAAAACTCAAACATAAAAAACACAAACAAAAATTTACCTTTTTTTTACAGTTTTGTAGGGGGGCACCCCCATGTGGGTGGCTGTGTCTCACACAACCCCTGCAAATTACATATACTAACTCCAAGATCGCAGTGAGGAAAAGAGTACACTTCCTGATCCTCGCTGTACCACAATCTCCATTCAAAAGCTTTGAGTTTTCAAAAACTCGATCATATGGTCTCAACCATATGGAGTTCAAGTTTCTGAAAATTCAATCAGCTGATGGGGATTTGGTAATTTACAGCTCTAAAAGCTAAAGTGGTGGAAGAAATTTTTTTTTTGCCATATCTACCAATGACTCTGGTATCTTCACCTGTTTGTAAACCATTAGAAGAAATTGGAAATTAGAAGGCTTTTCAGTGGAAGAGTAATGACAGAAGGATCTGAAACAGGATTTTTGTAAAATAACTTGACTGAATCAAGCACCTTGTAAAATTTGTCAGGTTTCTTAGGAGCTGGAGGCTAAGACTCAAGAATAAGACAAGCAGTAGTTTAGTTATCCAACAAGGCTTCTAAAACTGGGGGAATGGCCAAAAGTTTAGGCATATCCACTTCCAGCAGAGAAGAACACTTCTTATGGATGTCAGGCAACTGAGAACCTTCTCACTAAAGATGCTGTATCATCTTGACAATAATGTCCCTAAAGGAAAGTTCTTTCATAAGAGAATCAGGAGATAAAGTATCTCTTTCATCAGAAGTATAAGCAACAGAAAAACAATTTGGGAAAAATAAGTCAAATAATTATTCTTACCTGAAATAGACTGCACCTCATCCTCAGATTCCTCCCTATATCTTTTAAGGGGGAGAAGAGGAAGAAAGGGGAGAGGTAGCAGCAGCAGAAAAGTAAATAGATGGCTATAAGAGACAGACCCTGAGTAAAATTCTGCTACTCTTGCTGAGGGTCCCTAACCAATGGAGGAGAACAAACTTTACGTTTAGTTTTCAGTTTCTTTTTAGATCTGATGTCTGTCTTTACTACATAAGGAGGCCCTGAGTCCTGACATACCTCAAAGTACTGGAAACTTCTTCCTTACCTAAGATATGAGGTATGACACCTGGGCCCTCTGAAATAAGTTCAGACTCCCCTTTCTTGGGCAAAGCATACAAGTGCCTGGAAGTGATGGACATGCAAAGCGACTGAACCATATTACCCTCAAACTGTCTCGTGATAGCAGTAGCAGCAACAGCAGAAGCAGATAGACAGTCTGAGATCTCATCTAACACACAGTGGAGACATCTTGGTCTGGCTATGCAGCAGAAATCTCCAATCAAACTTTCTTCAACTTCTTTCACATGAAAGGGATGTTGGCTGTCGAGGACTCAAAGATCATCTTACCTTGAGCAAGGGACTTAAGTTTTTAGTTCTTTAGATAATTTTTCAAAGAAAATAAATAAGTATGCAAAGTCTTAGGCACAAATACATGACAGACAGACCAATCCCTATAATCATGCTCAGCACCCAGACAAAAACAATCCGTATAGTGATCTCTATGAGGAACCTGCCTCCCACAATCTCTTTTCCTTCTCTTCAGTGACATGTACAAAATGTATACAAAAAAAGAGAAAGACGAAGTTCTCTACTGGGATACTCATCTGCCCAATGGCAAAGGAAGAGACATGAATCACACAGTTGACAAAGCAGTGCTGAAGTGACAGTTCAGGTCTTGGCTGACAGCAAGAGATTTCTGAGGTATTTCATTTTGCGTCCTTTATTTTCCTGTACCTCCACTGGAATGAGGTTATACATTAGCTGTATGGCATAAGAGGTAGTCACTCAGACTTTGGTATACTGGCTGAATGTATGTCTACTCTTGTTAATACTACAACAACTATCACAGAGGGACATACGTAGGAAGTGATGGTGTTCAAAGATGGGAGTGTGGGGAGGATTTTCTTTTCAGAGAAAAACTGCAGAGCATCACAGTAGGCTACAGATTTGTATGAATGGGTATAGTGAGAGCCTTCAAAGATGCCTGAGATAATTGAGGAAAGAGGCAGACAAGTAAAAAGCCAGTATCTGCAACAATAACAACAAAAAAATGCGGTTATGGGCAATACATGCAGGGGAAGGCAGCTGGACCATGAATTCCTTTCTATTCACAACTTACTTACACACAAATGGGCTCTGCTCATGTGTACCATACAAAAACACAAAAAGTTACCTGTAAGCATTTGTCAAATGAGGCTAGTTGTGCATACTGCCTAAACGTAAACTGTAAAAACCTGACTATTTAAGTTACTATAAAATGTCTTATTTTGTTTCACATTGTAAGACAATAACATCAAAAATAAAACAATACATTTAAGTTAGCTTTCTGATGAATTCTGGATGCCTGCTTCTTTCTTGTCCCAATCAATATCAAACCAAATTAGTATGCATCAAACACAGATTGTGTGACTTGGGGTAGGGGGCCAGTGGCAATGACTAGTAAGCAAATATTAGTTCACTCACAGAAAATTTACTTCCCAAAGCGCAATGAGATACCAACATGTTTACCAAAAAACAGTATTAAGATACAATGAAGTAACTGAAATGTTGTGGTTCATATGGGTGGTGGAGTGAGTAGCTGTAAACACCATGAGAAAGAAATCAAAAGTCTTTTGCTTTAACTTGCGTACTCACTTGAAATTCTATTCCACGGAATAGCTGAAAGTGTTAAATGCACACACACAAAAAAAAATGGTTACTTGGCAACAAAGAGACATGCAGTCTTTTGAAAGTCTTACCCTCAGTTATAAAACTGAGTCCTGCTGCATGGCAATTAATTTCTGAAGATACAGGTTGAATAGTGACACAAAGAGATAGGGGAACACAGGCACCTACTATCCTAGTCATCATTTAACACTTCCATGAAAATACATGCTGTGCACAAAGGTAGACAAAACAGGCTCAATGTCCAGGAGGCAATGAAACCACTAGACCATTAAGGCAGGCAGCCAACCAATTTCTTGTGACCTGAAGGTGTATAATCCTTAGAACTAAGGATTTCGTTCACTATTCTGGCAGGCCATGGCAAGCTCCTCCCAAAGGAATGTGATAAGGTGTATTAGAATGCACAGAAGGGAAAATTCCTAGTCATGCCTGCAGTATAGCACAGCAAAATAACATTACTACAGCAGGTTTCAAGCTCATGCTACAGAAATGAGAAAAGGAATAATATAAAGTAGGACATGTTTACAACCATACTGCTACCACTAAAACATATCTGAAATTAAAAACTGTTTGCAAGCTAATGTAAAACTACACTGGGGGAGTGGAAGACTGCATATTCTGATTTTAAAGATTATTGCTTTCTTCTTCAAATCTTCAATACATCATAATGTCATTTAATTACAGACGGAGTTGTAGGACCTGCAATCAAACTGAGTCGACAACCCAACAACTCTTGTACATGTAATATGCGAACAGCAGTACATAAACAAGATACTTCACCATAAAAAGTGCAACAGTTTAGTGTTCAGCTATAATACTGGTTTGTACGCATAGAGAAAAGCAGCATTTTGACATACAATGCGCCAGTATTGACAAAAACAAAAACAAAAAAAAAAACATTGGAACCCTGATTTTACATGTTAGTGCAGTGGTACAGAAGCACAGCTATAATCTGTACTTCCATGGACCCAAGTTCATAAATGAGCCCGGGCCACTGAGGGAAGGACTAATCTGCCAACCATCAGCTCTGTTTTAGAGCGACTGCAATAAGAGGGATTTCTGTACAGTGTCTGACCTCTGGTGTTGAGCAGTTAAATAAAACATACAGATGCCTATGGCACACTGCAAGTGGATTCCACCTTTATTTTACTTGATTTTTTAAAACAACTTAGCTCCCTTGCTGACATCTTTCTCAGTTTTATTTTAGAATGTGTCTGAAATTGTTAAAGTATCAAAAGTTAGATATTACTCCAACTCAAATTCAAAAAAATGTTATCATATTAATTCAGAACTTGATGGAAACATAGAATCATTCCAAAAATCTGGGAGAGAAATTCTAGATTGCCTGTATTTTATTTTGGTCTGAATGTTACAATCGTACTTTAAAATCTTATGTGAGAGACAGTATGTCCTTTTTTTAACGAGAAAGTTAAAAAAAATCTGTTAGCAAGAATGTTATTATTAGTAGTAGTAGTAGTATTGCCACAGTGGATGTGTGAAGTCTTTATCCTAGTGCATACGAGATAGAGTTGATGTTATTTCAAAGTATATCAAACATGCAGTGGTTTTGTGTAATATATCAGAAAATGTAAAATATGGCTTAACAGACAATTATTATTTCTTTGAAGATGTCTATTATAAACAGATTTGTGGTATTGCTATGGGAGTGAGATTTTCACCCAGTTGGCCAGGAGTTAGCAATTAATGAAGATGACTATCTTAAGGAAAATGTTTTTTTTTTTTTAAATAAAAAATGCACCAATGATTTTTAATAGCCAAGGGATCCCAAGAATACTTCAATAATTTTATGGAACACATTCAAAAAAATAACTATGAACTGTTATTTACACTTCTTGCAATCCAACAGCATCCAATATTTAGGTATTATAGTTTATATGCAAATTTTATTTAGGAAATCTACCTCAGTGAATATGTTTTTTCATTTGTCTAGTGCACAGCCCTCCCACTTAATTCTCTTCCTTATGGAGAATTCCACAGAGCAAAAGATTTAAGCTCTAAAAACTGTGGGTTTGAGGAAGAAGCCCAAGAAATTGTCCTAAGATTACGAGTGAGAATTTATTTAGATGAACAATTAACCTCTTCTTCTAATAAAGTGGGGAGTAAGAATGAAAGAGTTAAGTTTTGGGACATTTACTGAAAACAGTAACTGAATGATCAGTTAGAGAAGGAAGATAATTTAAAGAGGGTGTCATGAAATCTTAAAAGATATAATCATAGCACTAAATCTAATGAGATGTTTCTCCACCTGAATTTAAATTTTTCTTCAAGTATATCGGATCATTGATATTTTCCCTAAACATACAAATAAATGGTTACATTTCAATTTTTACTTTATATATAGACTATCCCCATTCTAACTATCCCTTATGAGACCAAATGAACATAAGAATTCTCATACTTTACTTGACGATGTAGTGACTTCTTGTGTATATTTTGTGTGTGTGTGTATATATATATATATATATATATATATATATATATATATATATATATATATATATGTATAATTTTTTCGGAACAAGATTGTTGTCTGTTTTCTTTAGACAGGTATTTACATTGTTTATTTGTGTTTTTGAGTTACCGTATTGTTGTGATTTGAAAAAAGAAAATTGAAATAGAGATTTTGGGGGAAAAAAGTATATCGGATCATGTGGTACAAAGCACCACATTATGGGAAGGGAATGATAATATGACTAAGATATGCACGGGGTTCTATATTTCTGCATAAGTAGCTAAACAACAAGGGTATTACATAAATGGGCAGTATTTAAATATGAAAAAATGTTACATAGGTCAAACTAAAAGACAAGAAAAAAAGAGAATACAAGAACATAAAATAGATATTAAAAATAATGTGACAGCCAGACAATTTGCCACACTTTTCAAAGAAAAGAACATCAGTGAGGCTGTATTTTTGAAGTATTCTATTACTTACGTTTGTGAGAATCCTGAATGTTTCTGAACAGTTCAGATGAGTTTTTAAAAGAGGAAGCATGGTATATTTTTGTACATGGTACACTACAGTAGAATGATTTAAATGATTATTTATTAAATATTTCTTGTAGTCAGAATTTATTACTTGTTGTATACACATTCATTTATTTATCATGGAATGTTTGTTATGGATTTTTGGTAGAATGTTAGTTTTCCGCCTGTGACTTTGTACAGTCAGCTGATGTAAAGGATGCAACTCCTGACTGGGTCTTCTTTACTAAGATGCTTGTATGTGTTTTAAAATGAAAACAATGAGGGTGTAAGTCGAGGCACTAAACTTGTTTTAAAAAAATCAAATCAAATAAGTGGACTTTTAAGTTCCTTTGAGATCGTGAACAGTGTATTTTTGGTTTTCCTTTTCGGAATTAATGTTAATATACCCCGGTTTGGGGGCACACCTGAAAGTAACTGCTTCAAATACCATTAATCGTGGTGGTTCCTCCATTCTTAAAAGACACCATCTGTAAGAGTCAGCCCAGGTCCTCTATTTCTAAAACACGAGTCAAGACAGGAACCCATACAGCCAGTCCATCCAACTACAGTATCTTCTCCAACACTCAATATTGTTGCCTGAGAGGAAAGGAGCATGCCCTCCCCCAGCTTCATTCCTTGAGTAGCTCAGTACTAAGATGGGCTCTCCACTGTCAGTGATAGCTTGATTTACACATTCTTTCATTTTTAAGTACTGAAAAGTGATAAACATAATGGAGTACTTGATGGTCCAGTAGGTCTTCAGATCAAAGAGGCTCAGATCCCTCCCAGCTAGAACAGATATCAATTTTCCATTCAATATCCTATGCGCTCTGTTCATCACTAGCAACATCGTTACTTTTCACAGATTATTCTTCAAAAAAGTGAATTACACAGCCTCAGCCACTCAGAAAATGAAGTATCAACAACTTACAGGAATAGCTCCATTGGGTGAAATCTAATGCAAGGATTAAACACACCCAATTATTTGAAAGGTTGTGCTCCATTAGCTTTAGCTTGTGCTCAAACACAGCCTTGAGTATACAGGGGATCTGGATTCCCATACACTTAGTGATGCAACTCAAAAGATGACAAAAATGTTCCAATTCTCTGTCTGGTGACTGCTGTTAATAATGATTTGTCTTCACTGACTTAGTAACCCCCCCTAAGAATTAAACACAGACATAGTAAATCGGACAGTTGCTGTAAATAATTTTCAGAGTCATCCAAACCTATTAAACTGTACACAAAGTGAAAGTTTGTGCCAGGAACTGGTAAAGGAAATGCTTTTCTATGACTTATCTATTGATCTCTTTATTGTTAGAGAGACAATCCTACAAAGTGAACTTCTTCAAAGAGAAAGACGCAAAAAAAAAAAAAAATCATCATCTAACATTCACTCAATTGCTCACCTTTATAGACAATACAGACACAGCCCTTATGATGATGATGTCTGGGAATCATGGCTTACTCAATATACATTACAAAAACACCCACTCCAACTGATAAAAATGCAATGTTATAATGTTAAAATTTGGTCTCGAAACCTCAAATGAAATCACTTCTAGC